>NC_089757.1:31655764-31660764 GCF_040412425.1 Macrobrachium rosenbergii | reverse complement strand
ACAGGTTTTCTAAGTCAAAATTTATTTCTAAAAAAATAAACTCACAAAAAACACGGCACACTTTCAACAATGATGCCTTCCTCGGTTGAAAAGAGAGAGAGAGAGAGAGAGAGAGAGAGAGAGAGAGAGAGAGAGAGAGAGAGAGAGAGAGAGATCTGCTCCATATCAATAAATCACGGGTCTATTTTGTTTACACCCACTGTATCGTTGCTATAAACAAAAAAGGCAAGAGCCTTCCCTCTGCGTGGGGCGTTGGGGTTGGGCCTCTGGTTTGAGGTGGGGGGCCCCTATTTCTGTGTTCTTCGAATCTTGAAGAGGAAGAAGGAAAGGGAACTGGGGAGGGTATGGGGCAAGGAGGGGGAAAAGAAGGCCAGGAGGGGAGGAGGTGGGGGCGGGGGAGAAGGAACAAACCTCCACACTTAAGGCAGCGAGCAGAGAAAGAGTAAAGGGAAGAGGGAGATGCTGGGATGGAGGAGGAGGAGGTGGAGGAGAAGGGGTAGGGGTGGAGTGGGGGGGAAGAAGCTGATATGCAAATAGTTATGATATTTACGACCTGCTGTGGCCTGAAATACATCCCGACGGGGAAGACAAGATACGGATTCCAGCCTTTTAATTAGTTCCGAATAAACGCCTGGACGAAGAGGGGGGCCACACACTTCCAAACAAGTTCTTCTCTCGGGAGTAAGAAAGAACATCTTCGTTCCCCCTTCCCCCCTACTTTTTTGGGGGGAAGGGGGCGGTGGAGGCTTGGCGTTCTTGCCTAAGTAAACAACGACCTCTACTGATGGCGACCGGTCACGTCCTTTTGACACAAATATTCGCTGCCTCCTAAAAAATTCAGTATCTTCATCAGTGGGCATAGGCTACTGCTGCTGTTCCTGCTGCTGCTGTTCTAACTGATGATGTTACTGCTGCTGCTGCTGCAGCAGCCCCTGGCTTCCAGCTGCACAGCTTTCTTCAGCAGATGTATCTCAGGAAGCCACTGAACTACAGGAAGGATGAATTATAGCGGCGTCAGCAATAATTTTATTCTCCAATTTGCATTTACCTAAAACATGACTCAAGTTATTTTTTATCTAATCAGAAAACAAAGCAAAACACAGAACTTGTAAATAAATACATAAGTAAGTTTTCCAACTAAAACAAATTTTCTATAAACAAAACTTGCAAAAATCAGGAAAAACGGCCACCATATTCTAAAAATGGAGGATAAACTAATTACAATATCACAAAAACAGTCCCCCCTTCTTTTCTTTTACGAATTATGACTAAATACTCAAACAAAGTTACGACAAGGAGTAGCCTTGACCTTCAATCTACATTTTTTTTTCGCAGAAAACGGTTTTTTTTTTTTTTTTTTACCTGTAACAAAGATCACACCTTTGACAACACGAATAATTTCTTTGATGACAACAATGTTGCCAGATAATTGTTTACTGACAACAATGTTGCCAGATAAATATTTACTGACAACAACGTTGCAAAATAAATATTTTCTGCCAACAATGGTACCAGATAAATATTTTCTGATAAAAATGGTACCGGGTAAATATTTTCTGACAACAAAGCTGCCATGTAATATTTTCTGACAACAATGGTACCAGATAAATATTTTCTGATAACAACGTTGCCAGATAAATATTTTCTGACAAATAATATACAAATAATATACTAAGTACATTATTTCCTCAAAAAGTGTTTAAAATGTCCGATCAAAATGTAATTTATAATTCAATGCGTTAGTAACGCGCTGATGTATGTTTTCATTTATAATATTACATTACCTTAAAATGATATTAGTGGGGAGTCTTCTAACGTTACCCTGTACTTATATTTACTGTATGTTACCTAATTATTTATATTACTTATTATCAGTCGATCCATTCAAGTTCGTTATTCCAACCTGATCGTATTTCTAAAACAACATAACAACCACAGAAAAAATCAGAAATAGCAATAAATAAATAATAACAATGATGGATAAAATCATGTTGACAGTTACAGCATGCAGAATAACACTGACTATATTAATTTATCATATATAACATATATATATATATATATATATATATATATATATATATATATATATATATATATATATATATATATATACACACACACACACACACACACACACACACACACACATATATATATATATATATATATATATATATATATATATATATATATATATATATAGAATTACATATATTAAAGGGTTTCAAACAAGAAAATAAAAGTTTTCTGATATCTGTCAAGAAATTGAGAAAGGAAACCATAATTTAAACGAATATATTCGATTTCCCTCTAACAGTATAAAACCACATAAAACATAAAACTAACCAACACTTTCGACAGGAGTTGGACCCCTGGGGAGTGAGGGGTAGACATGGATTTGGCAAGGGGGCGGGGGAGGAAGAGAAGGGCTGGAGTGGTGGAGGAGGGGGGGAGTTCGGGGGTGGGGGAGGGGAAGAAGGTCGAGACTAACAACTAAAATAAAGTGGTCTTCAGCTAATCCATTATCGCCTTTATCAGCGCTCTCATCTCATCCCGTGAGAGAGCAGCATCACCTCCGCGCCAATTTAATGAATGCACAAAAAGTAAACAGGTGCTGGGGGTTGTCTTGTGGACTCGATGCCGCCAACGAATAGGAGGAGGAGGGGGAGGAGGAAGAAGTAGGAAGGGGAGGAGGAGGGGGAGGAGGAGACAACAGGACCACATTCCGGGCCATCTAAATGACCGATTCTTCGGGCCATTCTTCACCAAAGCCAGAAAGACGGGAGAACCACAACTGGGACCATCTCGGTGATTTAAGGGGGCGCTGAATAAATCTCGTCGGATTCTTTGTTTACATGTGCGATGGACTGCCCTGACGCAGGTGTCCGAGTTGAGAAAAAAATAAACAAAGAGGGAAACGAAAAAAAGGAAGAGGAAATACCATGTGCTATTGACATTCCTTGATAGTGAATGTGCGACTGAGGAATAAAAATAATACTTTAGCAAATTAGAGGAATATTATGGTGGTGGTGGGATACATCATAGGGCCCATGAATCATGATTGTGTAGATAAAATCTAAAAAATAAATGTAGATAAAATCTAAAAAAAAAAAAAATGAAATTCCATGTGGTATTGCAATTCCTTAACACTGAATGCGACTATAGAATAAAAATTAAAAATTAAAATGATGCTACAGCAAATTAGATATAAATTATGATAATGGTAGGATGAAGCATAGGTCCATGAATCATAATTATGTAGATAAAATTTAAAATACAACAAAAATGAGAACAGCCTAAATACTTCTATATCCTTCATGTTAGCCGGCCGAAATTAACAACGAGAAAAGCATTGCACAACACCTTAAGACCTGTGGCAAAAGTCTCTAGATAAAAAAAATAAAAGAACATGCTCTAGGAATGTCATGTCAGAGGTGCAAACCAAAAAAACCTACTTATTTATAAACAATAACCCAATTCATTTCGGTCAAAGAAAAATAAACCGAGATAAGACACTGAACGTGAGTGTCTTCGAACGAGTTCCATTAAGTCCGAACGAGTAATGGAAGCGACGAACAGAGAAGTCTTTTAACTTTCTGTCCCCCCCCCCAACACCCGCCACAACCCTCGACCCCTACATAAGCAGGACTCCCCACCGTCAAAGACAGCCGAAGACTTTTAAAACCCAATGCGGACGTCAGCATTCAGCTCGATATCGCTGACACGGAGCAGCGTCAGCGGCTCAAAGGTACAAGAGAAAGATGGAGCTTTTGAGAACATTCGTGTATACGCATGTCGAAGGGAGCTGCTATATGCCGGAGCATTTACAGGAAGATGGAGAGGACCACAACGCTCCTTCGCAGCAGGTGTGTGTTTGGCCAGTAAGCAAATAAGCTCCTAGATCGCGTGTTTTGGAGGAAGCCTCACGGCGGCGGCGGCGGCGACGTCGATGCTCGAATTAAGTGGATTTGGCCTCTCGCGAGCATATGCCTCCCTCGTTCATCTTGGTCGGGAGATTCTTCAGGATACCGGGGCGGCTTTGCCCGTCAAAACACCTGAGCCACTGCTTCTAATGGCTCCTAGCTGCTCCTAGAATAGACCTCCTCCTCCTCCTCCTCCTCCTCCTCCTCCTCCGAAGTCTGTCAAGGTGTACTGTATATACCTTTCACAAAAAACAAAATCCTCCTTCCTTTTCTTTCGTGAGGTTTTCTAAACTAAACACTTCGAGTTACGACAGGCCAAAGAGAATTAAGTTCATGCCAATTAGAAGAGAATTTTTCCTCATCGACTATGTACCGGCAAAAAAAAAAAAAAATAAAATAAAAAAAAGATGTCAGGAAAGGTCGAGGAAAAGCAAAGGAAGAAATTCAAACTCGCAGGGTCGTACGTCTTACAAGAAGGAAGAGAAGGGAAGGACGAGTAGGGGAGGGGAGGGGGAGGAGGGGGAAGATGAAGAGAACTGTTTGGTGGACGACCTGAGGACCCAGAAGAGGAGGGTGGGGGCGGGGGGCGGGGGAAGCATTCAACCAGGTTCTAAACACGTCGAAAGTCTTAGTAATAATCCTCGTTGTCAAATTACTTTCACAGATATGAACCGAGTTCTGGTGGCGCTACGAGAGTCCTCATCCCTCCGAGAAAAAACACGAAGGGTCGATTCCATCCGAATTTGAACTCTATCGCCCCTGTCCGCTGAGACGGAATTGGCGCCGAAAATAACGACGAGATGAAACCGATACAGCTGAATAATCACATAAGTGGGACATCTTTAGTGATAACACGAAGTTGTTGTACTTGAAGTTGTACTTGAGGGTAAGTAGATGACATGTGTACGCTGCGATCCTCCCCGGTGTAAAATGTGTAGAGTGTACTTAAATAGTGGTTCCCAGCCAGGTTCAACAGATTCATTCATAACGATCAGGTGACAAAACTGAAAAGCACGACACAAATTTACGACACAAATTTACCTCTCTTTTTTTTTTACTACATTCTAGCTATTT
>NC_089757.1:31640764-31643264 GCF_040412425.1 Macrobrachium rosenbergii | reverse complement strand
GCCGAGGAGCATAGACTCGCACAGAGAGAGAGAGAGAGAGAGAGAGAGAGAGAGAGAGAGAGAGAGAGAGAGAGAGTTAATCATTTCGCTTTCTTTATATTTTACAACAAGGGGTGCCAAAGAGCACAAACTCAGAGAGAGAGAGAGAGAGAGAGAGAGAGAGAGAGAGAGAGAGAGAGAGAGAAAGTTAATCATTTCGCTTTCTCCTATTTTCATTTCTTTTTTTTGTATTCCTTATATTGTACAACATGGAATGCCGAGGAGGACAAACTAGCAGAGAGAGAGAGAGAAAGTTAATCATTTCGCTTTCTCCTATTTCCATTTCGCTTTTTTCTGTATTCTTTATATTGTACAACACGGAATGCCGAGGAGGACAAACTAGCAGAGAGAGAGAGAGAGAGAGAGAGAGAGAGAGAGAGAGTTAACCACTTCGCTTTCTTCAGTCTTCATTCCGCTTTCTCCTCTATTCTTTATATTTCACAGCAATGTCATAACAGCATATTCTTACCTTCTCTTCAGCTGGTGGTGGATGACTCTGCAGCTGCAAAGAAAAATAAACAGGAATTATTATAGATGCAAAAGAGCTATTTGACAAGCAACCACTTGACCTAGGTAATTAAATTAGTATTGTAAGACTTTAAACTAAGAATATATTGCGCTTTTACCCTTCTCTGTTCTCTTTCATGTAATGAAATGTTGTTGTAAATTAAATAAGATGAATTATAACCCCAACATCCTCCAACTAATGAAATGAACGGAGATATTATCTTATAACACCTAACAGTAAGATGCGTTGACCTCTTCGTTTTTCATTGCGGTAACGAGAAAACCCCCGTCATTTTCCTGTCTTGGTATTAACTCACATAATTAAACGCTAATGTTGAAAAAAAACAATTACGATAAACAGCGAACCTATTTCGCTAATAACGAAGGCAAAAGATAGAGTGTGAAGTCACAAGAGGAAATGAGTGTGTGTGTGTGTGTGTGTGTTGGGGGTGGAGGGTGGGGTCGGGGGGTACGGGGGAGTGTTTGTGGGGTAAGGTCTGGGGTTGAAATGAGGTTTGGGGAGAGGAAAGGAAAGAAACAAAACTACCTGAATGCTTTTCCCAAGCCCCTAACCAACGTGAGGCGAAAAAGGGATAAGGGAAAAAGATTCTTGTTTTCGAACTCAGAGGGCAAAAGTTGAGCGTTAGCGACACTTTCCACGTCTTCGATAGCTGGCCCCCATTAGTGGTATTGTGGGGAAGGGGTGGGGGAGGGAGAAAGGAGGACCCATTAACACAAGGCACTCTAGCTGCGACCGGTCGGCTTGCTGGTTCCCGAATCACTGGCGAAGGCTCTCCAATGTATTCAAGAGCTGCTAAAAGATACGTATTAAAAAATATAGAACTTCATCAATATCAACGGAAAATGTTTTGGAAAATGTAAACAGAAAGTATTACGGAGAAAATAAACAAAGTATTTCGGATAATCTAAAAAGGAAGCATTTTGGAAAATACAAACAGAAAATATTTCGGAAAACCTAACAGAAAGTATTTTGGAAAAAATAAACAGAAAGTATTTTGGAAAATATAAACAGAAAGCATTTTGGAAAATATAAACAGAAAGTATTTCGGAAAATGTTCCCCCAAAACATCTACGACTGAGCCTAAAGCATATGTACGCACTTTCCTGTCCATCACACAACGATACTAAAAGCTGCAGATTAAAAAGAAGAAAAAGAAGAAAGTATTTCGAAAAAATATAAACAGGACGTATTTCGAAAAATATCAGCAGAAAATATTTAGGAAAACATCAACAAAGTATTTCTGAAAATCTAAACAAAATATTTCGGAAAATCTAAACAGGAAGTGTTTCGGAAAATAGTATTTCGGAAAACATAAACAAAGTATTTCTGAAAATCTAAACAGAAAGTATTTCGAAAAATATCAACAGGAAGTATTTCGGAAGATATAAACAGAAAGCATTTCGAAAAATGTAAAAATAAAGTATTTCGGAAAATATAAGCAGGAAATATTTACGAAAACATAAACAGAAAGCATTTCGGAAAACATAAACAGATAGCGTTTAGGAAAATCTAAACAGAAAGTATTTAAGAAAACATTCCCCCAAAACACCAACGACAGAGCCTAGCAGATCTGTCCATCACAAGAAGACGAACCCCAAAATGAAGTATCTTCAGTATCGTACGAATTCCAACTCGTAACTCTCTTCACATCCTCTCTTAAATATACAAGAGAAGTCCCTCTTTGTCTTCTGTGCCACTTGGTCTAACAACCGCTACTACTTCTAGACAACCGCTCATTTATGAAACAAATGAAAGCCCCGCGCTGCCAATCATGAAGACCACCCATAGGCATAGCAGGATCGAGATCAGAGTTCCTGACATCCTTCGGATTTGAATTCCAGACACATTCGCACGCCCTTGGGTTACCCCAGGACCTGTTTGGGTATTCTCGGGCGTTGGTCTCGGAATCATGAATCACGGGGTTTCAATTAT
>NC_089757.1:31630764-31635764 GCF_040412425.1 Macrobrachium rosenbergii | reverse complement strand
TATATATATATATATATATATATATATATATATATATATATATACATATGTTACATATATATATATTATACATATATATTGTGATCAAAGAACTATTCTGGATACAGTCACTGGGAAAATCCTCAGTATATTCAAATGCACAGACATACCATACATAAATGAAAAAAATACGCACATAAATAAATACAATCATTATTTAACGGAAATGCCTCCTTTGCGTAAAAGCATGTCACGTGTGGAGACTTTTTGCACATATATGGTCAGGGTTAAAAATCGGTCGTACAAAACTAACTTGTTATGGCGAAATTCTATACGTGCGTAAATATGTACGTGTGAAGATTTATGCACGTATATATGCGTACGGCTGAAAATCTGTCTTACAAATTCAAGTACATAAATAGTTACGGAAAATACGTGCGTATATAAAATTAATGTATCATCAATTAGCGGAAATTTATTACGTGCGTAAAAATATGTACGAGTGAAGATTTACGCACGTATATGTGTACGGTCGAAAATTTACCGTACAAATTTAAGTACATAAATTGTTGTAAAAAATAGGTACGCACATAAATATATCATGAATTAGCGGAAATTTATCACGTCCGTAAGAATATGTACGTATGAAGATTCATGTACGTATATGTGTACGGTCGAAAATTTATCGTACAAATTTAAGTACATATAAATCGTTATAAAAATAGGTACGTATATAAATGTATCATTAATTAGAGGAAATTTGCTACGTGCCTAAAAAATATGTGCGTATGAAGATTCATATACGTATATGTGTACGGTCGAAAATTTAGCGTACAAATTTAAGTACATATAAATAGTTATAAAAAAAAGTACGTATATAAATATATCATTAATTAGAGGAAATTTATCACGTGCGTAAAAATATGTACGTGTGAAATATACGCACCTATGTGCGTACGTTTGAGAATCTTTCGTACAAATTCAAGTACTAAGAGATACTATCGCACTTCCAGTGTAATATTCTCCCTTATCAATTTTTTTTTTTTCTACTGGGGAGAAAGCGATAGATAGTACGTAACACAGCTCTTAAATGCCCAACTACCGACATAAAACATTTTACGACCCATTACTACTTCGGTCTGATGTTTATTTATGTTTTTCTTAAATTTCACCTTTCGAAGCTTTTTTTTTAAGCGCTAAAGAAAAAAAAAATACAAAATCAACCCGTCGGGAACCGAGACGGCTAATTGGGATCTATCATTAAAGAGGATTTTTTTTTCGTAAAAAAATGTTCGGGTACTGTCATATCAGTAATTATAAACAATATGTTCGGGTACTTTGTCAATTAGTACATTTTGAGCCAAATACTTGCCCGGTCACATATTGTACTTTTGAAAAAACAAATGTTCGGGTACTGACATATTAGTAATTGTTTTTGAAAAAAAAATGTTCGGTACTGTCATATTAGGAATTAAAAAAAAATCTTCGAGTTCTGTCATATTAAGAATTAAAAAAAATATTCGGGCATTATCATACTAGTAATTAAGAAAAAAATGTTCGGGTACTGTCATATTAGTAATTTTTTTTTAGAAAAAATATTCGGGTACTGTCATATTAGTAATTAAAAAAAAAGTTCGGGTACTGTCATAGTAGTAATTTTTTGTTCTTTTTAAAGATGTTCGGGTGCTGTTATACCATAATATATTAATTTTCCAGAAATGTCGCCCTTGAAAGTGCGATGAAAAAAACCCATGACGCAAAACCATAGGGCTTACCTAACGCCGGCGAAGTCGCTTTTCAGCGACGCATCGCCGCTAGAGACGCGTCGCGCGGAAACAATGCGAAGTTTTAGTTCGTCAGACTACCAATGAAATGCGTTTAACGTTCTGAAAGACGCAAACGGATGATTTAATGATTTAAACTGTTGAAACGCCCCCGAAAACTCAGCATCAAAGATAGGAAGATTGACTTAATTCTGCTAATACACCGTGCTTTAGAGATTCGCCCAGACAGTATTAGCGGCCACCGGCAAGAAACGAAAACAAAAAAGAGAGTGAGAATGAGAGAGACAGAGAGAGAGAGAGAGAGAGAGTGAGAATGAGAGAAACAGAGAGAGAGAGAGGGGAAGAGAGAGAGAGAAGAGAAGAGAAGAGTAGTGGGGGGCGACGACTCTTCCTCATATTTCTTTGTTTTCCTCCGTTGTGGGTTTTTAAAGTTGTCTTGTTCGAAGACGAAACGAATCGACCGAACCTCAGATACTTACGACCGAGATGTGGAAAGTACGGAATCGCCTTACGTGCTCAGAAACGAAGGAATGAAATCTTGCCGTGCTATTTAATCGGCTAATCCCTTGATGGCCGCCGGAACTTTAAGCCGTTAAAATAAACGCCTTAACGGGACTCTAGACATCTCATGCACACACAGAAACCTCCAGGAAGGTCCCTTGAACTTAATAATCACACGAAAGAGACAGGGGAACATACCATGATGGAATGTTTAGGGAAATGAGCGCGACGGCCGTCGGATGCCAGCGACAGAGGACGATCCACCCGCCATTACAGAGAAGCACTCCACCGGGCTTCCCGTCGTCATGATCCTTCGGTTTTCCTGCATTTCGCACTCGAGGGGCCTCACCAAAGACACAGGGCACCGACCTGGCACAGATTCAACCGACAGCCACTCGGAGGGCGAAGAAGGGCCCCGGCGAAGCTGGGATTTCGCGAATTTCGGCACAGAAGAGAGTAGACCAAGCACCATTCAACGCCACGATTCAAGATGGCCGCCTCCTGGCCAAAACACGCTCACCTCTACAGAGGGGTGGGGCCTTTCTGACCTTTATGATAATAATAATTACGTTTTGAATATTGCTCTTAGGAATGCTCTCCGAAGTGGTTACCTGTGCGAGTCGTGGACTTCCCTGCTTTTTCCTTTAGCAGATGATGAGATAACCCGATCACCTTAAAGGGCGAAGAGAGAGAGAGAGAGAGAGAGAGAGAGAGGGAGAGAGAGAAAGAGATAAAGATTAAGAGATTATCATCTTTGCACGATATGAATGCGAGTCTGAAAGGCCGCACGAAAGTGTAGTTCCTTTCTCTCTCTCTCTCTCACTCTTTCACTTCCTCTCTCGCTACTTTCTTTCATGCCGTCTTCCCCGCCTGTCCCTCATTAGCACACACACACACAAAGGGCTAGACAAATGATTCCACAATTGCAAAACATCCCTGACCACTGGGACGGGCTCACAGAAGTACACACACAGTCCTGTTTTCTCTCTCTCTCTCTCTCTCTCTCTCTCTCTCTCTCTCTCTCTCTCTCTCTCTCTCTCTAGATCTTGGTCTATCATGAACGACATGACCGCAGCGAAGCATGCAAAATGCTAACTGTAATTACTTCCTCTTAAGGGCTCCTCCGTGGCTCCCCTGATCGATAAGATTGGGATATAATTGATGACACCGGAAGACAACAGGAAATCCTTCGTTGAATACTTCTGCTAAGAATCACCATCTCGTCCAATAAAGGATTGGTTATGGGGTGGGGTATCCTGGTGCCCATTGGGACTGAGCAAACAAAAGAAATTATTACTAAAAGTTTTCTAAAGTGCTTAAGAGAAAGTGCCTGTTCTAGTTTAAAAAAAAAAAGGAGTTCTTTCATTCTAAAGTGCTTAAGAAATTATTGTTAGAGAGTTGTTTTAATGTAAAGTACCCAAGTATACAGTGGCTTTTCTTGTTAAAAAAAAGTTGTTTTATCCTAAAGTGCCTAAATATAAAGTGCCTGTTCTTGTTAAAAAACGGGGGGAGGAGTTCTTTCATTCTATAGTGCCTGAGATATTATTGTTAAAGAGTTGTTTTATTGTAAAGTGCCTAAGTATAAAGTGCCTTCCTTTGTTAAAAAAAAGTTGTTTTATTCTAAAGTACCTAAAAATAAAGTCCCTGTTCTTGTTAAAAAAAAAAATATAAAGTATCTGTTCTTGTTGAAAAAAATTAAGTTGATTCTAAAGTGTCTAAGTACAAAGCACCTGTCCTTATTAAAAAACAGTGGTTTTATCCTAAAGTGCTTAAATACAAAGTGCCTGTTCATGTTAAAAAAAATATAGGTCTTTCATTCTAAAGTGCCTAAGTATAAAGTGCCTGTCCTTGTTAAAAAAATGGTTTTATTCCAAAGTGCCTGTTCTTGTTAAAAAAAACATAGGCCTTGTATTCTAAAGTGCCTAAGTATAAAGTGCTTGTTTTCGTTAAAAAATAATCTTTTATTCTAAAGTGTCTAAATACAAAGTTCCTGTACTTGTCAAAAAAAATGTTTTTATTCTAAAGTGCCTAAGTATAAAGTGCCTGTTCTTGTTTGAAAGAAAAAAGTTGTTTTATTCTGAAGTGCCTAAATACAAAGTTCCTGTACTTGTCAAAAAAAATGTTTTTATTCTAAAGTGCCTAAGTATAAAATGCCTGTTCTTGTTTGAAAAAAAAAGTTGTTTTATTCTGAAGTGCCTAAGAACAAAGTGCCTGTACATGGTTTTATTCTAAAGTGCCTAAATATAAAGTGCCAGTTCTTGTTAAAAAAAAAATTTTTATTCTAAAGTGCCTAAGTATAAAGTGCCTCTCCTTGTTAAAAAAAAGTTGTTTTATTCTAAAGTGCCTAAATACAAAGTGCCTGTTTTTGTTAAAATATGACGAGTGAAAACTGAAATATAATTATACTTACAATCATGTAAGTGTTTCTAGCTACTAATTATTTTAGTCTACATATATACTTAAACCTTCACCTTATGTACGCATGTAGTAGTTTAAAAGCTAAATAAAAATGAAAATAACAATTAAATTGTGTTTACAAAATTAGACAGTAAAGAGACTTTCCTGTAAAACAATTTTCTTTTGAATAACAATTTTCGCAAAATGTCAAAATCATATTTATTCAACAAGACGTTTAAGGGAAGATAAGAAAATCCTGCTTTTTTTTTCCAGTTTGTAGAAAATTCGCAATTTACATCTGAATGAGATATAAAGAGTTTTGCTTCTGTATAAGAATCC
>NC_089757.1:31610764-31625764 GCF_040412425.1 Macrobrachium rosenbergii | reverse complement strand
ACATGAAAATTTAAACAGAACTTGATATTATTGCATTATACGAAAATTAAAACAGAACTTGATATTATTACATTATATGACAATGAAACAGAATTGGATATTATTACATTATATGACATTAAACAAGAATTTGATAGTATTACATCATATGACAATAAAAAAAAGAAATTGACATTATTATATATATATATATATATATATATATATATATATATATATATATATATATATATATATATATGATAATGAAAAAAACTAGATATTACATTATAAGACAATAAAAAAGAGATTTGATATTATTACATTATATGACAATGAAAAAATATTACATCTGCTAATAATTGATCTCTTCTTGCTGCATTTCCTGTTATCTTCTGTTACTCCTCTCGGATGAACAATAAAATATTCTTTGGAAGCTTGAATTTCAAGGCAATGGCCCCTGTAGGCTTGTTCCATTTGGAGAGGGTTCATGTTCTTAATAATAATAATAATAATAATAATAATAATAATAATAATAATAATAATAATAATAATAATAATAGTAAAGTGTTGCAACATGATATAATCGGCACTTCGCCGGATGACATTATTTTAAGTGGAATGTCACTTAACGGAACATTATAAAAATAACATCATGCCACTCATAGGCACATACTTCGCGTCACTGTATTTTCTCACTATCTGGAAATCATTTTCATTTTATCCCAAGATAAAGATGTCTAAATTAGAACTTAATCATTGGTTTGTTTTGGCAAGCACGGTGTCAGGACAATTGTTAAATAACCCTTTACACTGTCGTAGAGATAAAATATAGTTTAAAATGTTTCTGTTTGGGTAAACAGAACTAACCTTCCACAACAGAAAAAATATTTGTATAATAATTACCACAGACATAAACTCTAATAATAACACTAGTTAAATGAAAATGTGATATCCTGTAAATAATCACTGCCTCCTTAGTTACCGGGATTTTAAGCAGCAATTCTGAAAAAAAAAAAAACCAAGTCACACGTTTCCTTAAATGGCAGATTTTATATAGACGCTCTGCACTTCATATGACTAAGAACTGATTTCCTTGATTTTTTTCTGTAGATCGACTAAAAAAATGCATCATCACTTTCATGCACTTGAATGTAAGCAACCGCGAGTCACTAAAAGATTATCATCAGTAACATGTTAGAGTAAGAATTAGAGATTGCTCACATGTACTGAGAATTAATTTTCAGAGCAGGAAAAACCTTCCTGATGTGTTAAAGCGTCAAGAAGATCTTTGATCCGTAAAAGTGTATATTCGTAGTCACCCCAAAAAATTGCATAATTTCTAAATACATCCTTCGCCTTCATAATATTTGTATAAGAATAAAGTGTTCATGGATACGTATATGCATATGTATATTACATTCATAGTTATAACTAAATATAGAAAAATTATTAGTGCCAACTTTTTCGATGACATTAAAAACAACAAAAGTTTAGTTATCACTGGTTGTTTATAACATACCTTTCTCTTAAACTGCAACAGTTAATAAAATTAAAAGCAAAATACATATTTCAGACCTCCCGGTTTTCAAGGCTCTAGGAACTGATGAGATTACAGCAAAAATGAGTCTTTCTATTGGTAGTGAAAATATGATTATTAAATAATTGGCCCAGGTGTATAGGGTAAGTTTTGCTAATGGAAAGACTCCAATGGAATGGATGACAGGATTATAATATTGTAGGTAATTCTGACTGGATGGAGAGGTTCTCTTTGTGATAGGGTCTCTGCATTCCAAGTTTAAAATGTATGATAAGACTGTTGAATCAATTCTCCATTATGGTAGAGAAGCGTGGATGTTGAATGTAATTAAAATGACGGAATTTGTTGGAAAATAACCGTTTATTTGCTATGTGTGGTATAAGTACAGCAGAAAAAATACTGAAATGTGGAGATATGTAAGAGTACAAAAGAGCTAGAATAGATTAAGGGGGGGGGGCGGGGACGGATGTTTTGAGATTGTTCGGTCTTGTGGGAAAAATGGAATCATAACTTTAAACTTCCAGTGAACTAAAATCCAAGCTCACAACGTTATGGAAACATAACATGCACACACACACACACACACACAGGGGTAAAGGTGATAAACATGTTACTTGATATACAAGGTAATGGTGGATTTTGAATGAGAATATAATAGAATTACCAAAGACTGATAAGAAGGGGAATGGGTTTAGAGACAAGGAAGAGGGTGCTTGAATCAAGTGTTTGTTATGAAAATGCTCTTTGAAAAGTTTGAGAGTAAAGGGAAAATCTGTATAAATAAAAATGAAAGTATAAAAACAAATAAAATAGAAAAAAGAAATAAAAAATTAATATAAATATAAATAAACTAAAATATATAAAGATATATAGAAAGATATATAAATAAATAAAAATTGCGATAAATGGTGAATATGGACCTAGAAACACTTTTGAGAGAAGCGACAGATTCGCAAGTCGTGAGGTGAGAGGGATTAAAAGTTTTTACGATGAAAGCGAAGTATTTTAGAATGCAGACGGCACCATGACAGGTTTGGTGATGAAGCAGGTCTGAGACGTTTAACATCTTTATGGACTGACACATGATATAGAGGTTAGAGAAAGGACTGGTGATGTAGGTGTAAATCAGTGTTATATGTATGTATATATATGTGTATATATATACATAATATATATAAATATATATACATATATATATATATATATATATATATATATATATATATATATATATATATATATATATATATATATATATATATATATATGTATAATTCAAAATGCTGTTCATATACGAGTTAATTCTGTACGAGTATATGGACACACACACGACCAAGTTAAGCCTTAACAGAAATAAAAATTATATATTTTCAGGCTCGGCACTAACATACCTTTAAAACGGACCAAAGTAATCCTAGCTTGAAGCTTTTATTCATCAGGAAGGCGTCTGTGCTACTATAAAAAATGTATAAAAGATGTATTGATGTAGAGCACCAAGCTCTAACCTTCAGTCGAATAGTAATTTATAAAAATCTTCAAGATTGTTTCACCTAACGAATAAGATGTTCTCAGATAATGAAGCATGCTTTTTGGCTTAAAGAGGAAATCAGCATCTAAAACAAAACTATCATTTATACCAGTCATTAACTCTGCCCTAAAATGGAAGACTGCAGTATCTGCAAAAATACAAAATTGAGAAAAATGGTAGATACTCCCTTGCCTTACTACTGATTTTGCAGATACTGCAAATGGGACCCCCTAAATACTCGTGGAAACCATTGAAGAATCATTGTGAAACTGCAGTAACTTGTGTATTAGTGTTTCACAAGCCCAATAGGTGGCATATCTCAATTTCGAAAATTTTGCAGATACAGCACTTTTCCATTTTAGGGCAGAACTGGTTAACTGAATCACTGAATGACTCATCATAAGCACCGTTGCAAAATGATTTTCAGTGGAGACAAATAAACCATTAGGGCAGAAAAGAAATATTCAAAACGTGACTGGCGGGCTGAGGAAGGTATACGCGAAAAGGGGCTTGCCAAAACGCCTGGGCCAGAAGGAGGGAGAAGGAGGTCCTTGGAGGACGTGGGCGGGAAACTCGAGGACTACCATAGACCGTGAGAGAGGAGGGTCACCGTCACGACCATTATCATCATCCCTCGAAGGAAACTTCACAGACTTTCTCTGCTCCTCTTGCATGATGGGATGACCAGCAGTGTCATTGGTTTCCACTTGGTGAGATTCACATCAAAGGATGGGGTAGGGCGGGAGAAGGGGCGGGTAGAAAGGAAGGGGGAGGGCGACACATAAAAAAAAATCGACCTCATTATCAAGGGAACCCGCTTTGCTTATTTCCTCTTTTTTCGATGCCTTTTTATTGTCAGGTGATGAATTATTGTATGCACTGCACTTGAAACTAGTTTAACAGGTGGTGATTGTTTACCAGAAAAACTATTCATAACATAACATTAACACATGAAGATTGTGTAGAAGGCTAAAAATAAATAAAATGATCACTTGTGCTTATGATTTCGTCAGCGCTGATAATATCAAATATTCCTCCCTCCATGTTTTCAAATCCCACAGCGCAGATTTGTAGCAGTGTTGCCAGACGATTTACAACCCCGAGGATTGCATGACAGTCAATTGCATTATTGCCTGCCTCAGTAGAAATAACTTTAAAAGTCAGGAGCCTCGAACATGTTTCATGATGTTGCTGATTGATTAGTCCAGTCATTGTTCACTATCACGCAACGGCAATCAGAATTTTCGTGCGAGTACAAATTGTTATTATTCATAGAGAATGTTCAGCTCGAACGTTTAGTTCCCATTCTGACAAGGAGTTATCCATCATCACCGTGTTAATGGTAAGATTGCTATATTTGTCTGCCAATTCCTAGGTTAATCTTTTCAAGTCACCGAACCATTTTTGAATACTCTGGCTCACCCTTACACTTATGCTAACCATTTACCACTTTTATTTGTCTCCGTATTTCTTACACCGCATATACCATGCAAAAGTTCATCCTAACATTATCAATAAGCTCCTCACTGCTTCACTACCTTTTCTATCATAAGCGTTCATTTTTCACAAAACATTATATTTCCTTATGCCACTAATGTTTTCATTTCCTCTCCCTACACCATTCTACACCCACAAACACTCCCTTGTTGTTCCTGTGAAACTGCTCCGGAAGTTTGAAGTTTCCGTATCTTTAACCACAGTCAACCTTTCATCCATTAACTCCTTATAGGCTCTTCTCACTTTCTTTTTTATTCTACTCACTTCTCTTAATTACATTTATAGCCACATATTCATCCCTCCGCCTTCAACTCATTTTATCTCAAGTTCTGTCTCAACCGAATAATGATCAGATATACCTCCAGCACGTCCTCTTCCAACAACTATATTCACTGACTTGTATTTCATTTATTCTGTAATAACACCATCTAATAATAATTTCCCCACCGTCTTCTATACTGTATATAAATACATATACGCATTATATATATTCAAGGGAATGTACTTATGTACATGTATGAAAATGTTGTTTTCCGTAAGTAAACATATTGTTTTCTTTTACTTATTCTAATGCGTAAAAACAGTTAATATTCAATCAAATATTAAACGCGATTGATGCATAGAATTCCTATATGATAAGAAGGACGAATCAAAAATGATATGAGGACGATTCCTCCTCATTTAGATAAATATCGCCAGATTTGAGCAATGGTTTTTAACTACAGCATTATCTTGAATCTAATTTACAATTCATGACACTGTAATAAACATACATTGCTGAATCCATGCAGGAGTATATTTCGTTTCTATCTGTGCATAATATCTACTAATTATCTCCAAAAGGCTATTTTTGCATATACGGACCGAGTGTGAAAACTATTGCAAATTAGTTTATAATGATATTTATCAAAGGCATCAGAGAAATTATGCCAGATTGGTGTCCCCGTGGTGCATTATATCATGATGAACTTGATTAAAAATGGATTTTCAAAATTGGAGACATAATCCCATGCTACATATCGAGGTCCAATACGCAAATAATTTAAGGGAAAATTATCGATGAGGGTGCATGATGAAGGGGGTAAGGGGTGGAGGTTGGAGGGGGGGGGGAGGAGGAGGAGGAGGAGGGTTAGGAGGAGGGGACAGTCACTCAAAAAGGTATTTTGGTGAACTACTGACCTAAGCATTCCAAGGACAGTGGGATACGTTATGTAGATATGAATCAATAAGGTGGTAATGCTAACAAGAAGAAGAATGGTAATAAAAGCAAGAGTAAAATGTAATAATAATAATAATAATAATAATAATAGTAATAATAATAATAATAATAATAATAATAATAATAATAATAATAATAGTAATAATAATAATAACAATAATAATAATAATTAGAAAGTACTAATAGCAGCACGAGTCTTAAAATAAAGAATGCAATCAAGAGTTATGTAACTGTACAAATGTTTAAAAAAAATATTTGTAGGTACATAACTATGAACCGTTCCCTTCACTAATAATAATAATAATAATAATAATAATAATAATAATAATAATAATAATAATAATAATAATAATAATTATAATAATAACAACAATAATAATAATAATAATAATAATAATAATAATAATAATAATAATAATAATAATAATAATAATAATAACAATAACACACAGGATAAATAAAGTATGTTGGTGAATTAACTAAAAATAAAATCAAATATATTTGAAAATAATTGGGGAAGGAAAAAAAATGAAGGTTACTGTATATCACAGCTGAAGAGAATATATTACAAATACCTTTCTCGAATTCGCAAAACGAATAATATGGAGGTGGGTAGAAAGGGGGGGAAAGGTCGAAGGTCAGTTAATATAACGTCGGGCATGAAAGGTAGCAACAGTGCTGTAGGGGTTAATAAAAGAATGTTTAAAAAGGGTAAGATTGAGAACACGAAATACCTGCTGATCGAACTCTCTTACAAAATGTGGGACCTTCAATACCCAGATGTTCTCGTGCAGGTGTAATAAGACCATATGAAACATTACTTTATTATTATTATTATTATTATTATTATTATTAGTATTATTATTATTATTATTATTATTATTATTATTATTATTATTATTATATTATTATTATTATTATTATTATATTATTATTATTATTATTATTATTATTATTATTATTATTATTCAGCACTTGAAATTCAATCTTCCAAAGAATATGTTGTTCATTAGGAAGAATCAAGAGGAAATAAAGTGAAATACAGAAAGATGAGATCCCACTTATCAAAACAGAAAGAAAATTAATAAACAGATAGATAAAAAAGAATTAAAATGCAAGAAGAATATAGTCATTATTTAAAGTACAAACCACTTTTTAAGTTGAAGTGACACGAGAGTGTTGCATTAAAAAGGGAGAGATGAAAGCTAGTGGAAGAAACTGACAGGAAAATCGTGTAAGAAAAGAATAAAAAATGCTAAAGGGTGTGAACGTAGAGATATTAAGATACTGTAAACTGGCCAGACTGCTTGCTACAAATGGATATCCGTTCACCATGAATTAAGTGTGTGTGTACACATACACCTAAATCCACAACCACACACACACACACACACACACGTGTGTATATAAATATACATATATATGTATATGTGTGTAGGATATGTGTTTGTGTCTTGGTTTTTTGTGTATGTATATATGTATGTATGTATGTATATATATATATATATATATATATATATATATATATATATATATATATATATAAATTACATATATAAATATATATACATACATACATACACACACACACACATATATATATATATATATATATATATATATATATATATATAGAGAGAGAGAGAGAGAGAGAGAGAGAGAGAGAGAGAGAGAGAGAGAGAGAGAGAGACTTTTGCTCATTGATATCCAATCATCTAGATAAGGATCTACAAACGAACGTTCAAACAAATGAAGACGAACACAGGCAACATTTACAAGACTCGACCCAGAAGCCCCACTCCGTGGCCTTCCAGGAAGTCAGCTGCCCACACACACAATACACACAGACCTCCCCTACAGAAACATCCATCCCATAACCTTTCAGAAGTTTGTGAAGAATCATCATTATCATTGCCATACATATATATAGAAACCAGAGCGCTTCGCTAAGTACCGTGACTCGTGAAATTCGTAAAAATTCGTAAAACTCAAAGGACACGGAATCAAATGTGATGAACACCTAACCTTCCGGATTACGGCCGGCTCGGTATATCGCCTCTGATGACTTAGAGACACGTTGCAAATTAACATGAAAATATTTACTTTGAAATATTCATAAATATTTCATAAGACCCGTCAACAAAATCTATGGGCGCCGTGATAAGGTTGTCTAATGGCCGATGGGCGAGGACCAAAGGACCTCACGTCGAATGGGAAATTCATGACTGGTGGTGTATGAGGTTTCATGAAAGGAATCTTTAGATTGATCGCTAGAGAGAGAGAGAGAGAGAGAGAGAGAGAGAGAGAGAGAGAGAGAGAGAGAGAGAGAGAGTAGAGAGAGAGCTTCATTAAATGAAGGCTTAGATTCATTTAACGAGAGAGAGAGAGAGAGAGAGAGAGAGAGAGAGAGAGAGAGAGAGAGAGAGAGAGAGAGAGAGAGAGAGAGAGAGAGAGTGGTGTATGAGGCTTCATTAAATGAATCCTTAAATTCATTTAACGAGAGAGGGAGAGGGAGAGAGAGAGAGAGAGAGAGAGAGAGAGTGGTGTGGTGTATGAGGCTTCATTAAATGAATTCTTAGACTGATCGCTGAGAGAGAGAGAGAGAGAGAGAGAGAGAGGTGATTCTTTAAGGCTGTATCCACAATAAAATGTCATAAACATGTCGTAAACTTATTGCATTTATATCACAAGCAGGTTGAAAACACTGGTCAGGACCACCATAAGGTCGCTGACTTGTAATCAATATGTTGGTTACATATGCGCGACATGTTGCTGACATGTTGATGACATGTTTTTCTTTCGTGTGGACGCATCTCAATAGGGTGACAATAATCAATGGCTGGGTAACATCGGATTTGACTTCTCAAACAAGTTCTTTCCTTATTGTATTGCACCATTTCTTGTTCATTCATCTATGTGGAACACAAAGGTATGTTTGCAATTATATATAAATCAATGTTTACCAACATCTCTTAGTCCTATAAACACTGAGCAATGTGGACGAAATCGAAAATTATTCATCATCGAATTAGTGTCAGATTCAAAAGGAATACTGAGCAATCTCTCTCTCTCTCTCTCTCTCTCTCTCTCTCTAGTAATTAACACGCTACATATAACCCTGAAAATATACGTTATTCCAAAGATATGATAAATTCAGTATTACTGTATTGTGGTGTAACTTTTCAAGTATAAATGTGACCCCTGTACAATTACTGACAAACTATCAAATAAATATACCTACATGGAATGGAATATAGGGTTTAGGCTAAAGGCCAAGCACTGGGACCTATAAGGTCATTCACTGGGACCTATGAGGTCATTCAGCGCTGGAAAGGAAACAGAGTTTGAAAGGTGTAACAGGAGGAAAACGTCGCAGTTGCACAATGAAATAATTGTGAGGAGAGGGTGGATAGTAAGATGAACAAAGATAATAAGAATGGAGGTCCAGTAAAAGGAATGAAAGGGGTAGCTATCCTAGTACAGATTGGTTCATTTTGATTCTAAGTACAGGACTTAAATTCTAGATCAAACCCAAAATGGTATAGTTTCGAATCCTGCTTAGGGTAGGAGCACTTAGAATATAAGATTCCTAACGGATAATAAATTCCATTTCACTGGATAAATTATAGCTTAACATACCAAAACATAAAAATGTGCCGTGAAAAATTATTGACCAATTACCATGCATATACATATAGCAGTTAGCTATCATGGCACAGATGGGTATATTTCGACAGAATAATGATTAAGTGAATTCGAAAGGAGCAAATCACCTTATCTCTCTTGATGCATGAAGTGATGGAATCATTGTTATTCTGTTCAAATTAAAAAGATAAGCAAACGTTTTGCAGCAGTAACTTAATTTACACACACACAGATATAGATAGATAGATATATACATTAATTATATATATATATATATATATATGGTATATATATATATATATATATATATATATATATATATGGTATATATATATAGTTAGCACGCATGCATCCGCCGATAGATGTGCCAAAGAGCGTTGAGCAATGCATTGTAGTGGTGACCTTCCTAGAGCAATGACGCTGCTGCCGATTGCAATCCGATGCAAACACGTACTAGCAAACTCAATGTCCGAACAAGCAGCTAGCAAACGCAATGACTAATGCTGTTTGTTTAGCCAGGTAGAGAAACAATGAAACGAAATTCATCTAAGTGCGAAACAGGGCCAAAAGCTCTATATCATTTTCAACACCAGCGCAAAAATGTACAGATAGATATCCATCCTTTGTTCTGAAGAGTTTATAGAGCAGACAGCGCAATCAAAATGCTAATGGACCATTGCCCTCGAAGCGAAAGGGGGAAAGATGAACACCCATTCTAAAATTGGATTGCCATGTCTAACGTTAATCGCCAAATCATTTCCACAGAGAGAGAGAGAGAGAGAGAGAGAGAGAGAGAGAGAGAGAGAGAGAGAGAGAGAGAGAGAGAGGAACTCTACAAAGGTCCTTTTTCTGCCTTTTCCTAATCGTTTTTCTTGGTGATGGTATGGATGAGAGAGAGAGAGAGAGAGAGAGAGAGAGAGAGAGAGAGAGAGAGAGAGAGAGAGAGGGAACTTCATAAAGGTGCCTTTTTTTCCCCTTCCCAATCGTCTTTTTGGTGGTGGTTGGTAAGGATATGAGAGAGAGAGAGAGAGAGAGAGAGAGAGAGAGAGAGAGAGAGAGAGAGAGAGAGAGAGAGAGAGAGAGAGAGAGAGAAACTTCATAAGGGTGCCTTTTTTCCCTCTCCAATCGTTTTCTTTTTGGTGATGGTATGGATGAGAGAGAGAGAGAGAGAGAGAGAGAGAGAGAGAGAGAGAGAGAGAGAGAGAGAGAGAGAGAGTAGGTACAGGATGGGTGGTGGAGGGGAAAAGGGGGAGGGAGGGAGGGAGGGGGGCCATTTCTAGTGGGCAGAGGGGCGCAGACACACCCGAAACGACTCTTTAACACCTCACGACCGAGGGAGGTAGAGAGAGAGAGAGAGAAAGAGAGAGAGAGAGAGAGAGAAAGCTTCATGAAGACAAATAAGGTCAGTAAGTTCACCGACTCCACTTTTAACGAACTCAAAAAGGGAAACTGGAGCTTTCTTGAAATTTGGGATATAAAATATAAGAGGGTAAGACGTATGACGTGTATCACATAGTCAGCCTTTGTTGTATGACCGTTATGGAAATTTTTACTGCGAGGAATGCCATTACGTGTAGCACACTGCCCCACGCAACAGACACCCCCCCTTGCGTGCAACCTGAAGAGTCATTTGCGAGAAGGCCATCAAGAAGGCATGGCCATGCGTGCTTTCACTCCTAAACAGTGCTTTTGATCATGAGAGCTCAAAAAAACTGTTCGACAATAATCTATTAATTGCAATGCAGAGATTCCAAACTTGTATTATTCATATCTCTAATTGAACTACAGCAACACGTAGTAACTTACACCCTCTATCACCACAACCTCTCTCTCTCTCTCTCTCTCTCTTGAGAAATAGGTGATTTGAAAGGCAATGAATGACAGTAGGACATTAACCGAAAGTTCCAAGAAATCTGACAGAAAAAAATGGCCAATTCATCACCAGCTGTTGGCGTCGATTGTCAAAAAGGAATGACCATGTTTTATCTCTTTTTGCTAGTTTAAAATGTTACTCTCTCTCAGGTCAACGTGGCGCAAATGAAGATAGATGACAACATAGAAAACGCGCTTAAAAGGTCTCCCTCTCTGTCACCCTACACACAAACACACAAGCAAACAAGAATGTCTATATTATGATGACGTGTTCACTAATCTTAAGGAATTAATATAACCGAGAAAATTTGCATACTTCTGGCATATACGAAGTTCATAGATGACCTAATCATAAAAAAAAGAGTAAAAAATTCTAGCAACACAATTCTGAGTCTCCTTTATCGCGTGTCTTAGGACAAAGTACTTATTAGCTGGGAAGTCTATTACCTAAAATCATTCTTCTTTTTTTATGTTCATATTTTAACACTGAATTTTGTTAGTATGTTATCAATCACTTATTCATTATCAATCATATCATTAACGTATATATTTCATTTTCATTACGGCACTGAATAATCCTGATGGGTTCCGGCGCTTGGTCTTCAAAACCTAAATTCCAAAATCAGTCAATCAATCAAGGATTGTAATAAAAATAAACAAATGAAAAAACAATTTACTGACCCTTATTTATGGTAAACTGAAATGGATTAGTTTTTGTTCGTAAATGCAACTGCTAACCTCATTAACAGTTTCATCGCACTGAAATGACGAGGAACTGAACTACTGCTTTGTCTGCATCATTGCCTCAAGCTTTCAGTTATCAATCTATAAAATAACAGCAAACATATATATATATATATATATATATATATATATATATATATATATATATATATATATATAGATATATATATATATATATATATATATATATATATCTTCTTCTTTCTTTAACGCATTTTTCCATTTTATATAATGCCTAAGGACTATTTGGCTTTTGGGTAGACCTGTGTCCTGATCGGTTGTCCTGGTGTATATATATATATATATATATATATATATATATATATATATATATATATATATATATATATATATATATGTGTGTGTGTGTGTGTGTGTGTGTTAAACAAAGGAACTAAAAAGAACCACCCTTTACGAGTCCATTTCAACAGTAAGACCTACGAGGGTGAACTGACTAAATTCACGAGACAGAACTACAAATAAAATGTTTTCCACAGTAAGCAAACTCATTGGTAACACACAAAGCAAAACTACTCTCCAAGCACTATCGTCTTAGCATGCCCAAACACACATACTCCTCTTTAACACATATATTCAATTCCTCCTGCATCCAGACGAAGGCAAAACTTCCTAACTTCTTCTCACCGGGCCACTACGGCAGCACCTTGTGATTTCGGCCATAAATCCCAGGGAGCCTTCACAGCGATTCCTAGACAATTACTGAGAGCCACGGGATGGTGTTTAGAAGCCTTCAGAAGCCTTCCAGCGCCGGCCGAGACATTCCTACGTACTTGACATAAAGCATGAGCCACCTTCAATTACCACTGTCTCCCCACGGAGAGTGGGAGGCGCTAGGTCGGGGGGGAGGGAATGATATGGTAGTTTGGGTCATTACAGGTCGTCGTGGCTGATATTCAAGGCGCATTCTTACCACTATCAGACAAGCTTGCATGTCTCCACCTACGGCGTAGACTTACATATTCTATTAGTGTTCGTATACGACGGTCTCAAGCGGTAATTATATTCATAAAAATATACAGTAGAGATGTGCAGTAGAAGTAGACATTAGTGTTATGTAAAAAATTCATTCCATACTTGTGTGCATAATGTATGTATGTATGTATGTATGTGATAGATGATAGATATGTATGTAGATACACAGATATTAGTATATATATATAGATATATATAAATAGATAGATAGATAGATTGATATATATACTGATACATATATAAATAATAATACATATATATATATATATATATATATATATATATATATATATATATATATATTAATGTATTATATATATATATATATATATATATATATATATATATATATATATATATTTATTATTATTTATATATGTATCTATCTATCTATCTATCCATCTACATACATACATACATAAATACATACATTAAGTACACAAGTATGGAATAAATTTTTTACTTAACACTAATGTCTACTTCTACTGCACATCGATATTTATGAATATAATTACTGGTTTCTCTATATATATATATAATATATATATATAATATATATATTATATATATATATATATATATATATATATATATATATATATATATATATATATATATAATATATTAGTACAACAGGTGAACGCATTAGCCATCAAAGATACACACGATAACAATAGCCATTAACCTAACAGATAAACAATGTGAGGCATTTATCTAAATACCTAAAACAACCAGTAGACGAATAAGAACTCTAATAAACCCGCTAATGGATAAACAGAGGGAGAAGATAAACAGAAAGACGAAGTCAGTACAAATAAATAACTCTTCCATACCAAATCCCACCGCAGAAGAAAGACCAATGAAAAAAATAGGAGAAACGCTAGAATTTATCCACAATAAATAAAGGCCCCACAAAAAAGAAGAAGAAGAAGAAGAAGAAGAGGAGGAGGAGGAGGAGGAGGAAGAATAAGGAGAAGAAAAGGGGGAGGAGGAGGAGGAGGAGGAGGAAGAATAAGGAGAAGAAGAGGAGGAGGAGGAGGAAGAATAAGGAGAAGAAGAGGAGGAGGAGGATGAAGAAGGAGAAGAGGAGGAGGAGGGTGAGGAGGTGAGGGAAGGGGAAAAGGAAAAAGAATAAGAATAAAAAATAATAAAACACAACCGATAACCCAGGCAGAAAGAATAGGGGAGGGTGGGGGGGGGACAGACCCAAGGGGTTGGAGCGAAAGTCCCTGCATGGGTCTTGGTGAGGAGGGGGTGGGGGGAGGGGTGTTGAACCGCATAGGAGAATGGAGGGGGAGGGGAATCCCAAGACAGAGGGGACCTATTCCGAAACAGATACCCGGAGAATATTTCACCTCTGAGTATGCCCAGGGGAAATACCCCTGCTAGCACACCGACACTTGCAAATCTATATGGAAATAAACTGGCGTCCAGGTATTCACGTATTGCCCCCGGATTCCGAAAACGGCCTCATTTTTCATGTAGATGATCGTTTGTGATTACCCGCCTCCTTTTCTCTCCCGGCACGCGCCGAACGGAAACAAAACGCGAGCGAACCGAAATGAAAATTTCAATTTGGAAAAATAGAAATGTCCGTCATATTATTGTTATTTATTTTCGTATGCTTCAAATCTTTAGTCGCTTTTAAACAATTCGACGCTTTTTAATGCTCTCTGTCTACCGACCGGGGTGTCTAGAAATTAATATCTCTCAGAACAGAAGCTATAAACTTGATAAACATCATTAAAAAATTGTGTGGTGGATCCAAGCTACAATGGCAAGGGCGTAACTGGAGGTCAAAGAGCAAATATGAATATAACCTTGGCCATAACTTTTTAACTATGCATGGTACAAACTTTGTATTTGGCATGGGTATTCCATTACGAAGCTAAGAGGAGAGTGAGGGCTAGGTCAAGGTTAAACTTAAGGTCAAAGGTTAAACTGGAATATGTCAGCATCAGGGGTATTGTGCTTCGCAAACAC
>NC_089757.1:31598264-31603264 GCF_040412425.1 Macrobrachium rosenbergii | reverse complement strand
TGATAAAACTTAGTACAATCAACAAATTACAGGTAGAGATAAGATAGGATACAAGCATAGCATATAAAAAAAATTACTACAGCTTTCAAAGGATGCTGGGAAAACAAGACAAGAAAAGTTTAATCTTAAAATGATAATGATATAACTGAACACTCAAGTTTAAATCTGCTAAATATGACATCAGGGTAATAATTTAACAAGTTTTTAATACAGGTATCATAGGTTATTTCCAAATGCTTAAAGTTGAGGTTTTTGTAATAAGAAACCGGAAACATTTAAATGTTCAAAACTCCTTCTGTTGTCCATAGACACCCGTTATACATACATATATATATATATATATATATATATATATATATATATATATATATATATATATATATATATATATATATATATACATATATATATACATATATGTATATACATATATATATATATATATATATATATATATATATATATATATATATATATATATATATATATATATATCTCTTTCCTTTCCCATGAAAAATGTATCCCTTAATTGGCTTATCCTCCCTCCTTAATCACATTACACTTAACCACTACAATTTCCCCTGACTGAAAGGCCTAAACCTAAATTCACCAGGGAGGCTATTTTTCTTCCACTGAAACTATATATATATATATATATATATATATATATATATATATATATATATATATATATATATATATATATATATATATATATATATATATATATATATATATATATATATATAATCACATCAACATCCTAAACAACAGAACGTTATCCAGTTTAAATGAATAGATATATATATATATATATATATATATATATATATATATATATATATATATATATATATATATATATATATATATATATATATACACACACACACACACACACACATATATGTACATACCTGAAAACATAAGAGCATGGAAATGCTAAAGTATAATGTACAATAATGCCAAAAACAAAATGAGACCACCAACGCAGTAATTAGCGATTCCAATTCATCATTCATCAAATGGGAAGCGTGAATGAATCACTGATCCGTTCTCCATGGAGGTGGTTCGTGTACCAGCCATCCCTATCACGAAAACGAAGTCGGGTAAATGGAGAACAAGGGTTGCCTTGTCTGTCGGCTACATTTTACTTTTGCTCACTTCTATACACGTGGGAATCTTTTTCAGATATATGAGAACCTGTTAGAGTTAGAGAGAGAGAGAGAGAGAGAGAGAGAGAGAGAGAGAGAGAGAGAGAGAGAGAGAGAGATTTTCAAAGAGAAGAAAGAGAGAATTTCAAAGAAGAGAGAGAGAATTTT
Source organism: Macrobrachium rosenbergii (assembly GCF_040412425.1). Taxonomy (NCBI): domain Eukaryota; kingdom Metazoa; phylum Arthropoda; class Malacostraca; order Decapoda; family Palaemonidae; genus Macrobrachium; species Macrobrachium rosenbergii. The sequence goes on along the minus strand of NC_089757.1, from coordinate 31,601,942 downwards.
AAAGACGAGTAAGAGAGAACATTTCCAAGACGAGAGAGAGAGAGAGAGAGAGAGAGAGAGAGAGAGAGAGAGAGAGAGAGAGAGAGAGAGAGAGAGAGAGAGATTTTCAAAGAAAAGAGAGAATTTCAAAGAAGAGAGAGAGAATTTCAAAGACGAGTAAGAAAGAACATTCCCAAGACGAGAGAGACAGAATTTCAAAGACAAGAGAGGGAGAATTTCAAAGACGATGGAGAGAGAATTTCAAAAACGATTAAGAGAGAAAAATTTCAAAGAAGAGAGAGAGAGAGACAGACAGACAGAGAGACTTTATTCTGGTGAACAAAATATAAAACACCGGACTAATGGAGGAAACCCAACTCTACCATTCCACTTAAACTTGTTGCTAAGACCTTCTGTGAAAATAATTAAGTTGCGCATCAGGAATTACTATTAATATTTGTTCTAAGCAACGACAAACTTATTTCTGATAATGTGTTTGCTATAGTGAAGTGATTCTCATTAAGGTGTAGTCTCCCTACAAAAGAAATATTTAAATAATTATAAAATTATGAACAATTAATGCCAGCGTCAGCAACAACCAATTATTGACTCTTTACGAAAAGAATACCAAATTCGTAATAAATAAATGACGCCATTTCTGCAACTATTCATCAACTTATTCAATCAATAATTTAACGTTCACGAAAGAAACCCTTCGAAAAGGTTGTTATACACTTTTGTCGAATATGTTATCAACAGTGACTCATTCCATTCTCTCTAAAAAGCTTTAGTTATTTACCGAAGGCCTGACTCCTCGATTAGGCCATGAAGTCTCCCTCCTAAGAACTCACTCCTTAAATTAAAAAAAAAAAAAAAATTACCCCAAAATAATTCATGTACCGAGGTAGGAAGAATATGTAATTACGATAAAATATTCATGAGGACTATACCATCGAAGACTTGCTATATACATTAAATATTCAGCTCCTAAGCACATACCCATATCTCAAATACCCCGTATCTAGTAAGGAAGGGGTAGGAAGTTCCAGGGAGGGGGAAGGTGGGGGAAGGGGGGGGTAGGTAGGATAATGTATGCGTGTGTGTGTGTGTGTGTAAGGGGGCATGTTGGGGTAGGGGTAGGGGTCATCTACCATACAAAACCCTCTAAGGCCAACCAATGGCGTTCGCATACCAAGTCTCCAAGGCGAATTTATCGATCACACAACTCATTGGCCAAATCATTATTCCTTCCCAAGCCTATTCATTGGATTGCCCGGCACCCTTCCACCCCCACCCACCCCCGCCCCCCCTTTCCCACATCTGATGAATGGGTAATGGGGGAGGAGGGAGGGCTTACCCATGCCTATATGTAAGGTCCCTTCGGCACTCATTATTCAGGCAGCTTGGGATACCTTGTTCATGTGCTCATTAACTGGTAATTTCTCTCTCTCTCTCTCTCTCTCTCTCTCTCTCTCTCTCTCTCTCTCATTAAGGGTTTTGGCTTTAGTCAGGCAAGCTTAAATATCAAAACGACAGTTGCCTCAGGTAAACAATTATACATCGTTTCCAATACCTTTAAAACATTCTGAGCATAGTACTTAAGAGCTTTTTCCTAGTTGCGTCTCCACAAGGAAAATGCACATCTTTATATGGTCTTGAAAGATAATTAGAATGAAACAGTAAGTTGATGACTATTTTTTAACAATATTCTGACCAAAGAGTTTTTATGAAGATGCGCGTCCACAAGAAACGAGTAAAAAATGCGCTAAGTTTCTTCTGCGCAATTGAGTTTTCTGTACATCGTATGATCAAGGCCACCGAAAATAGATATACTTTTCGGTGGTCTAGGTATGATGCTGTATGAGCCGCGGCCCGTGAAACCTTAACCACGGCCCGGTGATGGCCTGGCCTACATCGTTGCCAGACGCACGATTATGGCTAACTTTAACAGTAAATCAAATAAAAACTACCGAGGCTAGAGGTCTGCAATTTGGTACATTTGATGATTTGAGGGTGGATGATCAACATACCAATTTGCAGCCCTCTAGCCTCTGTGGTTTTTAAGATCTGAGGGCGGACAGAAAAAGTGCAGACGGACAGACAAAGCCGGCACAATAGTTTTCTTTTCAGAAAACTAAAATGGACCCCCTTATATAGTCATGACAGACAATAAAATAAGAAACACAAAGAAAATGACCTTTCTCTAATCTAATTTTAATTAAACACTACATTCACAAAGCAGCCGGATCCAGCCACGGTCAAAAAACGGTCTATATCAAGATCTTGGCGATGGGAAACGAAAGAGATACTAATTATGCAAAACGCGCTAAGTCATCAGAATATAAGCTAAGTCATCAGGATATACATGAAACACACATACAATGTATGTAGATGGAATATCCACACGGTCTGCAATACATATAGGAGAGTCACATATATTACAACTGTTTATGTACAGATGTAATTTACGGTATGTGCTGAGGTCCTTAACATGTGTGTTTGGAAATTTCACTTCATTGCTATCAATTGATATTGCACTGCAAACATTCATAACCCTTCCACATTCCTTTCAATAATCATTTTTCTCTACAAATTTGCTCCTATAATTTCTGTTTGTTGCTAACTCTTGCAACTATTATAGCATTAATTGCAAAAATATTAATATATATATATATATATATATATATATATATATATATATATATATATATATACATACAATTACATATATATATATATATATATATATATATATATATATATATATATATATATATATATATTTTATATATATTTACGTTATATATATATATATGTACATGTTTTATATATATATATATATATATATATATATATATATATATATATATATATATATATATATATATATATATATATATATATATATATATATATATATATATATATATATATATATTGCATGTATGTATGTATATATATATATATATACTGTATATATATACTGTATATATATTATATATTATATATATATATATATATATATATATATATATATATATATATATAATAATGTAAAATATTAAAGAGTACACAGATGCATCTTGCAATTTAAACGAATACCCCTTTAAAACTATGAGCAATCATCTGAACATTAAAACCTATCCACACTCACTCTACTCATACCTACCCTTTTAAAACAACATTAAGCCCTCGGTATGCTTAAGATTCGCCCCCAACACCCCGCCTCCCGCGAGGTCGTATCACCAAAGCGAACGACCTTCCCATTCTCCAAACGACGCATTCACGACATCAATCACCCATCGGCAACACCCGCCAAGATTGCTGCCTCAGGTATTGTTCGGTAACATGCGAACTCCGGCGGCCATTATTGTAATCCAACAGAATGTTATTTTTTTTTTTTTCTGGAGGTAATTTATGACATTCTTGTAGAAAACTCTTTGGTATGGGGGAGGGTAAATCGAAGGGAGGAGAGGGGGGGAGGAAGAAAACTTAGTGTATAGGGTTTCTTCATATACTTATAGGTATACATATGTGTATATCGTGTATTCATGTATTTTTTCTGGAGGTAATTCATGACATTCTTGTAGAAAACTCTTTGGTATGGGGGAGGGTAAATCGAAGGGGGGAGGGAGAGGGGGGAGGAAGAAAAACGAGTATACAGGGCCTATTCATATACTTATAGGTATACATGTGTAT
>NC_089757.1:31550764-31590764 GCF_040412425.1 Macrobrachium rosenbergii | reverse complement strand
GATTTCTTTGAACAGACGTCGCCAGGGGTATGGTTATTAACGTAGGAAACATGTCATTTTCTGTACGTAATTTGAGCTGAAGTTCATAAACTGCTGATATGATCTTCCACTAAACAATCATTTATCGATGCGTATTTCGGAAACAATTCCTAATTAACTCATTTATCAATTCATAGGTCATAAACAATTCCTAACCTTACATTCTTAAAATTTTATATAAAGGAAAACTAGTAAAAAATGTCCAAAGCTATCCACACATTACAATCTTGAAATCTGACATAAAAATTAATAAAAATGGCCAAAAATAACAATCAATTTTATCTTTTAAAAAACCCAGCGTCCTTGGCAAAGCCAAACATAACAACTTTAATCAAAACATTAGAAACTACCCTTCAGCTACCTTGAAAATCTAACAGAAAGGAACCCATTTCACCCGGAACAGGATCCGCATCCACTCTATGGTATCCTAGATGGGTATATCCATGATGCCCAGCAGTCCCTCTCCCCCTGCGAGAAGGAGAAGATCATCAACCCCTGAGCCAATGACCTCCTTTAGGACCTCGTTAGCTCTCCAAGCACGTCCGCATACCCTATTTACGAAAGTTCCGTAAATAATTCCATGACAAGCGCTCTTTCTGGATACCTGTAATTAAAGCTCCTAAATCCATAAAAAAAAAAGTGGGGTGCCCCTTACAACTCTCTTTTCGATGCGCAAACCCGCGCTGACCCGGGGAGTCCTACGGGATACGCGAGTCTACGATCATGTGAATGCGCGCCATTTAATGCCGGTTATTTCTATCGGCAATCTAGGGAGTGTCATAAAACGGTCGAAGTTTAACATGATGGCCCAAATAGTTATTTTTTTCATCTTTTTTTTCTGTGAAGAAGGCAACTCCCGTTGGGATATTAAGCTATCAGTGGTTCATCCGAAGGGCAGTTTTCAATGCGTTATATAATACCGGGCGCAAAAAACTTATCTGATGCCTTACGGATATACGTAACCCGCTCCATAGCATCCCTGGAAACAACTTCATTCCGTTGGAAGCAGTCTCGAGATTATGAAACGCATCTGTGAGATACACACACACACACACACACACACACACACACATATACATATATATATATATATATATATATATATATATATATATATATATATATATATATATATATATATATATATATATATATATATATATGTGTGTGTGTGTGTGTATCTCTACAGATGCGTTTCATAATTCGAGACTGTTTCACAGAATGGAAGTTGTTTCCAGGATGCTATGGAGCGGGTTACGTATATCCGTAAGGCATCATACATATATGTATATGTGTGTATATATATATATATATATATATATATATATATATATATATATATATATATATATGATTGGTTTTACACAATTCCGTGTTTGTAATTGAAGGTTAGCTGAATTATCATTGGCAAAACGTTTCTTCTAAAGTTCTAAACAAACCTTGAGTGTCAGATTTTCTAACAGAAGCTAAAGCTTCATGATATCATAGAAACTATGATAAACTTCAGTAAGAAAGCAAATTGTTAAAAGCATTTAATATGCTTTACATTTTAACTATTAATATGAATTTCACTATCAAACAACCCCTGAAGCTCACAAAAGTGTCAGAAAATATCAGAAATACATTGGAAAGTAAAAATGTAAAATCGCTCCTTTAGTAGTTAAATACACAGAATAAGATATGGCAATAAAGCCAAGCCATTATTGAATCAAAACATATCTCAAATAAACAACAACAAATCGTTCAACCTCAGACAAAAAAGAGAGAATCAGTATTAAATGGGAGCTGAATCCTTTTTAAGAGTTATAAAAAAAACTCGAAGTTTATATACGAGAAACAAAAAAAAAAAAAAATAGGACAAACACCAATGATCAAAATAAACAGAGCATTAAATGAACTGCTTCTTCGGAGTGCAAGAGAAATAACAGCGTCTTTGAGAGGCGTTGATGAACGGAGCAGACGAGGAGATAAAGACAGGTTAAACAAGGAGGAGGAGGAGGAGGAGGAGGAGACCTGTTCCTCAGGTGTAAAATTAGGTGGGGGGGATGGACGAACCAGGTGACAACAGCGTTGTCCAGAAGTTTAATCCATGTACCGATGGGCAGAAAGGTGGATGGAGCGGTAATTAATATTCTATTGTTTTAACTCTCCCTGCAAAAGAAAATTAATAAATAAGTAAAGGAAATAGGATGTTGAATTGACAGAGCGCTTATAGTTAAAAAGTACTTAAAATGCCAAAAAGGACGGTTAAGCTTAATAAAAAGGTGAATGTAGGGGGAAATATACGTGGATGGTATATGTTCAGTAAATGGGAATACAGGTGAACGAATGATACACTTGTCCAGAAGTTTAATCCATATACCAAAAGCAGAAGGTGGATGGATCAGTGATTAATATTCTATTGTTTTAACTATCCTTGCAAACTGTTTTTTTTTCAACTACGCACGCACATGGAACAGTAAATAATATTCCATTTTTTCTTAACTAGCCTTGCGCAATTTTTTTCTTATTTTATTTAAACTACGCACACACGCTCATCACCCAGATGAACTCTGAGTGATCGTGTGTGTGTGTGTGTGTGTGTGTGTGTGTGTGTGTGTGTGTGTGTGTGTGCGAAGTTTAAAACAAAATAAAATAACTTCGCAAGGATAGTTTAAAAAAAATGGAAAATTATTTACTGTTTCATGTGTGTGCGTAGTTTAAAAAAAAATATTTTTAAAGGACAATTAAAAAACATAAGAATACTAATTACTCTTCCATTCACCTTTCTGCTTTTCGTATAATGGATTAAACTTCTGGACAACAAGTGCATCATTCGTTCACCTGTGTTCCCATTTACTGAACATATACCATCCGTGTATATCTCCCCTACATCCACCTCTCTATTAAGCTTAATCGTCATTTTTGGCATTCAAATACTTTTTAACTACAAGCGCTCTATCAGTTCAACTTCCTATTTCCTTTATTCATTTATCAATATTTATTTATTTATTCTGTAACGAAAGAATTCGATCCATCTAACTTTACTGACCATACCAGTTATTGACAGGTAGCCACGTGCAGCTCAACATACTGGACAACGGTTTGTTTACCTTTTAATTTAACTCTCCCTCGCTTCCCACCCCCATCCCATGCGCGCGCGCACACACACACACACAGAAACACACACACACTCTCCTTTTATCTTTCCCTCAACAGGCAAAAGGTAGCAACATTATAATGGAGTTGAAGAGCAACTAATGTGGAGGCGGAAGTAATCTTGGATTCAACTGCATTACGAAGAATGTAAACGGCAGCCTCCACTGATAATAGATAAAAGGAAAAACTGGTAGCATTCTCGCCTCACAAGCAGGGGGACCCAGATCCAAATCATGGGGTAAGAGGGCCAAATGTGTAAGCCACTTTTAACACCCTCTGTGTCCCTGTTGACTTAACAGGTTAATTATGTACTTAGTCGTCAGTTGACTGTGGTGGGTAACAACTAAGGTGGGAAAAGAGCTTTGAGGCTAGCGATGTCATCCCTTATAACTTTATGAAAACCAGAAAAATAACTGCGCCTCGAGCCACCTCTTCCAAGAGTAAAAGTTCTTGTGCAAAAATATAAATAATTATTTACTTCTGCAAAAATATAGGAATTAACCGCAGCTCGAGCAAATTCGTCCAACTGGCTGTTCAGAGTCCGGAGGTCCACACCAGGCTCCATGATCAATTTCACACCTTACCACAGTTATGAGTCACCATATGGCAAAGGCACACGCTAACATATGGCCAGCTTGAAACTGAAGAAGAAGAAGAAGAAGAAGAAGAAGAAGAAGAAGAAGAAGAAGAAGAAGAAGAAGAAGAAGAAGAAGAAGAAGAAGAAGGATACGTATAATTCAGAAAGTTTTCCAAGGAACTGAAAATACACAAAACTAGGTCAGTGGATAAACAGAAAAAGAATAAAAAAACATAGAATTAAATAAACCAATTAATAAAGACAAAGCAAAATAAATTAGACTAAGCTTGAGAAGAAGAGAAGACTGAGTATAACTTAGAAAGTGTTACCAGAACAGGAAATACATCAAACTGAGTCCGCGGATAAACGGAAAATAAACTGAGAAAACATACAATTAAATAAGCCTCTAAAAAATAAAAAAAAAAAAGCAAGCTATATTAAACCATCAAATTAAGAAATAAAAGAACAATAAAACGAATATAAAAGCCGAAAATAAAACACTAAAAGGCGCGAAGGAATACAAGTCCTTCACCACGAGCTGTAATTTAAAATCCTACGCTGTCACGATAAAGGCTGTCCCGATATCCTAAAGATATGTAGGACTCTAACCGTGATCATGACGCCCGGACGCCTCGAAAAATAGCATCCTGCACGAAGCTGACCCTTAGGGATGGCCCATGCCATGACCTGAGAAAGAGTTAGGGCCTCCCTTGGGGCCAATGCGTGCATAGGTTTGAGTTCACATACATATGGACCTGGGAAAAATTCTCCTGTGTTTAACGGGTCTGAACTTTCACAAGGGCATAGAAAGACTATTATTATTATTATCATTATTATTATTATTATTATTATTAGACAAAGACCTGGAAACAAAGACACCTTCCTTAATGGGTCAGAGCAGATATGGAAAGAAAGACTATTATTATTATTATTATTATTATTATTATTATTATTATTATATTATATTATTATTATTATTATTATTATTATTATTATTATTATTATTATTATTATTATTATTAGACATAGACCTGGGGAAACGTCTCCTTCCTTTAACCGGACTGAACTTTTATATGGAAAAAAGTTTTATTATTATTATTATTATTATTATTATTATTATTATTATTATTATTATTATTATTATTATTATTATTATAATGTTTGATACATTTGCTGTTACTTTAACTACTATAATCATCATTTACTTTTATTACTTTTATTACCAAAAAAAATTTAAGTACATGAGCATCACGTATTATTCCCCTCCCCCCCAACAAAAAAGATAAGTACCCTAAAGAACAAAAAAACCATCTCGATAAAAGCCACGCCAAAAGTAATATTAAGTAAAATTTAGTACTGCCAAAAAATATTCCCTTACAGATGAAATCATTTTTAGCACATTTTCAGAATCAAGTTATCAGACCTTCGTATTACAAGGGTGCCAAATTTATGCAGGTGCAGTAATGGAACCGTAAAGGGAGCATTAATACCCTTCATTCAGACTCTAATTAAGAGGGCTATTGCCTAATCTCCGTGGGTATCCAATATCCAATAAGAATACATTAAGGCATAATGAGTTTTCAGATTAACACTTGAATGGTAAATTGCCCGTTTTCTTTTTACAATAATGTACACACACAAAAAAGGGGAGAATTCTTTTTAATTTCTTCGTCTCCGCATCGCTGAACTTCAGCACGCATGTGGAGAAATGTGCTAGAGAGAGAGAGAGAGAGAGAGAGATTACTTTGAATGTTTACTGATATGCTCATATGAAATTGGGAGAGAGAGAGAGAGAGAGAGAGAGAGAGAGAGAGAGAGAGAGAGAGAGAGAGAGAGAGAGAGAGAGAGAGAGAGAGATGACTTTGAACGTATACTGATATGCTCATATGGAATTGAGAGAGAGAGAAAGAGAGATGACCTTGAACGTATACTGATATGCTCATATGGAATTGAAAGCGAGAGAGAGAGAGATTAGTCTGAATGTATACTGAAATGCTCATATAGAATTCATTCAGGAAAGCAGCTCGCCATTAAGAAACGCAATCTCTTGAATTCATTCATTTTTTGCCAAATCCGAATTAACTGACTTTGCTATTCCAAAGCAAAGATTTGTTCACCATTATGTAATTAAGAACTACTTTCCATGCAAATCAATATCGGAATCTTATGAGAGAGAGAGAGAGAGAGAGAGAGAGAGAGAGAGAGAGAGAGAGAGAGAGAGAGAGAGAGAGAGAGAGAGAGAGAGAGAGAGAGAGGGAGTTTCTGAGTACCGTGAAGTTACTTTGAGTCAGACTGGCAAAATCAGTTTCCATTTAGTCTCCACTTTCTAAAGTGTTGCGATTATTCGAAATTGAATTATCAAGACTGACCACAAGCGGACCCAGGGGGGTGGCACCTGGGCACGTGCCCCCCCTTGAAAAATAATGACAAAATAAAAATATCGAAGAATTAGATAATAATATACATGAGAAATATAAAAATAGGAAAAAAGTAAAAAATCTATTATAGAAATATATACATATATATGTATGTATGAATAATATGAAAACTGGTGCCCGCCCCCCCTCCCCCGCCCATGAAAGTTTTCTGGATCCGCTAGTGAGACTGACATACTAAATCGTTTCTTTCAGAAAACCCATCCCCCAATGTTTTACTGAGCTAAAAATGATAACAATTGAGCCAATTCTTTATTAACTGGTGAATCGAAAATGAAACTCCTAATATGAATATTTCACAGATATAAAAACCATAAAAATCATATAGTAGTGTCCGTGTCACGTCCATACTTCGGCATAATCTCCCTCTCACTGGTTAAAAATTCTCCATAAGAAATTTCCTGTTCGTCGAGTAGTCAAGTCTTCCCCTTAAGATTTATCCTTTTTCCCCGTAGGCGGTGCACTGCAGGCATTACTAAAGGCTCTTTGCAGCGTGCCTTCGGCCCCTAGCTGCAACCTCTTTCATTCCTTTTACTGTACCTCCATTCATATTATCTTTCTTCCATCTTACTATCAACCCTCTCCTAACAATTATTTCACAATGCAACTGCGAGGTTTTCCTCCTGTTACACCTTTCAAACCTACCTACTATCAGCTTCCTTTCCAGCTCTGAATGGCCTCATGGGCCCCAGCGCTTGGCTTTTCGCCTAAACTCTATATTCCATTCCATTCCTTATTCTTTCTCTGCCAAACTACGTTCATTGTGTTTTACTTTCATTAATCAATCTTGCTTTCCTCTCTACATGGCCACATTTCCTCGGCACATTGTCCTCCCGTCGTCCAACCATTTTCTTTTGAATTATTGTTGCAAAAAATCAAATTTTTTACGTATTAAATAAATCTACTCTCATACACTCTCATATATTTCATCACAGTTATGCAAAAGCATTCGAAATTCTAACAAAAACACCGAAAATATCTCTAAACATTCTCCCTAATATTTTATAGTGTGGAAGAAGAATCCTCATGGCAATAATAGCACTGCAGAGACTCGATAAATCTCATTTGTTCCGAATATCTTTCAAGAAGAAAAGAATGACCGCCTCTTATCGCAAGAATGTAATGAAAAAGGATTTAGGAGACTAAGAAGGGGAGGAGAGAGAGAGAGAGAGAGAGAGAGAGAGAGAGAGAGAGAGAGAGAGAGAGAGAGAGAGAGAGAGAGAATATGAAAATGCAGAAGGGTTTTTTTTTTTTATTGCAAGCTGGTCCAAGTAGAATTTGACGATTTCTGAAATCATCATATTTCTTTTATTTATAAGCAACATTCCTGTAGCACGATGCATACATTAAGTATTACCATACACAATGAAGTGACAAGAAACCCCCATCCCCTTTCCTCTCTCTCTCTCTCTCTCTATAGAAAGATGAACAACATTAACGGTTGCTATACATATTAAAATAAAAAGTAACATCTCTCTCTCTCTCTCTCTCTCTAAAAGAGTCAAGATAAAGACACTTTTGGAAATACAGGTATGCCACGAAGTGGATATCAGCAGGAAACCCGGAATAAAAAAAAAGAAAAAAGAAAAAAGATGAGAAGACCCCAAAAGAGAGACCAGGAAATGACCAATATTGTTGATTGTGTCTGGCTTTAACAACAAACCACCCTTGTGGAGACGAGAACACTAGCAATTTCAACCAATCATCCAGAGCTGTTTTGGACCACAAGATCATGTCAAGATGCCGTTTCGGGAGGGGGAAAGGAGGCGGGGGGGTCGGTGGCCCTGGAGGAGGAGGGGGTCGGTGGCCCTGGGCAGGGAAGGGGAGGACAGTGGTCCTGGGGCGAGTAGATTGGGGTCCCGTGTAAGAGCCCTAATCCAATTGCTTAGTGTTTTCTCCAACTGCTTTCGAATTACAAACAAACGTGATTTTTCCCCAGTAAACAAAATGAGAAACGACGCGATGGAGACATGCAAACACGCGCGCAAGCTCGCACTCCCACTAGAACGCACACGCATTAAATCACGAATGATGGCAGCTCCGCCGAAATTGATATGGTGTATATGCAAATAACGTGAAGCTCTGGTCCGTCCCTAAATTATTTATAGACTTCCCCGGACGAATAAAGTCATTGGATTGACTTGGAAGATTATATAGCAAGTGCATGCAAGCAGTATCCTGGAGGACTGATGGCTAATAAATGATGTCTTTCACCTCTTCGTATAAATATTAAAAGCCCCCGTTTTAATGGATAATCCGCATGAAATAAAAGAAGCATTAAAAGGAATAATCCCTTACATTGAGGGTTTTCACACTAAAATGGATGAAACAAACACAAATAAACCAAATATTTCTAAAATTATAAATGATAGAAGTACGACATTTTTTTTTACATAAGTTCATTTTAGTGCAAATTTACTGTCCATGTCTATTACTACAATTATTATTATTATTATTATTATTATTATTATTATTATTATTATTATTATTATTATCAAATAGCTGGACAAGACTGCTGGTAGCACTGGTAACGCCCGGGTATTAAAATTTACATATCAGACGCCCAACCTCAAGTCGTTCTCGAATTTGTTCTCCTGTTTTAAATAATGGATTCATATCAATCAGCTGAACTGTACCAGTCTTGTAAGACATCGAGCAACACAAAAGTAGATCTGAAGAGTCCATCACATTACTTGGGCTTCGCAAGACAGCAAGCAAAAAATATCAGAGTGGTTTAATAATAAGTATTCCGAGACTTCTAACTCTTAAAACTTGGAATTTCAAAACACTTCATTGTAATCATTAGTCCACTCCTTCTTGGTCAAAACTGCGTAACTAAATGGGTGAAGGTCAAAGTACCTTTAATGAAACTTGCCTAAACAACAGAAATCGAAAGCAATAAATATAATATGCAAAATAAAATTAAAGCATGGAAGCAAATGCCCCCACTATGACTGAAAGAATATAGAGGCCATTCAATCAGGCTATTCAGTCACGCCACAAACAATATATATATAAATATATATATATATATATATATATATATATATATATATATATATATATATATATATATATATATATATATATATATATATATAGATAGATATATATATTAGAGAGAGAGAGAGAGAGAGAGAGAGAGAGAGAGAGAGAGAGGACCTAAACCATAGGAAATATAGAAGGAAATACAAAACAATATGATTCCTTGACAAGGAAGTGGGTAGATTGGAGGTTTTTGGAAAACCAAAAGAAATATTGTGAAAAGGCTAGAGGAGCGGGGGTTAGGGGAGAGCAGCTTAGGGATCCAGGGGTCCAAGGTTTGGGTAAAGGGGGAACGGACGGGGAAGGGGGTGCCCTGGGGTCGAAAGAACAACCCTAAATCCTCCTGACGTGATTCTTCTTCCACAGGGATTCCACGGGAGTTGTGAGGCCTTCCAAGTCGACCTTCCCGGAGTCTATTCCTTTGAGAAGTCTCCAAATCCCTACTGTCAAGGGACTCCCAATAAAAATCACTGGTGTCTTCCAAATGTCCCTAAGGAAAAGGAGATATTGAGATATTTCCAGATGGTTATTCACGAGGACTTGGTGAGGCCATAACAAGGTGGTATTTCTAGCCTCTTAACTTTTCTTGTTGTTCCATTTATCTCGACTTATTCTTTCGTGTGTTTTCTACTACAACTAATATTTCGGGCGCCATTTTCAAGAATTCCACATTTCGCATGAGCATAGAGAGTAAGATATATTAAGAACAACGGATAATACAAAATTTTCATTAATCATATAACCACAATCAAACTTAAGCTCCAGACAATTGCAAATTAATTTCAGTAGCATTATTCACAACTGTAATCTTTTCATACTATTTTCATAATGATAATGAGCCTCATATGATATACATCAAGTCATTTTATGTCATTTCATAGTAATTAAATGAATTACATCTCATTTCATTTTATATAGCTGACAGCACTAACTTTCAGAAGAATTAGGTTACCAATTATTCAAGTTAAATAACTATAATAATTAGAGACAACGTTTCATCTTGAACCATGTAAATTTCAATCATAACAATTCCATTCACGCAGCACGAATTACGTCAAACCTCCCGATTTACATCATTACTCCCGAATTACGTCACTGCTCTAGGATGACATCACTATCGACCCCCCTCCCCCGAAATACATCACTACTCCCCAAATTACGTCACTATTCCTGAATTACATCACTACTCCTGAATTATGTTACCACTCCTGAACTACATTACCGCTCCGAATTACACAACTACTCCCGAATTACGTCACCACTACCGAATTATATCACCACTCCCCGAATTACGCCACTACTCCTGAATTACATCACTAATCCTGAATAACATTACCACTCCCGAACTACATAACTACTTCGTTACATCACTACTCCCGAATTACATCACCACCACCGAATTATATCACCACTCCCTGAATTACATCACTACTCCCCGAATTACATCACTATACACTCACCAACCCCCACCTTATAAATAACATCACCGAACCAAATCCGCATCACTCGGATTATTGTTACATCACTTCACTCCCATTCACACCATTCATGAGTGGCATCGGTCGAGCCGGATTCGCGTCATGCGGAGTGGATCACTACACAGGACCACTTCACGTCGCATGAATCACTTTACAATACTTAAATTCCCGTCAGACGAATTGGATTATTATACTTCAATTCACGGCGCTCGATTTACATCAGTGGACTACAATGCACGGGCTTGAGAATGGCGTTCCTCTTGAAAGCAACGCGCCGTCCGCAATAAAGTGAAATGGCATCCATTGAATATTTCTTCTACTGAGGATTTTAAAGGCCAGGTTCTCAGGTGGGGTTATAGACTCCCATTTGACTCAGGTATACCCTCTACAGGCAAAAGCATTATCTTGAAGAGTATGATGTTACAGTAAATACAAGAAAGATAATATCTTTCCTGTATGGAGTATGGAGATGATATTATCATCTCCATACTCTGATTATTTATAAGTCTAAATCAACTTTCATGACAACAAGCCAAAAGGGATTTCAAGTAACCTTCATTGAAGAACTGTCTGAACACAGAATAATGCCTTATAAATTGAAAATAAAACAGTGTAGGCTTGCAAATAACAATTAATAAGATCCTTCCTTTCTAGAAACAGCTGATTTTAATTACACATGCTATAAGAATCAACAAATACAATTCCTTATCTAAATAATGTATTCAACCACCTACAAAAGACCGCAGGACCGTAAATACTGAAAGATCTAATAAACTATCGGGAGTGAAAACCAAGATATACCTTCCCAGTTTACGTAACGGAGCTTATTTCAGTATTCAAAGTCTGCAGCTCATTAACAAACCCCACCTGACTCTCTCTCTCTCTCTCTCTCTCTCTCTCTCTCTCTCTCTGCTGGGTACTCAAGAGTCTTCAGGCGGTGTTTACCCATGGTAAATCGTTCTTATATAGCAACCCCGTCTATCAGAATTATTATCATTATCAGTATTACTAGTAGTAATAGTAAGAACAATAACGCTAAAAGGAAGTCATTGTCGCCATTACAAAACCTCAAATTGCCCGTAAAGTTTCAAAATTTCCAATTCCTGTCAATCTACTGCCAAATTTCATGGGTTACGAGCACTTGATGAAAGCAAGTGATGAGAAAGGCTATAATATATCTTAAACAGAGCTATGGCAGTGAGAAATTATTGTTTCCTACTAGAACTGATCGGTTCATTCTTTCGATGAAACAATTACGATTACGTAAAAACTTTGTGATTTAATTAAGTTCACAAATACGAATGCTATTTTAGAGAGAAAGAGATAGGGAGAATCTTTATAACCTTTCACTAGACAATTTTGTATTATAAATATTTTAGAGGGAAAGAGATGGGTAGGGTCGTGATAGCATTCCATGATTAGACAACTTGAAATTCAAACAGAAATTAAATATCTTTGCAGTGAAAAAACAATGACTGTTATGATTCAGAATATACCTACGACAGAGAAAGTTTTCCACGTTACTGTCAAACTCTCATTTCTTTTATTAGCTACAAAAGACGGTGCTAACTCAGCAATACAATTGAGATCTCAAGGAAAAAGCAAAGATTTTGGTTTAGGAGGTGGGTTAAGGAGAGGAAAAGGAAGAGGAGTGTTAGAAAATTCTCACTTTTGATCAGAAGACAGATTTCACAAAAAAAAGTAATCACTGTTAGATAAAAACTTAATCTAGTTTCTGCGTGTTCATTTTAGAATACCAAAAACGTAGGTCTAGGATCAGGATTTACAGTCGTAATGTGATAGGACAGAAAACAGAAATCTGCACACAATAATATTTTGCTATACTTGCAATCAGATCAAGATCACACACACACACATACACATACATACAAACACCCGGACACGCAGCAACTATCTCCGAATCTCTCCATTACGTATAAACTTACGGGGACGTATCCATTCCGCCGTGCTAATCAAAGAGTGCATCTCGAACCCCTTACATTTGCAATTAAGGAAAGGAAGAGCATCCCCGCCGTTGGAGCTGAACAACAATCCATTCCATCATCCATTTCTGCTTCATTAGTTCCCTCCCATCGCAGACCTTCTAATGCTCGAGAGGGACTTTGTTTTCTTGAAGAGCCCTCGTCGGATGCTGCCTTCCGGGGGCGCCTCCCCCCCACACCCACCTCGTCCCTCCCCTTCCCACCTTATCCATTATCCGATGATAACCCCTTCGAAACGCCCTCGTCTCTCTCTCTATCTCTCTCTCTCTCTCTCTCTCTCTCTCCTAAAACCGGTTGCTAATGTCTGGCATGCAATCGGAACACTGGACATGAGATATGTATCGTAATTACTATCACATGAGTGCTCTATCGGATACTAACCTAAAATTAAACTGTGCATAATGGACCTTGCAATCTCACTAGTATTTGCACGCATCGAATATTGCTCTTTTCTTTTCTTTTCTTTCTTTCTTTCTTTCTTTCTTCAAGTAAGTTCATCCGTGTATTTTCATTAAACGAAAAAGACGAACTCGAACTCGCCACCAAAAATTTAAAAACTGCGCTAGCATTAAGACATTCTCTAGTCTCTCTCTCTCTCTCTCTCTGTAACAAACCATCGTGGTAGCCTGCATTTAAAGATCTTTCAAGGTTGATGAAGTTATTAGCTAACCTTCAAAATTCTCAGGGCATACATGCCCTAACATCTCGCCCTAGATTATCAACACGTGTCTTTTTTTTTCTTACTGCAGACTAATCGTGCTTAAATTTTCTTTCTGTATTTTTTTTAATCGTCCCGTATCGAATTACGCCGAGAAAAACTAACTACACTCAAACGAAAGTCTTTCTTTTTATTCTACATTCACGAATGTAAGAAATCTTTTGACAGTAGGCTTAGAGGGTCATTGTGGCAAAAAGTTTGACATCTTGTACGTATGTTGATGAGGGAAAAGGCAATGAAAGTACATTCTGCCACAAGTACAAAAAAGCTGGAAAGAAAATGACGAATGTTGTGGCATTTACCCAAGAAAAAACAATGAAAACGTAACGAGTAAAATTGTATAGTGATAAAGACACGAATTGCGAGTAAAAGCATACAGTGATAAAGACATGAATAACGATTAAAATTATACAGTGATAAAGACACGAATAACGAGTAAACTTATACAGTGATAAAAACACGAATAACGAGTAAAATTATACATGGCTAAAAACACGAATAACGAATAAAATTATACAGTGATAAAGACACGAATAACGAGTAAAATCATACAGTGATAAAGACACGAATAACGAGTAAAATCATACAGTGATAAAGACATGAATAACGAGTAAAATTATACAGTGATAAAGACATGAATAACGAGTAAAATTATACAGTGATAAAGACATGAATAACGAGTAAAATTATACAGTGATAAAGACACGAATAACGAGTAAAATCACACAGTGATAAAGACACGAATAACGAGTAAAATCATACAGTGATAAAAACACGAATAACGAGTAAAATTATACATGGCTAAAAACACGAATAACGAATAAAATTATACAGTGATAAAGACACGAATAACGAGTAAAATCATACAGTGATAAAGACACGAATAACGAGTAAAATCATACAGTGATAAAGACATGAATAACGAGTAAATTATACAGTGATAAAGACATGAATAACGAGTAAAATTATACAGTGATAAAGACATGAATAACGAGTAAAATTATACAGTGATAAAGACACGAATAACGAGTAAAATCACACAGTGATAAAGACACGAATAACGAGTAAAATCATACAGTGATAAAGACATGAATAACGAGTAAAATTATACAGTGATAAAGACATGAATAACGAGTAAAATTATACAGTGATAAAGACATGAATAACGAGTAAAATTATACAGTGATAAAGACACGAATAACGAGTAAAATCACACAGTGATAAAGACACGAATAACAAGTAAAATTATACAGTGATAAAGACACGAATAACGAGTAAAATCATACATGTACATTGATACAGATGGATAATTCACTGGACACAAAAGTCAACTACTACGAGAAAATACATAACAGAATAAGTAAACACACGAACGAAGGAACAATTACTGATATCAGTCTCCTTTCGTGTAAAATTATACATATACATTGATACAGATGGATAATTCACTGGACACAAAAGTCAACTACTACGAGAAAATACTTAACAGAATAAGTAAACACACGAACGAGGGAACAATTACTGATATCAGTTTCCTTTCGTGTAAAATTATACATATACATTGATACAGATGGATAATTCAGTGGACACAAAGGTCGACTACTGCGAGAAAAGACGTAACAGAATAAGTAAACACAAGAACGAGGGAACAATTACTGATATCAGTCTCCTTTCGTGTTCACGAAATGAAAAGGCGAGTGGGAACGTACGAGGCATAATGAGCCCTCCCTCGCCACACGCTTCAGAGTTCATTGACAAGACTAGACCTCTGGTATCCCCGAAATACCAAAGCATCGATTCCAATAACTCGAAGGATGCCAATTTGCTTGCGAGCAAGCATAAGGAACCAAAACCCCTACAGTATCTCTCATGTTCTCTCCCCTCCTTCTCTTACTATAAGACAAAAAAGGTGCCATGAATTCTTGGAGATGATGGTAGCGGAGATAGAGGGGGCGCTCTCGATCGCATTTCCTCGGAGCCATTCATTCCCGAAGCCTTTTTCGGAATCACCCCTAATCATGTGCAATTACCTCGAATCGATGCATATGTTTCCCGCCGCGAGAGCGCATTCCTTTCGACAGGGATGATCTCTTCCTCCTCCTCCTCCTCCTCCTCCTCCCCCTCCAGTGGGTCTTCATCGAAAGCCGAACGCCAGGCAGAGCGTCCACACACGAAATTCCATTCGCCTTAATTGGGGGGCGTCAATCATATCGGCTGAGGGAGTGGCAGCCCAGATGTTGGGAAGTGGAAACAGCTTTCATATATTCCTTTGGCTTTCTGCTGATGGAGGCAATGACGATGATGGTCGACGTCCTCCTCCTCCTCCTACTCCTGATGGAGATGGAGGTGGGACAGAAATTAGTACGGGAAGAAGACTGGAAGCTTAATAGTTCGGTCCACAAGCTCAGAGTGAGGCAAGCGACAGGACGGGTATGGTGATCAGCTGGTTAGAGACTTGGAACTTTTTTTTTGCAGAATCATCAACCACAAAGAGATCCAGACCCCAAAATCAAGATCAACCACAACATCCACTCGGAGTCTAAAGGGATAAAAACGATAAAGTCAAGCCGAATGGCTGGTTTGGATACAAACATTCAGAAAACGCTCAAATCCTTCGATCAGGCTGTATAATGACAACACACCTCCCCGAGATGCTGCAATAATGAGTCAGGTAGTACCAGGAAGTTATCTTGCTTTATCTGCAAACGGCCTATAATGACACAGTGTAAAAAAGAAGGCAAAAGCATTCTCAAGAATCGTCGCACGCAACGCACAACAAATCGCGCTTTAAAAGCACAGATACGCAAGCTCGGCATCCCTTGACTACTTAGGCATGCGGGCGTGTGCATGCCCACCCAACTTACCGAGCGATAAAAGAACATTAAAAATAAAGCAGCATAAACGAGGCTGTCAAAGAGTATGACCATCATGGAGATAAGACGGACATTACGCAGTCATCGTAACGCTGGGGTCATCGCAATACGACTATGCAAATGTCTTCACGTCATGCAAAGCAGGACCTCCCTCTCTCTCCCTCCCTGTACCCCCCTTAACAACCACACGTTCTACCTCCCACCTACTCACCTACCCACCCACTCATCCTTCTACCCACCCCCACCCCATCCCCCCTACAAGATCTTCCAAGCGTGAAGCCAATTTTTTTTTTTATCACGTGAGACATGAACCACGAGAATGAACCTCACTTATGTCATAACAATAGAGGAAAGGGTTTAATAAAACCGTATAAAAAACATGGAGGTTCTCGTATAAATCACTAAAGAGTAATGGGCCAATTAGAGTTTAAAGTTTATTCAAAAATATACCGCAAGATCTTTCCACCGATATCGATAGCTCATTATTGATTCTATCATCGATTGTGCAAATACCTCAAGAACTTGTCTTTAGAGTCTTTTTCTGAAAGGCCAAACACAGATAGGCGAAGGGGAAAGGAAAAAGGAAAACAAAACCTGTTCTAAAGTTCCATACTTAGATAAGTAAATGAAAAAGGATAAAAAATCTCCTGTTTTAACGTTCCATACTTAGAAGATAAGTAAAGGAAAAAAAATAAAAAAAACTGTTTCAACGTTCCATATTTAGAGAAGTAAAGGCAAAGGAAAAACGACACTTGTTTTAACGTTCCATACTTAGATAAGTAAAGGAAAAATAATAAAAAACTTTTTTAACTTTCCATACTTAAATAAGTAAAGGAAAAATAGAGAAACCTCCTGCTTTAAAGTTCCATACTTAGATCAGTAAAGGCAAAGGGAAAAAGGAATATGAAACCTGTTTTAAAGTTCCATACCTAGACAAGTAAAAACAAAGGAAAAGGAAAATGAAACTTGTTTTAGCGTTCCATACTTAGATAAGTAAAGGCAAAGGAAAAAGGAATGTGCAACCTGTTTTAAAGTTCCATTCTTAAATAAGTGAATGCAAAGGGAAAAAGAATATGAAACCTGTTTTAACGTTTCAGACTTCTCCATCCAAACGAAACCAGGGAGCACAATAATACACTGCAAACGTACAAAAAATAAATAAAAATAAAATAAAAAACGAAACAAGTAAAACTCACTCTCAGCACGCCCCCTCCCCCTCTCATCACCCCACCCCCACGCCCCGAAACACCCGAAAGAAGAAACTTTTTATAAATCACTGCATGGCATGGGAGGTGGGCCAAGCCTCGAAAGAAACGTGAGGGTGATGAAAGATACAACACGTCCCGCGAATGAAAGGCCTCACCGACAGGATATTCCCGAGGTGCATCCGAAGCAGCAGAAGGGGGAATTCTGATTAAGATATCGATTACTAACGACCCTGGGCGACGTTCCTAATGCGAATTCGAGAAGAAGAAAAAGAAGAAGGAGGAGGAGGAGAGGAGGAGGAGGAGGAGGAGGAGGAGGAGGAGGAGGAGGAGGAGGAGGAGGAGGAGGAGGAGGAGGAGGAGGAAGGCTTTTCGTGGTTTTTCAGATGGCTCTTTTTTTAAAATACTGTGAGCTACGGGAATTTAGAGGCCCTTAGGAACGCCATACTTCGTCCCCTTCTAGATCAGGACACGGATGGTTCGACAAGTAATTGCTTTAGGTTGAGAAATGTCTTAACGTTTTGGATACTTGTGCTTCTCGTAAATAAATGTTTATCTAGTGGAGATGACCACAATGGCATCTAACCTTCTTCTTCTTAAATATTTGGAAAAAGAGACAGCAAAACCAATACATCTTATGAGTCTGGTGAAAGAAACCAGTAGATCCCATATATTCGGTATTTTATTTTTTAAAGGTTTAGTGCTAAATAATTACATGTGTCCTAAGATTACTCTCTTCTGGGTATTGTGCTGTTACTGCCAATCAATTTTTGATAATGGTAGAAACAAGAAACAGTTTTATATAATTTCAATAGATTTTTTTAAACAGTTTAATATCCCTTGAAGTGGGAAGCTATATACATACACCATCTTATGTTTATACAGAGAGAGAGAGAGAGAGAGATAGGAGAGAGAGAGAGAGAGAGAGAGAGAGAGAGAGAGAGAGAGAGAGAGCTGACTAACATTCAACACGATAAATAAAACATGGACGTGCATTTTTAGTACCCCTCAATGTATGGGGAAAGGATTAACACCATATCTCGTCACTGCATAAAATAAAGCTTAACCTTTCAAAAAAAAGAAAAAAGTACTTCTCTATGCACCATACGAACTCCACAAAAAAAAAAAAAAAAAAAAGGGATGACGGAAAGGGACTTGTAAAAATCTCTTTGATATGGACGAGATCGAGTCTTGTAGAGCAGGCGTGCCCGTATTTGGTGCCCGGCCACATCTCTCTCTCTCTCTCTCTCTCTCTCTCTCTCTCTCTCTCTCTCTCTCTCTCTTTGCTCTTAACCATTCGTCGCCCAAGTCATAATCGCCACCTTTGTGGGTGTGATGACCCTTCGAGGGAAATCACAGGACAATAGGATCGCCTCCTTCGTGGAGGACAAGGGTTTCGGGATTGTTGATCATATGCTCTTATACTGTATATCTCAATTCTTTCGGGTGTTTTAATTCTCTCTCCCTCTCTCACTCTCTCCTCGCCCCCCGCGTGTATATACTTAAGATATTTAATATACTCTCTCTCTCTCTCTCTCTGTAAATGCTCCTCAAGATGGCGTACGCATATAGTTTTACACTTTAAGCGATATTAAACCCTTTAACTTTATTTTGTATATTTTAGCTCTCCTCTCTCTCTCTCTCTCTCTCTCTCTCTCTCCTCAAGTAACCAAAACACCACGAAAATGATGCACTTATTATATCTTAACGCTAGGTATAAGAAAAACAAGTACATAACTTGTCGGCAGTGCAGACACACACACGGTCTCTTCCGAAGTAATTTAACCTGCCATAATCTTAGAGCAATTTTAACTTAACAACACCTCGAATCTAACATTTACACTTCTTACGTGTTGGGCTAAGGTGCCAATTGACTTTTGACGGAAGTCTCCATCAAACGCGTCTTTTTTTTTCACGTGCAATACGTAAAAGCATAATGTTTTTGCTTGGGAGCAAGCGCTTTCATTACGTATTATCTCGTGCTTGGCGTTATCGTTATCTTGCTGATTACGTGTTTTATCTCTTTCCCCTCTTTTGGTAATATTAAGAAAAACGTCGCTTTGTTTTTTGATGGTGAGACAGACCACGGTCATTTTGCCACCAAAGAACATTTATCAACGTAATTCTTCACGACTTCCGTGTAAATAATAATACTTAAAAATATTATATTGAATTATTTTTCTGCTCATTTACTATCAGAAGAAATTTTGCTACCAAAGAATATATATATCAACGTAATTCTTCACGACTTCCGTGTAAATAATAATCCTTAGAAATATTATATTAAATCTTTTTCTGTTCATTTACACTCAGACGAAATTTGAACGCCAAAGGATATTTATCAACGTAATTCTTCACGACTTCCGTGTAAATAATAATTCTCAAAAAAAATATTAAACCTTTTTCTGCTCATGTACTTAAAAATATTTTATTACGTCTTTTTCTGTTCATTTACTCTCAGACGAAATTTGGACACGAAAGAATATTCACCAACGTAATTCTTTATAACTTCCGTGTAAATAATAATCGTTAAGAATATTTTATTACATCTTTTTCTGCCCATTGAATGCCAGACGCCGGAAATCTGTGCCTGCACCTGCATTCTGAAATCCTGTAATTTAATCTTAAATGAATTCTTTCCAGAGTTAGGGACACGTTTTTAATTATTATTCTAATTATTATTTGTATTCGATCAAGCCTGGAGGGTCCCCTACTCAGCATCAGCTCCTGTTCGGGATGAAAATGAAGAGATGAAAAAAAAAGTTGTTGTACCTGTTATAGTTACCTGATTGGGTCTCCCCCTCCCGTCCCCACCACTCCTCCTCCCCGTCCCCCTCCCCATTTCGTTGAGTATCAGCATACGCCGTGGCAACACAAAAGCAATCAAACTAAACTACCTTTATTTCTTCATTACTGACTTTATTATTTTGTTTATACTATGGACTCGGCTAGATAAAGTCTCCCCAGGTCTTATCACTGAAAGTAGCCTAACAAGATAAATTTGAATAGAACTCTTATCAACGTGATGACAGAAATTGCCTAAGCCTTATCAGGAACTTACCAGGTACAATTAGATACTAAGAATATTTTTCATTTTTCTTTAAGCTTAGTTGCTATTATTCACAGTTAGCTATGACCAGTTATCACACTGGGTTATACATCAAAATGACTGATTCTAATAATTAATTAAGATATAATTTTGGATATTTCTTGATAAAATATTTATAAATACTAACGAATCCGATACAGACTAACACATATATATATATATATATATATATATATATATATATATATATATATATATATATATATATATATATAATGCTGGTCACAAATACAGTAATTTCAACGCATTCAAAATACTGAAAGTATATAAGATATATCAAGGCTTTGGAAACAGGGAGAATCATCAGGGCTTCAGTTAATTACATATTATATGATCATAACTCTTTCATTTCCAAAAAAATATCTTCATTGTGCTATCTATCTAGTGATTTACAAAACAATCACGTACTAAAAAGTCAATTGAATGCTTTTGTGTATATATATATATATATATATATATATATATATATATATATATATATATATATATATATATATATATATATATATATATATACATACATAAACATACATACATATATACATAATACATACATTGAGAAACAATGCATAAATGATGGTATGAAGGGTTTTACAGGTTCAAAAAGTTCTAATGACAGGAAGAATACTGGTCAAAATATTGCCAGGAGAAGCTAAGAAACCTTTCTTATGGTAGGAAGGAAAAACACCAAAATACCAGTTGTACCAAGTGCTGTTGTATTGAATGGAAAAATATCCTCGAATATTAGAGAAATATTCAGTGAGTGCTACAGCAAATATTAAGAGTTGGAAATGACTAAAGAAACTGAAATTATTATTATTATTTTTTTAATACGAGGTGCCCTGAACATCCGTTATGTTTATAGAAAGGGAGAGGTAGAATTTCAATCTCACCAAGAGAACTGACAGGCAAATAGGTGGAAACTACCTTGGAGGCACTAGAATTAAGTTATGAGAGCCGACTGGCCATACTGCCCTAAAATGGAAGGATGCAGTATCTGCAAAAACACAAAACTGAGAAAAATGGTAGACACTCCCTTGCCTTACAACTGATTTTGCAGGTAATGCAAATGGGACTCCCTAAATACTCGTGGAAAGCACTGAAGAATCATTCTGAGACTGCAGTAACTTGTGTATTAGTGTGTTTCATGAGCCCAATAGGTGGCATATCTCAATTTCGAAATTTTTGCAGATACTGCAGTTTTCCATTTTAGGGCAGCATAGGCACTTAAGATCCGAGTTTACTGAGGAAGAAAACACAATTTGGGATTATTTAAGTGATTTGTGAGAAGAGCTAAAACAAGGAAGGTTGAATCACTGTCAAACTCATGACTAGGAGAGGTATATTAGAAAGGGTTATTTTTAAATTGTTTCGTGATATACTATAAAACTGATTAAGATAAGTGCGTATTTACATCAGGAAGTTTAAGTATAGGCATTAATTAAAAAAAATGCGTTAATATTTTTCATGATGCTAAGTAAATATAATAGGTGCAATATGGTCTTGTTAAGATAACGCCACTTAACAAGATGATAATAATAATAATAAGAGAATAAAGAGAAAGCAAAAAAAATCTTCATGATAACATAATACATTCAATAACAGTAATAACGACGAAGACAATAACCAATAACAACACAAACAACTGAAACGCAGCAGAACAAAAACAAGTCACACACACTAATTGCGATCCGTATCCCCTTTCCCAGCCGATGCACAGCCTCCAACAATAATTATAACATTATGCAAAGCAAATCCGCTTATGGATCGGCGAGCCAGCCGCAGTCACACGAGACGGGGAGACAAAAGTCGCCGTATAAATTGCGCGAAGGCGAATTTGCACATTCAGACAATGAAAAACGATCGCTCTGCGCGAGCGATTATTCAAACACGGAGCAGCCACTAAAGCCACAGATTTACGAGGAAGTATTGATAACGTCTTACTTAATAGCTGTCTTTGTAAATTGTAATACGACTCTCTTCCTGGCTTGCTAAGGAGAAGGAGGAGAAGGAGGAGGAGGAGGAGGAGAAGAAACAGGGTCCATGCACAGCGTACAATGGCAAATGGATACTGCAACATCGGCTGAATGGCGTAACGGCCACCAATCAAGGTTTTATGCCTGATATCTCAATACGTCGACACACACAGAGAGAGAGAGAGAGAGAGAGAGAGAGAGAGAGAGAGAGAGAGAGAGAGAGAGAGAGAGAGAGAGTGCCCCGCAAGCACGATAATGAGCCCAGGGCTCTATAAACACGCCATCAAAAACTGGCATCATCTGCTGCTTCTGAATGATGGAGTTAAAAGCTAGCCTCTTGCAACTGCAAATGCCGGATGAAATATGACGCAACACCGAGGTGTCATGTTACGTACCAGAGATATGCCACTCGTAAGTAAGTTCAACATTCTACAGTGGAATGGAGAGATAACACCGCATTTAGCTGTTGTCATATGGCTTGTGGGATATGAATGTGTGCGTGTGCGTGTATGTGTGTGTGTGTGTGTGTATATAAAATATATGTTTTTATATATATATATATATATATATATATATATATATATATATATATATATATATATATATATATATATATACATACATATACATACATACACGTCATTGCAAAACTTACTTTGGAATCAACTTACTTTCTAAGTTGCGCATTGAAAGGTATTAATGTGGTTTACCTATTATCAATCAATAATAGTAAGTTAACAGCTATGATCACAGTAGTATTTACAAGATTACAGACAATAGTAACGAATCTAAGACAGATCAGTGACAAACTTTGCTCTAGTCAAAGAAATTCATTCACTGGGCACCAACAAACAGCTCCATTCGCAAGAGTGCCTGACCAAGGCAATAAAGCCCCCTTACCCATCACCCCCTCTTTCTCCGCCCCCTCCTCCCTTCCTCTTTGTACGCCTTCTACATAAACACAAAACTTATAATCTCTAAATAAGAGGCTAACTAGCAACCGCCCTCGAGAGGATGCTGGTGGAAACCACTGTCACCAGGAATGGAAACCAATACATTCCATTTCCTCTTATCTCCACTCACTCAACGGGGAAAGGGAATGGAGGTAGCAGCAGGACGTCAGAGGGGTATTACGGGTATTTCTAGAGGGGGGGAGGGGGGGGAGGAGGAGGAGGGAGGGCGAGGGTATTCCCAGGCGCAGGAAGTACAAGGAAGGAGGAAAAGGCTAAATTGGTTCAGCTGTCTCCGTGACAGGAAGGAGTAGAGGAGGAGGAGGAGGAGGAGGAGGAGGAGGAGGGGAGCTGCTGGTGGTGGTGGTGCCGGGTAACTGGTAGTGGCATCTCGTGGAGCTCCGTGACATTAATCAGTCATCATCATCACGAAGCGTTGTTGCCCGTGGGAATCAATCGATGTGTTCTCAGAGGAGAAATTTACGATTGAGAAAAATCAGTACTCTCTCTCTCTCTCTCTCTCTCTCTCTCTCTCTCTCTCTCTCTGTATATATATATATATATATATATATATATATATATATATATATATATATATATATGATGTATGTATATATGTATATATACATATATACACATTATATATATACATATATATATATATATATATATATATATATATATATATATATATATATATATATATATATATATGCCTTGCATGTGTGTGTAAGTGTATGTACATGTGCAAATTGCATTTATCAACCTCATCTCGTCCCTTATATATGGTACAATCCACAAGAGTGGGTGCAAGCCCCTCCAAAGAGGAAACAGACTCATGGAGAAAGAATGAGTCTATAAATGGACATCGTGGTGCTATCGGTAGCAATCTCATTTATCAAGCGAAGAGGTCCCTGGGTCGATTCATGGGCAAGGTCGGGTGGATGGGATGCTCCCTAAAAACCCAATATTGTGCCTCGGTTGACCAAAGCAATGAGAATTGAGTACCTAGCAGTTAGAAAACTGTTTTGGTCAAGAAAAGGGCATGAGTCTAGCAACCTCATCCGATAAAGCCTGATGAGAACTTTATAGCCAAACGAGGTTGTTATTATTATTATTATATTATTATTATTATTATTATTATTATTGCTATTTCAGATATATATATATATATATATATATATATATATATATATACATGCTCCTGTGCGTGTATACGTATATACATTATACTACTGTATACATACATGCGCACACAGGCACACAACACACACATATATATAATAGATATTTCTCATTTCTTAAAAAAATTAACAGGTTAAACAAAAAGTAAACAAGAACTTTATTCTGAGCCTTGCATTACTTGTCTTTGGGAATCAGTAGTCATGATTGTATCAGTTGTTTTTACTATCGTCTAAATTCTCAGGTTCTAGGGCAAGAGGCAAATCAGCAACTTGAGAATATTCTAGAAAATATTCAATGGTAAAGCAAGTGAAGTATACAATCAGATGATTCAAAATGAACGTGGAGAAAAAATCTAATAAAAAGAAAACAGTACAAACCTCTGTACCTAGACTATATTATTATTATTATTATTATTATTATTATTATTATTATTATTATTATTATTATTATTATTATTATTATTATTATTATTATCAAAACGCCTTTCAAAATATTAAAACCCATAAAGTTTCTTGGGTCTAAGGAGGTCTACCCAAACCACAAAAGCACAATGGAAAGAAATATAAATAGCATCTAACATTAAAACATAAATACAACTGAATATTTATAGTATTAAAATGAGCATAGGGAAGAATTATGATGATGAAAATAAGGAACAAATGAGCAATTTCTAGTGTCAGTGTCATAAGGATATGGCTGACGTGAAACATAAGAACGAGTTGATTTAATACGAACTAAGTCAGATACAAGTCAATTAAGCTTTTAAATAAACAAATAGAAACAGAAGGAACGATTTATCAAGCTTATTTTGCTCCTCTCAGTTTAAATTTTGCTCTTTGATTTTATTTCAGGTTTTTTAATTGGTGTCTTGCAGTTTAATTTATGGCTATTTTGTATTTTAATCATTTATCAGCAATCACTAGACTCCATTCTCGTTACAAGACTAGATTTTAAAATTAATCTTTATGATATTTTCAATATTTTTCTGCTGAGACTGAAGCACCATTTTCTCCAATATTTAAATCTTATTTGACAACTTTTTTCATATGTTTGAGCTGTTCATATCAAACATCTGAATTCCTTTTCATGGTCAGCTAATTTTACCTCAATTTAGTTTCTTTTTTATTGTAGCATTTAAGAAGCATTGTACTTTTAGCACTGAATTCAATTTCTCATATTTCATATTTTCATATTTCAGCATTTTATCTAATTGGAATGTTCACTCTGGTGTCATTCAACCATAAAGAAAGAACTTGACTTTCATAGTTATTTGTATTTTCTTTACACCCTTCAATATTTATATTTTTTTTCAAAATTATCATTGCAAATTTAAGTCAAATGCAGAAAAACAAATCTATTCAATTTATGTTTTTGTCTCTGCATTGTGGATGAGTTTGACTATTCTTTTCTCTTGTTGCACTGATTATTATTATTATTATTATTATTATTATTATTATTATTATTATTATTATTATTATTATTATTATTATTATTAATCTCTTGTTATTTTTTTCAGTTCCCATGAATGCAGTGGTCTTGAATCCACATGGCTGATGAAACCCAACTGTTATAATTGGCTCAACTAATTACATCATTAGATTAGATTAGATTAGATTACATTACATTACATTACATTAATATTCATAGACATGTCACAAAAATCATAGTTCTAAAAATCTTAATGGAAATAAATGTTATAACATTAGACATTT
The DNA here is from genome assembly GCF_040412425.1 of Macrobrachium rosenbergii. Classification (NCBI taxonomy): domain Eukaryota; kingdom Metazoa; phylum Arthropoda; class Malacostraca; order Decapoda; family Palaemonidae; genus Macrobrachium; species Macrobrachium rosenbergii. Next base: position 31,564,321 of record NC_089757.1, on the reverse strand, counting down.
ACGAAACCGCATCTGACATTCCTTTTAAACGAATCCTATCATATTCTTGAATTATGTATATTATAAAGACGAAGATCGAGGCCATTAAAATATCAAAACCCTACCAAGAACAAAAAAAAAAAAAAAAAAAGGCCAACAGGTTACATTTGCACAGATACCCTCATACCCTCACCGGGCATGTCAAGAGGTCGTATTCAAATGACCAAGGGATACCCACCAGTAACAAGCATGTCTCTCCTTGGGTGTTTTTGCCCCGACATGCCCACGGGCACCCAAGTATACACTCGTATACAAAAGGAGACAGTGCATAATTTGAAGAATATATTTGGCGATAAAGTCTTCGAAGAAAGGATACAACTGACAGGCATATAAGGTAGATGAAGGGTAATGTATTGGAAACAAATATCAATGAAGAATACTGTAACGCTGGACTGTAACAGTGTTTTTGTTGAATTGTTTCAAAGCTAAATTGTTGATCCGAAACAGAGAGGAATTCAAATACAGAGAGGAATTCAAATAGAGTTACGATTGTATTTGATCAAAATGTGAGACTATTTTGTCAAAAAGGTAGATTGTATTTCCTGAAAAAAGTAAAATTTTATTTTATCAAAAATGGAAGATTGTATTTTTAAAAAAAAAAGGGGAGACTATATTTTATCAAAAAAGGAACATTGCATTTTACCAAAAAAGTAACACTGTATTTTATCAAAAAAGTAAAACTCTATTTATCAAAAAATAAAAGGTTGTATTTTATCAAAAAAGTGAAACTGTATTTTGTCAAAATAGGAACACTGTATTTTATCAAAAAAGTAAGATTGTATTTTATCGAAAATGAAGACTGTATTTCATCAAAAAAGGATGATTGTATTTTATCAAAAAAGTAAGATTGTATTTTACCAAAAAATTAAGATTGTAATTTATCAAAAAAAGTAAGATTCGAAATAGACGACCTTAGAAATAAAAATACAAAAAATAAAAAAGTACAAAATAGTAGAAATAAAAATGAAAAAGCACGTAATAAAAATATTAAAAATACAAGCATCAATGTAAATTCATTTAAATTAATACAAATCAACAAAATGAAACTGCTAATAACTGATCTGGAAGGAGAACGTAGAGAGAGAGAGAGAGAGAGAGAGAGAGAGAGAGAGAGAGAGAGAGAGAGAGAGAGAGAGAGAGAGAGAGAATTCCTAAGAAGGAGCCAACATGAATCATTCTGCTTACGTTAATGGGAACCAGACCCGATGTCATCTCGAGTGATGTCTGGCTATATACAAACTCTCTCTCTCTCTCTCTCTCTCTCTCTCTCTCTCTCTCTCTCTCTCTCTCTCTCTCTCTCTCTCTCTCCATTTGTTTGATTTTGATATAACTTAATAGTTCTCCCTCGAAACTGAATGGAATTTTTATAACCCAATATCTCCAAAGTGTTGGGGACTTATTCTCTGCTTAGTTAAAAGGTTTTAATCTCTCTCTCTCTCTCTCTCTCTCTCTCTCTCTCTCTCTCTCTCTCTCTCTCTCTCTCTCTCTCTCTCTCTCTCTCTCTCTGACCATTTTAAGAATCCACTTGCGAATGTAAGAATGCCAGATTTGCATGAGTTTACACAACATATTAGCAAATTATTTTACTACGAAAACATTCTTAAAGGACATTTAGCTTACAATGACTGTAGCCTCCAAATCTTGCATCTCATTTATCAACAGTCTCAAATGATCTCCCATTAAAGTCTAAAGATGAATAAATAAATGCCATAATTATAACTCTTCTAACATTGGAATTTGAAAATGAATAACGAAAGTGCACGAGTGACAAAAATCGGGTATATTTAGTATAATTGCAATTGCATTCAGATTATTATTTTTTTTACTGTTTCCGACATAAAAATTAAAAATTACATTATATATATATTTATATATAACATATATAAAAATAAAAAAATTATATATATATATATATATATATATATATATATATATATATATATATATATATATATATATATATATATATAGCTATAGACAGATGGAAAATCAGGGGAAGATACCTTTATAAGAAAGATTTCTTTTGTGCTCTATTATTCCTTTCTCTACTGCCTAAGAGCTCATAAACTAGTATGAGAAACCAATATAACTAGCTTTTACAAAAAAAAAAAAATAAATAAATAAATAAAAATTCTTTACATTCATCTTGAAAGAAATCTTCTGTTCAGTCTTTAATCAATTTAGATTCCAGCATGTGCATGACTCATTCTGCACCCTCTGAATACCAAGTAATCACCGTCACCTCGATTCTCCCGGAGGACAGCAGGAAGAAAGCGAACTCGGACCTAAAATAAAAATCTTTATTCATAAATATATAAAGTATTTAATTTTTTGACCGAGTTACTTTCGCCTCCTTGATAAGTGACGGCGATAAATTTTCAATATTAAGAGACAGATCGGGGGAGGGGGAGGGGGAGGGGTGGGGGACTATCAGTCCCCTACGCCCCTTCTCTCTTTCTCGTCCCCCCTCCCTCAAGTTCTTTCAGTCTCACCAATATTCACAGAGGTGGGGGGCGGAGGGAGAAATGGGAGAAGCATAGGAAGGGGGAGGGGAAGGAGGAGTGTGGGGGTGCAAGGGGGTTGCCAAGGAAAAGGAAGATGGGAATAGAGAGAGGGGGAGAGGGGGAGGGGAGGGGGAGAGGAGGAGAGGAGGGGGAAGAGGAAGGGGACGGGGGGGGGGAGCTGTACCAGGAGCCCCTGGGAAGCCTCAATCTATTATTAATGTCACCCTAGATTTAGGGAGGGCCCGCCAAAGGTTCCGCGGCTGTGCCCGTTTCTGTCACCCTATGTCACTGTCAATGCGCAATATTTCTTTGCAACTGCAAACTGAACCTTCACTACCCGACGCACGATAACAAGTCTTGTCTGAGCGATAACATCACGGAAAGCACCCTCCTTCCAAAGCTTTTATGCCACTGTCCTGCAATCCATTCAAAAAGCATTCGTACGAAAAAGAACGAGAGAACGACGACGACGAAGAAGAAGAAGAAGAAGAAGAAGAAGAAGAAGAAGAAGAAGAAGAAGAAGAAGAAGAAGAAGAAGAAGGCGAGGAGATGGGCAGGGGGCACGGGGTGAAGGAGAGAGAGAGAGAGAGAGAGAGAGAGAGAGAGAGAGAGAGAGAGAGAGAGAGAGAGAGGGGAGGGGGGGAAAGGGGAGAAAGTATGGCACCCCTACCTTCAAACCCCTCTCCACCAGGACTCGTGCCCAAACACCCACACATACACAAAAAGACACAATTTATTAGGTCACCTCAGGGTACGTATGTAGTGAGGTCAGTTTGAGTATTCTTGGAAGACAGGAATTAGAAACAGGTTGAGTCGAGAGGAAGGACAATGCACGTCATAAATCATTCCAATTTTAGCTGAGAAAAAAACCCCTCTGCCATTTATGAAAGCGAGACAAAGCTACTGTGAGGAGATACTCTAAAAAAAATCAAATGCAAGCAATTTTGCATGAGTTAAGGATGGAAACAGAAGCTTGTAGAATTCATTGACAATGCAAGTCATAGATCATTTCAATTCCAGCTGAAAAAAAAAACTACCATTCATGAAAGCGAGACAAAGCTACCGTGAGGAAATACACTGCAATTTTAGTAAAGTGTACCATTAAATGCAAGCATTTTTGCATGAGGTTTTAAGGATTAAAAGCAGATGCTTGTAGAATTCATATGCAACACCTGATAAAGCCCATTTCCTACGACATGAAATGCTCATATATGAAGGTACACACATACATGAATCATATTAGAATGACAGTTTTATCATAAACTGCATCAGTGTTGACAGCTTTTCCCAAAAATAAAAAGGCCCCTGATGCTGGTAACGCGACCTCGTGACACCTTGGCAGATCTTTGTATAGAAATGAATTACTATTAAAATAAAATTAAATTGGCATACACAGGCGACTGACATATGTCGGTTTTATTGTTTGTAAGCGTGCCCATCAACAATAAGATATTAAAGAACAGACGTTAACATACATAAACAGACAGAGTAATGAGTTAATTATAACAAAATGCAAGCCTACTAATTTTGTTCCAGTCCACAAACCACTCTTAGCAATTGTATGCTATGAAAATACTGCAAGAAATAAAAATGTTGACATAAAATGACAGTGGTAAAATTACTTTTATTTGTGTATGTGCGCGTGTGTGTGTTAGAGAGAGAGAGAGAGAGAGAGAGAGAGAGAGAGAGAGAGAGAGAGAGAGAGAGAGAGAGAGAGAGAAACGAAATGTGCATCAAGGAGATAAGACTTTGGTAATGAATTCCTTTTGTAATGGAGATGAACGCCAGAGGTCGTTCTTTGTATCTCCCTATCTTAGTCCTGCCGTTATTGAAGCATTGATGACTCTGTTAATAGAGCCCGAACGTTTATCAGAGAGTCTCTTTATCCTAAATGAAATCGAAACTCTATACAAGAGAAGTCGAAAAAGACAAATCAAATCAACTATTGTCTGTGGGTGTGGAAATGGTAGGTTACTCTTAAAGGAGTTTCTGTGATATCTTAATGGTAACGAAATTAAATTGAAAGGGATCATTATTGTTATATCTTTAATGAAATTAAATTTAAATGGATTACTATTGTTATCTCTCTATACACATCAGAAAATTTTTTCTTATTTATGATTTAATAATTACCTATTTCAATAATTCAATAAATAAGCGTCTAAATAACCAAAAAATATATATATAAAAACCTGCTGACATTTTTTATACAATATCCCAAGAAAATTTTCAATAAAATTAAAAAATATATTGTCAATAATATTTAAACAAATACTTAACTGGCAGCATAATCAATTTTGTTAAATAATAAATCACATATTCTAATAATCTTTTGTCTTACTATGCATAGCCATTGGCAATATATAACAGCACAGGTTTTAACCATCTAAGTAACGGAAAAATTTTATAAATATAATCACCCTATCAAAACAGAAAATTAAATTAAAATTCTTAAAGAAAAAAAGAAAAACTATAAGAACACGTTTCCTTATTTGCCTCGAATTTCCATTAAAACATATAGAAAATTATTTCATAAAAAAATAACTCATTTTGATAAAATCAAATAACAAAACTTCTTATTCGCCATCAAGGCAAGAAAGTCTGGAGAAAAAATAACAAGAAACAGCCAAGGCTAAAAATGAGAAAGCAATATGCCTCGGTTAACAGGCGAAAATAAAATGCATCCATTTAGAGAGGGCCCTCATGCACAAGGCAATGAATATATGCACAGAATTAACATATGTTAAGTGAATTTCCTGTTCATATTACTATGCACCATTCGAGGCCCCTCTTTTGGCGAATGTAATGCCCGTGTAATATTTGGTCTCAGCTGTAACATTTTCCTCCTCAGTCTCGACAATAAACTTAAGAGAAGACACATCTATAAAAAAAAAAAACACAAAAAAAAAAAGAAATGAAGAGGGAAAACTAAAACACCAAGAAATTAGGAACGGCACATAAAATATAAAATAAAAAGATATCCCACTAAAAATATTGGAAGCAAGAAGCCCGCAAAGTCCTACAAATTTTCTAAATTAACTGCAGTATTTATGTGGGTTGGTGAAGGGAAAAGGGGGGGGGGTTTAAGGGAGGGGATGGAGGAAGGGGTGGTAGGGGTAGAAGGAGAGAAGGAATTGGGGGAGGAGGAGGAGGAGGGGAGAAAGAAGAAGAAGAGGAAGTAGGGGGTCGTCTTAATATACCAAAACCTCGTTTTAAACCGTCAATAAAATCCTGGGCGCGAAGTGCCGCCGAGAGCGGAGACGGCCGCCCCAAGACGCCAGCCTTGACACCTGTCGGAGGATGACTTTTACGGACTGCCAGTACTTCGGCAGGAGTTCGGGATCGGCGTGTTCGTAGAAACGGGGGCCGGGGGCCTACATCAACTGGAGATCTAATATCGCAAAAAGCTTGGCAAACGCCCAAAACTGTTACAGAAACCCCCCCCCCCCTCCCCTCCCTTACCTCCTTCTCCTTCCCTTCCTCCTCCTCCTTCCCTTCCTCCTCCTCCTCCTCCTCCTCCTCCTCCTCCTCCTCCTCCTCCTCCTCCTCCTCCTCCTATTCCTCCAACGCTTGTGAATCGCCGTCGTTGCCGTCTCGGCTTATGATTTGCCCCGCCATGAACTCGTACGAAATTTGACAGTTTGTACGGAAGTTTTGCGCCGATATAATAAATAGTGAGATCAGTTAATAACCGGGCAAGGGCCTTGTGCACGGATAACAGCGCACCTCCAGCTATAAAGGTCCCGGAAAGCTCGCAGTAAACAAAGCTTCGAACGGAAGAGGCCATGGCGTCCCGGGGATAAGACCACGAACGCCCGAAAACGTTACGGCTGCAGAATCGCTCCGGGGTCAAAATCTCCACATCATAAACACTTACTGGGCTTCGAGGGTTATTCTCCAGTTTTAATGGAAGCGCTAGGTGACCAGAACCAGCTGGCCAGGCCGTAAAATACCATAAAATCAGGCCAAAAAAGGACGGACGTACCTCCACTGTGGAACTCGGCACAGATTTCGCGCGAATTCAAACTGACACTTATTGCCTGCAGTCGCCGGAGTGGACCTCTGTTAATGCAGCTCCCGAACTAAACTCACATTTAAGATAGACATATGTCCTCTCGGGTAATCACTGGCCTTTATACATGGCCATAATGAAAAGGAAACAAACAAATTCATAAATAACTTAATAAAATAAATATTAAGAAATCTCACGCTTTGGCAAGAATAGCTACTACCAACGCAGCGTCACGAAATGTGCCTAGCAGCGTAAATAAACTAACATAAACGCCAGTCAATCTTTCCCCTATTGAGAGGTTAAGGGAGACCTCTTTCATTTGCAATGAATCATGCATTTGCCGAGACCTGCTTGCATGCCCTCCCTTCATCAGGAAACTTTACAGCCTGGTAATGGCCGAACCTGCGTATAGCCCCCGTCATCCGGAGAATGGGCCAGACTCGTCTTGATAACGAAATCCAAAACATTAGCTGCGTATGTCGCTGGCGGAGACTTCAGAGCACTCTCACGCAGCATCGTCATTTGCGTCAACAGCTGGCTGAGAGCAGGCTCATAGAATTGAGATGTAAAATGAAGATGGTGCTGCTGATTCGACTGTTCTGCAACGCCAGTTCGTCTAATACCTTGGGAATGTTGTTGCACTTGCTTGTGTGCCTTTCAAATAAAATGGGAGCGGTTCTCATAAATCGACCTCAGGGGCGAACAATTAAGCAATATGACATGAAAACCTTTAAATAAAATATAAAAATCCATCTAAATACGTCAGTTACAAACAAATAGACCCAATATTTCATTAAATACCGTCCTGGACAACTTCCCACTTTCCATGGAACGCTCTCATCTGCCATTCATTTGGTATTGATAGCCATCAATGAAAATGGGAAATTTTGTTAGTCCACCTAACTGTATATGACGCCCTGCAAATGGAGAAGTTTTATTTTTAGAAAGATCTCCAGCCAAAGTTTCCATTTCTCCGTATTTTTAATGTATTGAACGACACCATGACACAAATACATTAAAGATACTGCTATCAGCAGACGTGTAATGCGGATAAAATTCCACCACAGATCGCACTGGAATGACACGAATGACACCAGGACAAGATAAGATCTGCGTTTTATCAATATAATCTTAATCTCGCCTCGGAACATAATTGCTCCCTGAAGCAAGTTCATATAATTAGGAGTTGAGTTCTTCATCTATGTTTTTTCCACCAAGGAATTCAGGAAAACCTGTTACTTGCACGTAAACAACCCTCCCTTTTTGTTCACTTCTTCTTCTCTCTCTCTCTCTCTCTCTCTCTCTCAGGAATTGAAGCACTTAACCCTAGACATTAGATACATGTGTGTGTGGCAGCATGTACATATATATATATATATATATATATATATATATATATATATATATATATATATACTGTATACACACACACACATATATAACTTCAGTACACTCACTCAAATGAATATAAACATACATACATATTTATACATATATATATAGACACACACACACACATATATATATATATATATATATATATATATATATATATATATATATATATATATATATATATATATATATATGTGTGTGTGTGTGTGTGTGTGTGTGTTTGTGTGAGTGTGTGTACATATATATAATATATATATATATATATATATATATATATATATATAAGAGTATATATATATATATATCTATATATATATATCTATATTATTATATATATATATATATATATATATAGATATATATATATATATATATATATATATATATATAGTAGTGTGTAAGAGAATCTCTCTCCCCCCCAAGACAACACGAAGCAGAAGTGGAGACCAGGAACTTATTATTAACTGCCAGTAGTTGGAGAAATAATAAACAGCGGCAGCAACGTCCAGTCGTTATTTCTTTTCTCTCGCCTTTCATTGATTTCCCGTTTTCCCAAACATGGCTTGTTTTTTTTGTGCGGTATTTTCTGGGAGCGAGAAGGTGACAGGCCGCGGTAATTTAGGGCTTTGGAGGGACCCGCCCCGAAAGCAGCCTCACTTTGTTTACATTGGCGTTACGGCCCGTCGGAGACCCTCGACCGAAAGGTTTCCGCTCCGACGCATTCGACTGAGGTTCCGTATTGATCTTCGCAAGTGGTGACATGTCGACTTGCAATGAGCGTTGCAGAAATAGGCTTTGTTTGGCCCGCTGGCCCCGCCCCGTCAGCCATGCTGGATGGTGACGTCATACCTTGAGCTGCGCGCGCGCCTACTCCCCGCCTACAGGCGGTATACATCAAATGGTTGGGTTACCATCTTAGATGCGTGAGGAAAAACAATGAAGTTTTATTAGAACGAGCGTGCAAAAATCACGAATTAGCATAGAGAAGATATTGCAGCTCCCTCCATCCACGTCATGGCCAATGCGAGAGAGAGAGAGGGGAGAGAGAGAGAGGGACGGTAAAAACGAAACGGTTAAGATTCGCAATTAACGAATTAGCAGAAGGCAACGATTCACTGCTGCAGCCGCTACGCAATCAACGCGCTCAACATACTAAAATGGAAGCCTATTCGCCGTCGAACAAAATGGGGACCTAACTGATCCCGCGATTCCGTTTTCATGACGGCGACATTGGCCCCCAACGAGAGAGATAGAGAGAGAGAGAGAGAGAGAGAGAGAGAGAGAGAGAGAGAGAGAGAGAGAGAACGGCCTTTTTATGACGGCTTTCACGCCCGTTCGTGACAAATACCCCCTCCATTGCAATACCATCATTATTATACCTGTACGGCAATGAATGGGGGAGGGCGAGAGAGAAAATTCATGTCTAAATCCCCCCCCGGGCACTATAAAAGGTAACGACGAATGGCGCGTTGCTCCTGAACCGGTCGAGCCGAAGGCCGTCGTAAATATAAAACTATTTCTGAACGGACATCGAGTGAAATCAAAGGCAATCCCTTTCGAAAGGCGCGGCCCCCCGCGTGCAATATATTGCAATGCGCTATACGGAGTGCCGTTGCAGCGTTTCATTCTGGGGATCATATAACAATGATGGCCTCGGGGATCCCCCTCGACGGGGCGTAAAAACAACAAAACCGATGAAATTACCGAGGTAATGATCTCGTAGGAGAAGGCACGTAAAATGGCCGTTACCGAAGGCCTTTTTGTTTTTTCTTCTTCTTTTTTACGTGCTCGTAAAATACTTTTAAGACAAGTGCAAATACATACGTGAACGCACGCAAATTATACATACAATAAAAAAAGGCATATTTGCAGTCAGTCAGTCATGACAAGGTTCCACACATAACAGACAGACATACATACAGACATTTATCAGGTATAAAAAAAACACTAGTGCATATATATATATATATATATATATATATATTATATATATATATATATATATATATATATATATATATATATATATATATAAAGGAAATGTATACGTACCCATTTACATGCTAAAAACCTTGCATGCATAGGCTATGTTGTCTCTCTCTCTCTCTCTCTTCTCTCTCTCTCTCTCTCTCTCTCTCTCTCTCTCTCTCTCTCTCTCTCTCTCTCTCTCGTTAGGAATCCTCCAAATTATAAGCCAGCCTTAAAATCTGGGCCACGCACTAAAATTAACAGCAACATTCACTCACGCAATACAAAGGCAAATTCCGTATAGGATCGTTTTGTTTTTTCGCCATGAATGCAGAGGCCGACGGGACGTCTACTAAAGGACAATATTGGGGAGAGAGAGAGAGAGAGAGAGAGAGAGAGAGAGAGAGAGAGAGAGAGAGAGAGAGAGAGAGAGAGACTGCACTTGCCACCGTAATGTTTTACTGTCCCCTATACACTTCTCTTTCAACTATCAAATATTCAAAAAAGAATTGAAAAAGGAAGGCCCCAAGTTTATACAAAATATGCACGCTTAACAATCATAGAAATCACAGAGAGAGAGAGAGAGAGAGAGAGAGAGAGAGAGAGAGAGAGAGAGAGAGAGAGAGAGAGTTTCAGGTGCAGGTTCGAAATCGCACGCACAGACAGACAGTCAGTCAGACATAAGATCACAGAAAGAAGGAAGACATGTTAACGTATCACTAGAGCTTTTCTGAAGCTTTACGGAATCACCAGCTATAACGCTGATAATTATTAATTACAAGTTTACAATTCAAGTCGCCAAATACATTTGGTACCAGGTAGAATGACAATATAGCACCCCAGAAGAAGGAAAATCCCTAAGCTCTGCGAAACAAGTCTCCAAGCGCTGGTTCAATGGACTCGGGCAAGAAAAAGCAATATTGGGAGATTGCTGCTGATAAAAATGTCCCCATCTTAGTCGAAAGCACGATTAATATCGTTAGGAAGAAGAAAACGCCATTTTTGAGCAACGCTGGCCTCAGAAACGGTAAATAGAGCCTTCCAGTAAGAGAAGAATTAATACCTTGGCAAGACAACAGGAAACCTTTATATGTCCTTAGGAAACTTGATACACCAGCTACACGCTGATGATAAAAAGAGATTGTAAGACTAACAGAGAAGACTCTATACAAACTGAATGCAGTAGAAACAGCGTTTATTTTCAATGCCACTGCCCTCAGAGAAGGTTTCCTCCCGAATATCCAATTCTGTAACTTATACAGGAAACCTTACGAACAATGTATTGATTTGTGGTAGAGTTAAATCATTTATACTTTAAGAACTTTTATCAAGTATACATGATGTTGAATGTGACAGCAAGGAACGTCGAAAGCTTGATAGCATCAAGTAAAATGTTATCAATATACAATGAATCGAGAGTGAATGGTTCATTATAAATATACATGATACGGGATTATATATATTTATACAGTATATATATAATATATATATATATATATATATATATATATATATATATATATATATATATATATATATACATATATATATATATATATATATATATATATATATATATATATATATATATATTTGAACATCACCTACCAAAATAAAATTCCAATGAAAGTCGGAATATGTAAGATGTTTATACATATGCAAATCTCCCATTAGAGTTACTTGACGAGATCGATAACGACATCGAGAATAAAAAGAATAAAAAAATATTCCCCCCCCACGGGATGAAGTCCTTACTGCTAGGGGCAAGCCCACCCCTCCCCTTCCCAAACAAAAAAAAAAAAAGATATATCCCCACCAGCCATCCGAGTAAAATGATAAGCGGCCATCACGGAGCAATTGCAAGAATTCTGAAGCTCACCAAAGAAGCTGTAAAACTTCTCAAACAGTCGCCGATGGTCGATGGACATTCAAGTCCCCTCCCACCTCCTCCTATTCCCTTCCCCACTCTCACCCCTTGAAAGTTATCAATGGCAATCGCTCAGCCGTGGCCTCTCTCATAGCTTGTTCTGAACATATGATATTTCGTTCTGAACATTTTTATGGTGTCTGATAAGAAGCAGTACAATGTTTTTCTATATTATATATATATATATATATAATATATATATATATATATATATATATATATATATATATATATATATATATATATATATGTGTGTGTGTGTGTGTGTGTGTGTGTATGTATATATATATATATATATATATATATATATATATATATATATATATATATATATATATATATATATAGTATATATATACATACAGTATATATATACATATATATATATATATATATATATATATATATATATATATATATGTGTGTGTGTGTGTGTGTGTGTGTATGTATGTGTATATATATATATATATATATATATATATATATATATATATATATACATATATATATATATACATATATATATAACTATATATACATACAGTATATATACATATATATATATATATATATATATATATATATATATATAAATTATATATATATATATATCACAAGGGAGCAGGAAACTGTCTATGTACAATACGCACGATAATCAATGCATGGTTAGTTACGTAAATACATTTCTTCTATATAAACATTAAAAAAAAAACCTGAAAATTCTGATACCAAGCTTGTTTACCCCCTGTCATGACTAAACACCGACAATGCATAAAACACAAAAAAAGAAAACATTTGAAGTCCCTTCAAATACCTTTGAGGGAACGAAACAATATATATATAATTCCGCGCGTCATTTTCTTCAAGAGAAAAATTCCATCATCACCATCTTTATCAGAACTCCCTTTTATTTTTATTTTTTTTTTTCTTTTTCGGTCGTCATTAACGATAAAGGTAACGACCAGAATCATTAAGGGGGAGTGGGAAGGGGGAGAGGGAGGGAGAGGGAAAATTACAGGCATATATAATTCCAACCCCTCTTTTTCAAATTTACTAATTCATTAAGCAACCATAATCGCGTCAGGTAATCAACAGCTATAATGGAAAAAAGCTAATCACTTAATTAGGACATGAGCGACAAAAAAGGGAAAAAAAAAAAAGACCTTAGCGGAAGGGAGAGAGAGAGAGAGAGAGAGAGAGAGAGAGAGAGAGAGAGAGAGAGAGAGAGAGAGACTTGATACATCGTCAGCTGGGGCCACGCCCATTTGGAATAGGAAAACCCTCCTGGTAGTGGCAGAATAAGGAATGGATGGGGGACAGGTTGATGGTGGCTGAATGGGGTGGGGGTTGAGGGGGATGGGGTGGGGGGAGGAGGGGGGGAACGGATGGTCGCGAGATGGTTATTGGACTTGAGGAGCCTCGCCGGCGAAAGATGGTGGGAATGACTACTGATAGTGACGATAGTGAGCGTTCACGCAAAGATGTATTAAGCGGGTTTTATGGTGACAGAATTGGTCCTTTGTTCGGCTAAAGTGAGTCGGAGGAACATGAGTTTGGCTGCATTAAGAGGAATGAAAAAAAAAAAAGACTAACCGCTTACCCTCAAATTCAATAAAAAAAATAGTAAAAAAATGACTGATACCATTTACCTTAAACTAAATAACAATCCGCTTACCCTGACATTCAATAAAGATAGTAAAAAAATGACTGAT
>NC_089757.1:31535764-31548264 GCF_040412425.1 Macrobrachium rosenbergii | reverse complement strand
TCATCTGTTTTACTTACTCATTTAAAATCCTACCACATCCTCCTCCTTCTCTTCCTCTTGCCTGTCTTACGTTCTAATTCAAAATCCTACCACATCTTCCTTCTCTGTCACTTGTCTTACGTTCTCATTCAAAATCCTCCCATATCCTCCTCCTCTGTCAGCTGACTTACTTTCTCATTCAAAATCTTACCACATCCTCCCCCTCTTCTGTCACCTATATTACGTTCTCATTCAAAATCCTACCACATCCTCCTCCTCCTCCTGCTCTGTCACCTGTCTTACGTTCTCATTCAAAATCCTACCACATCCTCCTCCTCTTTTGTCACCTGCCTAACGTTCTCATTCAAAATCCTACCACATCCTCCTCCTCTTCTGTCACCTGCCTTACGTTCTCATTCAAAATCCTATCACATTCTCCTCCTCTTATGTCACCTGTCTTACGTTCTCATTCAAAATCCTACCACATCCTCCTCCTCTTCTGTCATCCGTCTTACGTTCTCATTCAAAATCCTACCACATCCTCCTCCTCCTCTGTCATCTGTCTTACGTTCTCATTCAAAATCCTATCACTTCTTCTTCCTCTGTCATCTGTCTTATGTTCTCATTCAAAATCCTCCCACATCCTCCTCCTCCTTCTCTGTCATCTGTTTTACGTTCTCATTCAAAAATCCTACCACACCCTACTCTGTCACCTGTCTTACGTTCTCATTCAAAATCCTACCACATCCTCCTCCGTTGCCATCTGTCTTGCTTTCTCATTCAAAATCCTACCACATCCTCCTCCTTCTCCTCCTCTTGCCTGTCTTACGTTCTAATTGCAAATCCTACCACATCCTCCTCCTCCTCTGTTATCTGTCTTACGTTCTCATTCAAAATCCTACCACATACTCCTCCCCCTGCTCTGTCACCTGTCTTATGTTCTCATTCAGAATCCTGCCACATCCTCCTCCTCCTCTGTCATCTGTCTTACGTTTCTCATTCAAAATCCTACCACATCCTCCTCCTCTTCCTCTGTTATCTTTCTTCCGTTCTCATTCAAAATCCTACCACATCCTCCTCCTCTTCTGTCACCTGTCTTACGTTCTCATTCAAAATCCTATCACTTCCTCCTCCGCTGTCATCTGTCTTACGTTCTCATTCAAAATCCTAACGCAGCCTCCTCCTCCTCTGTCTTACTTTCCCATTCAAAATCCTACCACATCCTCCTCCTCCTTTGTCATCTGTCTTGCTTTCATATTTAAAATCCTATCACACTTTTCATCCTTTCCGAGGAACTGCATTCATTTTTCCCCAGGATGAAATTGAAAGTAAATTTAGTTAAAATTTGAGCTACAGTTATGTTATTTCGACAAATGGAAACCAAGAATATAGGACAATGAATGTTAATATGGATGGATGAAAAAAGGAAGTGATTAATTAGTCAAATCACTGGAGAATAAATATAATTGACAATGATAAGATTAGAGAAAAGTAAGTCGCAAAAAATGAAGCAAGGCAGGTAGAGGGTACATGCAAAATACTAGATAGCTAATATGAAAAAATTTATAATCCTGAGAGGAATTCCTTGTCTACTCCTAACGTAGCATCACAAACAGATGAATAAACACCTAGCCTTTATCACACCTTGTATTCAAGAAATACGTTTTTATCTATTTATCTACTAATTAATTTATTTTTTTCTTTTTTAATAAGCAGTATCTCTTCTTCCTATATTTCTCATTACTTCCTCTTACTTCTTCCTAATGAACATCATATTCTTTGGAAGCTGGAATTTCAAGTGAGTGGCCCCTGTGGGCTTGTTCCATACGAATAGCTTTCATCCACTGAATAATAATAATAATAATAATAATAATAATAATAATAATAATAATAATAATAATAATAATAATAATAATAATAACAATAATAATAAGAAGAAGAAGAAGAAGAAGAAGAAGAAGAAGAAGAAGAAGAAGAAGAAGAAGAAGAAGAAGAAGAAGTTAAGCCCTTATGCATCACCATCGAATACTGATAAACATAAAAGATATAACCACAAATTTCTTTGATATCTTGCGGCCAATTCAGAATGTAACTTTCAGCCGAGATTTTCAAGTTAGTTCCTTCCTCTTAATTTTCCATCCTATGTTACTGCAAAACCTTCCTTACCAAAAGCCCATTGCTATAAATGGAATCATAACTAATGTTCAGTATGAAATAGCTTTGAAACGTGAGATGCATTTCTCATTCTCAATTATTACTTGACTCTTGACAACAATCACTAGCAGAGACTCTGAATAAGGAGAAAGATTTTTTTTTTTTTTTGAAGATCAATAAAGCTATTCTTGGTGATCATTCCAGTTCATTACCCCAACCGAACAATTTGCATCCTTCCTATTGAATTATACAAACTTAAACTTCAATCATTATTAGATCAAATCTTTTCTGTCTTACCACATCCCAGAATTCTCAGCTCCTGCGAAAGATTAAAATCTGGTATTCATACTGAGAGACACTAAGACCTGAAGGAATCATGTCATGGACCCATAGAAACTATTTTGTTAGTCTTCTGTAAAAGGAAACTATTGACATGGCTTTTTGTCTGTCCGTCGGCCCTCAGATCTTAAAAACTACTGAGGCTAGAGGGCTGCAAATTGGTATGTTGATTATTCACCCTCCAATCATTGAACATACCAAATTGTAGCCCTTTAGCCTCAGTAGTTTTTATTTTATTTAAGGTTAAAGTGGCCGCGGGCCATGGAACTTTCAGCTGTGGCTGAAAGTTCCATGGGCCGCGGCTGAGAGTTTCATGGGTCGCAGCTGGGAGTTTCATGCAGCATTCTACGCTGTACAGAAAACTTGACTGCACTGAAGAAACTTCGGCACATTTCTTACTTGTTATATTTTAAGACACACACACACACACACACACACACACATATATATATATATATATATATATATATATATATATATATATATATATATATATATATATATATATATATATATATAACACACACACACACATTATATATGGAAGAGAAGGACTCAATTTCTACAGTAATTCTCATGAATATACTTTCATTTCAGAAGAACTCAATGATAAGATAAAGGTCGGCAAAATTCTCAAGACCGACCTCAACAGCAATGATGCTTAAATGTTCTAATGTTGAAAAACAAAGGAAAAACGCACAAGAGATGCGTATCACATAAAGAACCTAAATGTCTCGATTGGTGTCAATACTCTTGCACGTGTGTGTGTGTGTTTTTTTTTGAGGGGGAGTGGGGACGGGGTAATTGGGACGGGAGAGAGGAGGAGAGGTAAGTTGATCACTGTATACACAGTTGCATTTTCCCACCCATGGCCCTTTGAGTTCAAGGATATACGAGTATACCACGTCACAACCTCCGATTGATGATAAACTGAATTCCCCAGAGACTTTTATAGCTGCTAAGTGGTACAATGGGTGCTCTTGCCTGATAGTAAGTATCCTTAATAGTACTTAAAAAAAAGTAAAAAATTCACCAAAGTTTCTACGGCGCAATCGACTTTTCTGTACAGCGTATAATCAAGGCCACCGAAAATTGATCTATCTTTCGGTGGTCTCAGTATAATGCTGTATGAGCCGCGGCCCATGAAACTTTCACCACGGCCCGGTGGTGGCCTGTCCTATATAGTTGACAGACTCAAGATTATGACTATCTTTAACCCTGAATAAAATAAAAACCACTGAGGCTAGAAGGCTGCAATTTGGTATGTTTGATGATTGGAGGGTGGATGATCAACATAGCAATCTGCAGCCCTCTAGCCTCAGTAGTTTTTAAGATCTGAGGGCGGACGGACAGACAAAAAGCCGGCACAAGAGTTTCCTATTACAATAAACTAAAAAAGTAGATAGGTCCAAACAATTCTCTTCTATACTGCGATTGATTTTCTCCCTGTTCCTTCCTAACCTCTCCTTCGGCCGCCCATAATAATCATACGAAGGTGCCTGGCGCATGATGTTTAGCAAAGATCGAAGAAAGAACAGTAAAATGTTCCAGGGTGTAAATTATGGTTCTTAGCATCACGTGGTTTGAAACCTGGGGCAATATAGACTCGCCGGCCGAGAAGGCTACTTACGTGTTTCAAAGAGGTCATTGTTTGCTGGTCAAAGACTGTGGGAAACGGGGTCCAAACCCAAAAATACTATATATAGATATATATATATATATATATATATATATATATATATATATATATATATATATATATATATATATATACATATATATATATATATATATATATATATATATATATATATATATATATATATATAATATATATATATATATATATATATATATATATATATATATATATATATATATATATATACTATATATATAGCTACAAAAGATATCAAAAAGAGAAGAGTTCTAAAAGGCAAAAACATTTCCAGATCTACATTGACTGCTTTTTAAATAGGTAACATTTCCCAATATACAATGATTGCTTTTTAAATAGGTAACATTCCCCAATATACAATGATTGCTTTTTAAATATGTAACATTTCCCAATATACAGTGATTGCTTTTTAGATACGCACACGATGTTCACGATAAAAAAAGACTTGAGAAAGATATTAACAATGAGAAGAATCAAAAGCATCTCACGAGATGTTCTTTGTGTAAATTTATACGTGACCAAAAGCCAGTAAAAACATGAACAGAAAAGGAATTTTAAACTTCTTCCAGTTTTCTAAATGTGTAGAAAAATGGAGGTATGAAAGTAAAAAGTTAAATTAGTTACTAAAAGCACCCGCTGTAAAAGTCTCCAAACTAAATAGACCATGAAGAGGAAAGCAACCATTTTATGTTCCCAAATTAGGAAGACACTGTGAAGAAAAAGAACTAATACCCATTCTAAAGAACTCACAACATCAAAGCAACCTTTCTATCGTGTAATTCATTACAGTGGCTTTCGTCTTCTCCCACTTAAGTAACGGAACTAATTTGTCATTACTATATGTTCATTATAAGCTATATTCTGACCGACGTGAATACTTCTGTTATGAAATACGTTGTCAGATGCTTTCGTTGTCATAATGGCTCTTATCATACTTAATAAATATTAGGCGTTATTGTGGCTGAAGGTATCTCTGGCCTCCACTGTAAGACATTTTCACAAAAAAAAAAAAAAAAAAAAAAATTGAAACTGTAATCTAGTATTTCTTTCGTATACCTTTATTCTATGCGCAGATCCCTTACACACTTATCTATAGCCTACACTATTCTCCTTGTATTTTATACATTTTTATCTATTCATCCATTTATTATTTTTTTTAATGAGTGGGATCTCTTCTTTCTGTATTTCACTTTACTACTTCTTTCTCCTTCCCAGTGACCACCATGTTCTTTGTCACAATTTTCGAAATGACGAAAATTGTCTTCTTGAGAGGAATTTATCACTTAAATTATAAGAACTCAGACATTTCACTGAAAATAACTCGCGCGAACAGTTACTGCAATATTGGGCTAAAATTCCTCGAACAATGTCTTGTTTTTTGCTTGGATTCAAGTCCCTGGTTTTCTCTGAATTTCAGTGATTTGTTAATTGATATGCAAAGGAAATTATGGAGTGAACTCAGATCCACTGTATCTGAAAGATCCTACTCAGATGCCTAACTTATATGAACGTGCAGGCAACAAAATGAGGTGATAGGCCTTCTTCTGTGAAGGTAGCAGAGTCACCAAAAGGTCTCTAAATGTACTGATTGACCTTTATACGAATTTTCAATTCTCACAGCATCATTTCGGAACTACCCAACTTGAAAAAATATACTTTAAGTATGTTTTAATGCCATTAAAAAGTAATTTTTCATTGTAACTTCAGAACTACATAAAGTTAACTCACTGACCATAAATCTAAAGGCTGAAATGACCCAATAAATAAAAATTTCACGACGAGGTACTCCTAAAGGTTTTCCAACCTAATGCCCATTTCCTTTCGAATGAATGTTAAAAAAAACTATTTGTGAATTAATTTGACACCAGCTCAGACGTCGTAAATATTCTATTTAATTTTAAACGCTTATAATTACTATACAAAATACTTTATAGCCCATCTATCTTCGTAAGTGCCCCATACAGCATTTATATGGCTTCCCAGATATGCTAAGCAATGTTGTGTAACGGTAATTTTCACTCTCTCGAATTTCAAACTCCTCTTGAACTTTTCCATTTTAGAGACGTACCGTTGTAAGCTACTGTTATAATAACTTGGTTACGTCCTAGCCATCTCTAATTTGTTCATTTGCCTCCTCATATCCCCAACAGGGGCTTTGATATATCCATTCGGATTTACAGAAAGCTATAGACTCTTGAATACTATTCGGCTGTATTTCTCTTCCGCGAACTACATTCATCGCGACTTCAAAGCAGTTAGTGTATCGACCCATGGTATCACCTCTTCAGACATGGCTTCATTTATATTCCACGCTTAAGATTCGTTTACACATTATATTAGCATCTACTGCCAAAGAACTATTACTTTTTCGCCCAAATATTCTTTCCCACATTCTCCCAAGTCATTTCACCATTTCTCATGATTTTCTCTTCCAATTACCACGATTCCCTCATCCTTGCCTTTCTTTTCACTATGACATAACCGCCTCTTCAGAAAATTACATTAAAATTTTTTTCCCCTTCATTATTATTATTATTATTATTTTTTTATTTCAGGAGATGAAACCTCTTCCACATGGACCAAAGCACACAAAGGGGCCAATGATTTTTCATCGGCCTGGGGGAGACGCGAACCCGCAAGATCTGAGTGGCATGCCACGACACTAATCACTATAACAGCGGACCAGCTAAGGATTAAAGGTCCTGAGTGTTCCCAAATCCACCGAAGCTATACTCGCAATTCCAAGGACCTTTATTTGAACATAAATAACTTCGTATAAGTTCGTATCTTACGCTTAATTTTTAATCTACGTGTAATTTTCTTCCATCTTCCTCATCCATCTTCTCCCTACAACCTATTCTGACTTCCTGTTCATCACAAATCTTCGAATAAATAGCAATTACGGGGCCAAATACTGACCTAATTTCCTCAAACAGAAACTACATCTATTTTCAGATCTACTTCCTCAGACGGAAAATGCAGTTCGTTCTAATATTTGCTTCACTCGTAAAATAATCTAACACATTTCAAGTCGTTACTTATGCAATTACACGGATCATCCTACTTCCCTACTTGTGCTGTAATAACACGTCAAGTTACGAACCTCTTCCATCACCATTTTCTCTCTCCAAACGTCAGAGCATATATATATATATATATATATATATATATATATATATATATATATATATATATATATATATATATATATATATATATACTCCTATAGCATATCTGCTTGAATACCTTGCAAAGCCACAATTCGTACCTACAAAACAACCTAAATATAGCATCCACCCACATTTTATTTTTCTTCTGAATAAAAACGAAACCCTAAATCTTCCCCCCACCCCCGCCCCCAACTCCCCGCCCGCCGCCCCCCTCAGAGGATGAGCAACAAAACGGGCCGTGGAATTTCCAGCCGAGAAATATGAAACGACTCGCCAAGCGGCGAAAAATCACGCATCTCCCGATCATGCAAGGCGAAAACAAGACAATTTTAAACCAGGGGGAAGGGGAAGGAGCAGGAACAGGAACAGGAACAGGACCAGGAGCAGGAGCAGGAGCAGGAGCAGGAGCAGGAGCAGGAACAGCCATCGCAAGCAGGAGGAAAGAAGGGATCCCGCGTGATTGAGGATAATTGAAACCAAACGGCCTTTAATACACCGGCTAATGGCTGCCAGCAGACGTAAAACAGAGGGAGGTCAAAGGGACTGCTGCCACTAATACTACTTCTATTACTACTACTACTACTACTAGCCTACTACTAGCATAAGCATTGCCACTGAAAAGAGGGCTGCCGCCGAGGCAGGGGATCAGGCAGGTAGGTCAAGAGGTCACGTGATTAGCGCCCGGGGTTACGAAGGCGCGGATGAGCTTGATGTATATATGACGGCGTGGGGTGGAGTGGAGTAAGAAAAATAAAAAAAATAAAAATAAAAAAAGGAGGAAGCATCATGGCGAAGTGAAATAAAGGGTAGAATGAGCTCGTTGCAACTTGATGAGGGTCATTATCCCGCAATAAATATCGCCCGAGTCACGTTCGGAATATAATTATCGCTAAGTGAATACGTCATTATCGTCTGCTTGCTATCTGCCAGGTGCTTGGAGGAGGAGGATCGACCGACAAGCACATTCACTCACTGGGATTCGTCTTCTTATTCGTGCAAATAGAAAAAAAAAATTAAGCGTTACCCTCCATAATTCAATCACAGAGATTCATCTGCTTTTTCGTGGGCTTAATATACTTACAAGCATTGCCCTTAATAAATAAATAAAGAAAGAAAAATAATATTACACAACAAGGCTTCCAGTAACTAAAGCTCTTTCTGCGCCTTTCAGCAAACAATTCAGATATAGTATAAAAATAACTCTTTATATCTGATAATCAACAAAGTATGAAGTATAAATGGCTAGAAAAAATTCATCTTCTTTTTCACGAAAATAAAAAAAAAATTATAAGCATTATTCTCAATTAATAACAAAGAAAAAAAAATACCATACAAAGGCTTCCAGCAACCAAAGCTCCTTTTGAGCTCATCAACAAACAATACAGGAAAAAGTACTAAAAAATAACTACATATCCATTAATTAACATAGTATAAAGTAGAATGACCGGGGAAAAATGTTATAATAATAATAACAAGGATGATAACGAGCAAGGGCTAACCAAACAGATGCTAAAGTATGTTAACATTTGTAGTTACAAATGTTAACCTACTCGTTTTCGTACGAGCTTATCTGACCTGAAAAGTATCTATGCAAAATATATACATGGAAGTATATCCATCCAAGCAAGATGTGTGTATATATATATGTGTGTGTATACATATATACAGTATATATATATACATCCATTATATATATATATATATATATATATATATATATATATATATATATATATATATATATATATATAGTTATATATATATATATATATATAATATATATATATATATATATATGTGCATATATATACATACATATATATATATATATATATATATATATATATATAATATATATATATATATATATATATATATATATATATATATATATATATATATATATATATATATATATATATGTAAAACTATTTCGCAAAACAACTGATGCCTTTACGTACACAAAAAAATACACAAAGAAGAACTGCAATTTTGATTTTTTTGTCTTACATAACCTTTTATCTCACAATATCTGACACTGGATTTTTCCTTAATTTTCAAACTCAGAACTGAAATCAAGTTTTTGCACACAGCTTCTTGTAACTGATTATCGCCTGAATTATAACAGATCAACCTTTCGCCCAAGAGATAGAGTCAAAGGTCACAGTGTGTTCATTCAGAGATCGCAGCTATATAACTATGACCTATGACCTCTCACGGTCGGGTGACCCGAGAGATAAGCGAACAACCAGAAGCGTGATCTCGCAAATTAACTGACGAGTAGCAAGAATGATTGACGGTTCAGGAACTGCCTCTTAATCTCTTAAGTGCAGTGCAAAAAGGAAAACAAGCAATGACATATTCATAGGCACTTTTGCATGCAAAGTGCTTTTTGGCTGGAATGGGGCAAATTGCTTCCTGTCTGTGATTGTCTGCCCCGAGGTACACGGAAGAGAGAGAGAGAGAGAAAAAAAAAAAAGACAATTCGTGGAAGATTCATAATGGGTGGTACATCCTTTATAATTCATGTGGCAAACATCACAGCCAATGAAGTTGTTCTGTGAAACAATGATGAATCATTTCAATTTTATTCACTCTAGTTTCCTGTGAAAGAAAACTATTGTCTGTCCGCACTTTTTCTGTCCGCCCTCAGTTCCTCAAAACTACTGAGGCTAGGGCGCTGCAAATTGGTGTGTTGATCATCCACCCTCCAATCATCAAACAGAGCAAATTGCAGCCCTCTAGTCTCAGTAGTTTTTTTTATTTTTTTATTTAAGGTTAAAGTTAGCCATAATCGTGCTTCTGTTAACGACAGAGGATAGGCCACCACCGGGGCGTGGTTAAAGTTTCACGGGCCGCGGCTCATGCAGCATTATACCGAGATCAACGAAAAATAGACCTATATTCTGTGACCTTGATTATACGCTGTAGCGGCTGTATAGAAACCTCGACTGCGCCGAAGAAACTTCGGCGTATTTTTTACTTGTTTCATTACCGTTGGTTATTTCGATATGTAGAATAATTTAATGTGCAATCACGTTACACAACAATGAAACACAATAACAATCGTATATATCTGACAGGTAGAATTTATGTGTTTATACATAAGGTATTTGGTTTTACCATATGAGAGAGAGAGAGGAGAGAGAGAGAGAGAGAGAGAGAGAGAGAGAGTCATTCAGGTTAACGATCAGTATCACTAAAAAGAATACAGTATTGCAGTGTCTGTAGATACATAAATAATATATTTTAAATGAAGTGCCTAAATATATGACGTACATTTTCAATTTTCAAATTTTTAATATCATACAGCCCAAATCAATTAGCCATTCAATTACCGTGTAATTCCATAAGTCACATTCATGTGGCAGAGGCCATTTTAACGTTAATCTAAAAACCTTATGTGATTTTCCTTTATAGTCTATTTTTCATCAAGATTTAATTACGTACTGCTGATAACCCCGATCCCTGCAAGCCCCTCAGTCTTCTTCGACCAGGTCTTTAATTGAATCTTGATTTTTTTACATTTGAAAGCTTTTCTTAAAAAAAAAATTTTTCAGAATCTTTGAACCTATTTCAGCTTCAGTGTAATATGCAAGTTGACAAAGACACCAGGTTGCCTTTAAAACGAATATTTTTTTTTTTAAATACAAGCATTTGAATACCATCATTTCAAAGAACGCTACAAATTTCAAAGCTACTTCCGCATTTTTAGTTTTCTGTAAAAGAAAACTACTGTGGCGGCTTTGTCTGTCCGGCTGCACTTTTTTCTGTCCGCACTTTTCCTGTCCGCCCTCAGATCTTAAAAACTACTGAGGCTAGAGGGCTGCAAATTGGTATGTTGACCATCCACTCGCCAATCATCAAACATACTAAATTGCAGCCTTCTAGCCTCAGTAGATTTTATTTTAAGATTAAAGTTAATCATAATCGTGCTTCTGGCAAACGATATAGGATAGGCCACTACTGGGCCGTGGTTAAAGTTTCATGGGCCGCGGCTCACATAGCATTATACCGAGATCACCGAAAGATCATTCTATTTTCGGTGGCCTTGATTATACGATGTACAGAAAACTTGATTGCGCTGAAGAAACTTCGGCTCATTTTTTATATGTTAGAATCTGTGGTCACAGATATGACTTCCGAAACCTTGACCTTTGACATGTCCATTCAATCACGCCTAATCAAGATTCGTCGCTGCTGAAATGAACTGCTCTGTCAAGTCAATAAGCTTTACCTGCTTGTGAAATGCCCCATATAAGGAGAATTTTTATCTTTCATACATTATTAAAATTTATTTTAATAATGTAAGGAAAAATTACTAAAATATAAAAAAAAATGAGAAATGAAAATTTTTCCAATAAATATATTCTATTATCACTCATTTTCAAGTCAGGGCAACAAGAACACTTTCCCCTTAATAAACCTCGCATACAGAATTTGTAAAACTATATAAAAAAAAAGAATAAAATAATCGTTAAGAATCTCACTTATACCATAAGAGAAGATACAACGAAAGTTATAACCCCTAGCCTTCGCAGCGACTTGTTAATTCTCATACCAGTTGGACCCTCTCTGCTAAACTTACAGACTCAAAAAATAAAAAATAAGACCAAGACAGTATAATGTATAGAGAGAGAGAGAGAGAGAGAGAGAGAGAGAGAGGAGAGACATGAAGCCGTGTTCAGAGCTTAACAAAGGCTCCTTATCATACGACGGAGGAAAACGAAGGGCCAGAAAAAAAAAATAAAATAAAGAGTGAGGCACTGGATGCTGCTTTGCTGCTTCTACTGCTGATGCTGATGCTGCAGCACAGCAGCAGCAGCACAGCATCACGGAGTGTGAGAGCCGCAGAGAGAAAATGTTGGAGGCATTAGGCCGCTAACAGGGAAAGAGATTAAGGATGCAGGTGGTCAGGGAACCCGACGTAAGGAGAGGGATTAGGATTCCAGAGGAGGCAGGATGCTGATGAGGAAGGATGCGGGTACGGCAGGAGGAGGAGGAGGAGGAGGAGGAGGAGGAGGAGGAGCCATCGTCGAGGCAACGGGGTAAGAGGGTTCAGATGAGATTGGGGGAGGAGGTTTGAGTGGGGATGGCGAGGAAGGGGTTAGAGAGGGAGTGGTGGGGGGTAGGGGGTTGGGAGATGGGGGAGGGATGCAATGTTATGATGGCAGGTCCTT
>NC_089757.1:31528264-31530764 GCF_040412425.1 Macrobrachium rosenbergii | reverse complement strand
TAAATTATATGAAAAACTACTGATATTAATTATAGAATACGGAAAAGATCAACAATACCATTTATTCGGATGTTCCTGCTGTTGTAGCTGTTTGAACACAGCACTCAAAACTGCACAGGGGTTGTACATGGTCAGAAGGGGAAGTTCATATTATGGTTAACAGATGCTCCACAGGTAATGAGTTTTCAAAGGAAGGGTTGGAAAATGCGTTCTATGGCTGTAACTGTACATTACGAATTAAAACCTCGGTATGATGTCAGTGTGCAGCTTGCCTTAAAATTTGAACGAGGTCTAAAAGACCTAACCACAATCTTATAAACAAATGTCTGAAATAAATTATAAGCAATTATAAACAATTATCTAACACAAATTTGAAAAGAGCGAGCTCAATAAGACCTGACAAAAGTCATTTTAACAATCTATAAAAAATGTCTTAAACAAATTCTGAAATAAAGCGATGCTAAGAAATTTAAAAATTCCGAATCACTCGGTTTCAGGGGGACATTTTCAACAGGTTACTCTCTTGTCTAAAGAGAGTAAGTGAGGCGTTTGAACTGCCTATCATTACAGTGCTCAACGAGGCCGTCTCAAAATTGGCACTCCTTATCGAGTTGTATTGTTACCGAATAAAAAGAAATCCCAAAGGAATGTATTTTCCAAAATTTCATAGAATGCATCGCATGCACCCATTATTATTATTATTATTATTATTATTATTATTATTATTATTATTATTATTATTATTATTATTATTCGGAAGATGAACCCCGCTCATATGGAACAAGCCCAATGGCGACATTAAACTGAAATCCCAGCTTCCAAAGAATATTATGGCGTTCATTTGAAAGAACTAACAGAAGGTAATAAGAAATAGAGAAAGAAGACATCAGTTATTAGAAAAGAAAGAATAAATGAACAAATTAATAAATAAACGGATAAAAATGTCAGTAAATTATTAAAATACAAGGAGAGTTGTTTTATGGTAGTAAACGCCTCGTCTTAAGAATCTCACCCCGAATCCTTTACAATATTTACAATATCCTTCGAAAGCATATAATCCTTCGGTGGTGCTCACGGTAACCAAAAGAGCAATCCTCCAGGATCTCCGTAATCTGCAATACGCCTTTTCCTTGAACCACTTCCATAAGGACGCGTTTGGAAAACGGCCCGCCGCCGCCGCCGCCGCAGCCGCCGTTACGCACCAGAAAGAATAAAACGTCTTCGGCGTTTTATGTACGACTTCCCGTTTCACTCCTCGACGTAGCAATTAGAGAGCATAAAAACACACGTTTTATCGCCCTCTATCAACGATGGCCTCTGTATCGTCTGGTTGTTCGTCATTTTAGTCTTTTCGTCGTAAATGTCGGTCGCTCGGTCAGTAAGTACTCATGGTTGGAGAAGATCTGTTACGTAAGGGGCTGTTATTGGATTAATAACTTGGATTAATAACAACCGCGGGACATGGGATAATAACAATGACAGCATGCAGGACATGGGGTAATAACGCTAACCAACACTGGCATCACGGCTGTTGACAGCTACCAGTCCCAGGAATAAAACAGCAGATGGAAAAAAAACTCATTAGATTCCCATTCACCTCCAAACGACCTTCCCGGCTAAAAAAAATATACACTGCAGCGATTGAAGAAGAAGAAGAAGAAGAAGAAGAAGAAGAAGAAGAAGAAGAAGAAGAAGAAGAAGAAGAAAAGGAGGAGGAGGAGGAGGAGGAGGAAGAGGAGGAGAATCCGATTCTCCATCAGCTTCTCTTTCCTTATCAGCAAGGCGATCTGAATCCTTAATGACTCCGATAATCGCAATCGTCATCAGCATCAATATTATCAGGGAAGGGAGGGAGAAGGGGAAGGGGAAGGGGAAGGGGGATGCAAGCACATCGGACAGAACTATTAGCGTATAAACATATCAGGAGATGCGAGAGGAAGCCAGCATCATCTCGAGACCACAGCCATAAATGATATTTATTATTTGCCTCGCTATTTTCTGGTTTCATTTTTTTTTCTTTTATCTTAAACTTAGCAAGATGATAATCCTTGGCTCACTTCCAGGGGCTAGGGTGGGGTGGGGGGGGTTTGATATTAGAATATATCAGAATGCATTTGCATAATGATTCGGAAATAATATCAGCAGATATTAAATTAATCTCGGTCATTAATATCTAAATTATGGCTAATCTATTGCCGGTATCATCCGCCCTCATCATCATTTATAATCTCTTCGTAATTACCGCAATCATTAGTACCGCCACCGGTACTCAAAAGCAACACCTTAAAGCATTTGTATACTCCTGCCAATCGATTCCCCAGGGTTTAATTTCCCGGGAGATGATTCTTGCCAGCATCCAGCGGCTCCAGGAAATAAAAAATACAAATAAAATACATAAACATCCTGGAATGTCAGGTCAATGAGAAGCAATTTCGAATCAAGAAGACGGGCTGTCTGCTAAACTCCATTTGGAATTATGGCGACCAACAGGAAGCTTTAA
>NC_089757.1:31515764-31518264 GCF_040412425.1 Macrobrachium rosenbergii | reverse complement strand
TTTTCCTTTCAAAGCAGAATGGTCATTTCGAAGAATCTTTACAGGACACAGCTTTCACTTCAAAAGTTTACTTCAGTAGTGAAATCACACATTCAACAAAGCCACATATTCTAGAGCACCTTCCCTAGAATCAACACCAAACCCCTTCTTCTAAAACGGAAGTAGCTCCTACCACTTGCAGTAAATCTAACCATATCTACGAACCTTACCACTTTCTCATTATGTCCCACATCACACACAATACTACCTTTTTTTCAATTGGTCACGAACCAAAAATTATTTAGCGAGTAAGTATCTATTTCCGGGGAACGTGTGTAATTGCAGTGTGATTCTCGAAGGCTGTATTATTATGTACGATAAATAATAATCTGAATGTTTATGCACAAAGCAGGAAGTCCCCAGTGTCCTGATTATATCTGGTTCGTAATACAAACTAGTATCTTGAAACTAGTTTGTGGCTAAAAAAAAATAAGATTAAATTAACAGAATTAGAGGTTAAAAGCAAAGCAAGTCATGATAGAATCTTTGCATTTATAAGAAGAGAACAGATATCTCCTATCATGAAATTAGACCAATGGATAACATGATAGTCGGTCATTCTAGCGCTGAACTGAGAGTAAAACAATAAAATCCAAGTAAATAGGCGTTACATGCACGCACGCACGCGCGCAAACACACACACACACACACACACACATATACACACACATACATATATATATATATATATATATATATATATATATATATATATATATATATATATATATATATATATATAATTACCAACTTCCATTCCTGTTTATAGGAGGTTGCTATGCAGAAAAAATAAAAGTAGTCACTGTCAGGTTCATCCAGTAATGCTAATTGTTAAACCAAGGAGGAACCTCAGGTACAGAAAACATCCACAATGTAATTCATTTTCTTTCCTATACTACAAGAGACACATCATCAGTATGACACCAACCCGTCCTGCAAACGTCTCAAGCCAAACTGTCATCCATTACCTTCAAATAAATCTTTTTGTTCAATAAGTTATATGGGAAAATTCATCTCAACTGCTCAGTTAACTTTTTTCTTTTTGTCAATCACATCATCCAACATGCGCACTTCACTTCAGTAAAGGAGATTCTGGCTTAAAATCCCTTCATACAGGCCATCTTTTGCTTTCATAACTTTCGCAGTGATCCTGCCACCTTTCTTGTTTCACTGCCTCAGTGATTTGACTCTTCTCTCATCCTACAGTCACCCATCACCCTGTCAACGTACCTGACTCAAGCAATTGCATTCTCCCACCATCCGTAATAATGTTCATTGCTCCATATTCCTGGCTACCATTTATGTGCAGCCGGTCGATGAGTATGTTAGGTCTCACGCTGGAAGTGGCTAGGCCACGTAGTTCCTCGCTGGACGGGTCGGTAGAGTTGTGGGCTAGCACTCGCTAGGCCCGAGTTCGAGTCTCTGGACGGCTAATGAAGGATTAGAGGAATTTATTTCTGGTGATAGAAATTCATTTCTCGCCATAATGTGGTTTGAATTCCACAATAAGCTGTAGGTCCCGTTGCTAAGTAACCAATTGGTTCTTAACCACGTAAAATAAGTCTAACCCTTCGGGCCAGCCCTAGAGCTGTTAATCAGCTCAGTGGTCTGGTAAAACTAAGATTTACTTTTTAACTTAGGCCACGTGTACAGAAGACAGGGAGGTACACCAGGATGGGTTGCCCTTGGTAGAAGAGGTAGAGGTAGGCAAAAAGAGACGTGGTTGAGAACAATGAGGAGAGAAGCAGGAGATGAGTGTTGGGGGGATCTTGAGGAGTTAGCCCAAGACAGAATGTAGTGGCGTGACTTCATCGAGGACCTATGCATCCCCAATGGGTGCCACAGGAAATGATTGATTGATTGACTGTAACCTCACACTCACTTCCGACTCAGTCTGCTTATAGACTTGCGGCTTCTTCACCAGTCTCTGTAGGCTCTTTTCAGTAGCCTCATTCAACACTGCACTGTCTGAAAAACCTAAACAACTTTCGGAATTGTTTTTCAATGTGTTTTCTCATTCAAGAACTTTGCACCTTTTTCTCTGTCCCATCCTCTGACTTCTCTTATCTCCATCAATAAAAAATATTATACAGTCGTCTCAGACGAAACTAGTCACTCTCCCATCTACATCTTAAAACAATAGCCTATGTTTAATTTCCATTATAAACTTTTCAAACGAATCTCTGTGAACTAATTCTGAACCATAAATGTTCAACACAATCCATAAAATAACTCTATGAGGTCTACCAATAAGCTTTATCTGAATTCATAAATGTAAAAAGACATCTTTCTTCTTTACTCTCGAATCTCTCTTCTCTTCACATTCAACATACTTTGAGGTTATCCGTTCCATAAATAAAAGTCTGCATTCCATTCAAATAAGCATCTTCCTGTCTTCATCTTTTATTTCAAGATCCATATGCTAATTAACCTTCCTCACTGCGTTGACCTCCATCCAATA
>NC_089757.1:31498264-31513264 GCF_040412425.1 Macrobrachium rosenbergii | reverse complement strand
GGCTCGCGAGAAAGATGAAACAGTCTTGAGATAAGAATTCTACACAAAGATTATCATGACTGCCATAAGCAATAAGCACGATCGATGCCCGGCAGAACGTGTCGCCATGCCCCTTGATATTCCTTTTTTTTTTTTTTTTTTTTTTTTGGCGAAGTTCTGCATTGAAAAGGTCTTCATCTAGTCCCAAATAAACAAACATATTAACAGAAAACTTATGAATATACACAAACATCTGAGTGCACAAAACATTCGCCACACAAAGCTCGTTTTCAACATGAGTATCTTTAGATGTTATACGTTGGTTTTTAATTCTCATCCTTATCTCAATTTCAAATTCAAATCAGGCTAGCGATTTTCAAAAGCTCGGAAGTACCTACTTATGTTAATGCACAAAAATTCGTATCTTGCACTGAAAGCACATGCGTATATTTGCGTGTGTGGGTAACTGTCTATAGTGTGTAAATATTATAAATATTATACTTAAAATCTTCAGGAGAGCACTTCAATAAAACAATATATAAATCTGAAAACTGCAAAAATTATTCTCAATACAAAAGTAAGGCGAGGAAAATAAAAAAAAATAAAAAATTTAAACCATCCTACTTGAGACACAAGTCAAATTTAATAGAAATCTTTCACTGAGAGATTCAGTAAAAAAAAAAAAATTTCGTATAAAGTAATAGAAATTACAGAAGCACAGACATGGAAATACATATAATAAATAATTTCCACATTTACAAATAAAATGCTATTTTACATATAAACAATTACGCGCACATATACAAATATATATTCACTCAAATATGCGTATCCATATAGACGCAAAATCCCTCGAGTTTCGTCTTGCTTATCTATATGAACTAAAACCGGCGACGAATATAGTTAGAAAAACAACTTCCCGGGGGAAAATGATTCCTTTGTAAACAAACGAAAAAGCCCGACAAGATTTACACTGTGAGTCATCTTCCTTTACTGTATTCACGGGACAAAATCCTTCGCTGTAACCGAGAGAGAGAGAGAGAGAGAGAGAGAGAGAGAGAGAGAGAGAGAGAGAGAGAGAGAGAGAGATCTCAATGTTTCTGTTTTAATATTTTAATTAAAGGAATGTTCTACGTCACGTTATCTTTCATGATCAGTAAAATGAACACACAAAATATATATATATATATATATATATATATATATATATATATATATATATATATATATATATATATATATGTATATGTATATATATATATATATATATATATATATATATATATATATATATATATATATATATATATATATATATAGACACATATAATACACACACACACACACACACACACACACACACACACACATATATATATATATATATATATATATATATATATATATATATATATATATATATATATATATATATATATATAAATAAATTACATACTGTATATATATACATTTATCAGTACAACTGCAACTAAAAACACCATAAATTCCAAAACAAAAACACACTAAAATAAAGACATATAACAAAATAAAAAAAGGAGGTAAATAAGATTATTTCTTAATCAACGAAAACTGCAGCGGAAGGGTTTCTGGGGTGGTGGTGGGTTGGGGGCGGGGAGAGAGAGAGAGAGAAGGTATATGGGATGGGGGCGCTGGTAAGGCAGTAGCAGCAGCCTGAGCCGAGTCTCGGGGAGGGGGGAGGAGGAGGAGGAGAATTAGTAGGGGAGGGGAGTGGTGGGGGGGGACAGGAGACTGCGAAGGTCACTTACCACAAGTCGCTGATAAAGTAAATTACTTTGACATCTCAAGTTGATTATGTCACAGCAAATTTTCGCTGGCTCAATATATAACGAAACGGGGACCAATGCTCGGGACCGACCAGCAAAATATATATATCTATATATTTTTGTCTCCTTCTCTTCCAGGGTAGAAATGTTCAGGAAGGCAAAAAAAGGAAGGGTGGAACGGGGATGGGTTGGTTGCTCTCTCTCTCTCTCTCTCATCTATATATATATATATATATATATATATATATATATATATATATATATATATATATATATATATGTGTGTGTATGTATGTATGTATTTATGTATGTAAGTATGTATGTATATATGTGTGTGTGTGTTTGCGTGTATCCACACACACACAAGCATTGCGTATCCGCATCACAGGGGTCTATTCAAATGAAAAATAAGAAAATAAAAAACGTATAAATTTTTATTTAATAAACTAGTAACGCTCCAATATAGCAAAATGGGGTGTGTATTACCACAAAAGGTTTATGATGGGGATAACGACAGTTATGATGGAGCCCACAAGTGATTTGGACGCATAAAAATAATTCTGCTCAATGTCGAAGAGTTCTTTACCACTTCTCAAACTGTTTCGGATACACTGTGCAAGAAATTAGGTCTTTAGGTTCTTCATAAGGATTCTGTACACTCTCTGCTTGTGAAAGTGTTGGATTTGCCAAAGGTAAACGTCCTTTTGCCTTACAAATCTTGCAGTAACATTCAAACTCCAACGCAATAACGTGAAAGCAAAAGAAGTTGTCATGGACTAAAGCTTAGATGACAGCCATCAACCTAAGAGTTCCAACATATTAAATGATATCTTTTGGGCCTAATCGAAAAACTGAGAAGCAGTTTCCCAGAGAATAAGACTCTATTGCCTTCAAAAGAAACATTTATTCATCTGCTTTACAAAGCAATATAAACAACACACCTCGTTCAAATACTCCCCAGGCCTAAGGATTTCGTGACGTCGAATTAGAAAAGGTACAGAAAATGAGACATAAAAAAAAGTAAAAAATGCGCCGAAGTTTCTTCGGCGCAATCGAGTTTTCTGTACAGCCGCTACAGCGTATAATCAAGGCCACCGAAAATAGATCTATCTTTCGGTAGTCTCGGTATAATGCTGTATGAGCTGCGTCCCATGAAACTTCAACCACGGCCCGTAGGTGGCCTATCTTATATCTTTGCAAGAAGCACGATTATAGCTAACTTTAACCGTAAATCAAATAAAAACTACTGAGGCCAGAGGGCTGCAATTTGGTATTTTTGATGACTGGGGGAGTGGATGATCAACATACCAATTTGCAGCCTCTGCCGCAGTAGTTTTTAAGATCTGAGGGCGGTCAGAAAAAGTGCGGACATAAAGAAGTGCGGACAAAATAAAGTGCGGACGGACAGACAAAGCCGGCACAAGAGATTTCTTTTACAGAAAACTAAAAATCTTAGATTCAATCCTCAAAATCCTCGAGGTGGCAGAAGCGACTTCTGGGTCAAAAACGGACTACCCAGGAATATGGAATCCTTATGGAATCCTTACGACAGGGTCGATGGACCCATAACTCTGACGCATCCTTCAAATGAATCGGACTCAGGTGTCCTTGATGGGGAAGGAGGTCCTGCCGAAAAAAAAGGGGGAAAAATCGTAATCTTGCCAAAGAGGAGGAAATGAATAATGCTGCGTCGTATTGCAGACTACAGCGTGGTTTCTCATTTTTATCAATTGCACAAAATTGAGTATATTAATGCCTGTGACTGCAAGCATAGGTTCAGTTAATAATTATTGAGGCAAAACATCATACCTGATTAAAGTTTAAAACAAAGCTTTGTTACGAAAATGAACAAGCAATACATTATGCCATCCAATTCTGATACATCAAGAGATATTATGTGGAGATTTGATCTGCATATTAAAAGGACATATATGCATAATTACACGTGTATATATATGTATATATATACACACAAACACACAAACAATACATATATATATATATATATATATATATATATATATATATATATATATATATATATATATATATATCTTATATATAACTCATATATATATCTATATATATATATATATATATATATATATATATATATATATATATATATATATATATATATATATATATATATATATATATGTGTGTGTGTGTGTGTGTGTGTGTGTGTATGTATGTATGTATGTATGTATATATGTATATATACATCCATTCACACGCATAAATGGCACAAATATCTTCGATAAAGGAAACACTGTTTATAAATGAACTGAGTGACGTAAATCCACAGACTTCACTTCATGAGCCCCCCCCCCAAATGAAATCCACCATCCACCATCCCCAGCCCCCTACCCCCAGTGGTAGCCAGAGTTCAGAACTAAAAACCCCTTAAAGGGTCCATTCCACAGAGTCCCCGCGTGTTGTGACATGTTCCCTAAAAGAGTGGAAAGGGAACACGAATATATATATATATATATTTTTAAATATTTTTATACGCGCTGTTTTCAAATTCAGGGGCGAAAATACACCCGGAGGTTGTTGTGATGATAAATCGCGCAGAATATTCACGCAGGGTAGAAACATGCGACGCCAGGATGAGACTCCTAAATTCGACGGAGGTTATTTACTGTAACCCCTTTGATGTCCGACGAATACTCAAATCTTTTTTTTTTTATTTGATTTTATCTAAAGTATAGAATTATGAATCTTCAGCGGGAGAACTTGATGGGTTAGGTGTACGGAGATAGCAAGGAAATAAAAGAGAAAACAAATCGTATACATGTCACGCCACTGACAATGCCGCTGACGGACGAGCTGTTTATTCCCCTTAGGGAAGGGTCCCGAGATAAAGAATTCACAGAGGAGAAACAAAAGCGCATCAAAGTAATTTGTGGCTTTCTTGAGTCTGCGCATGTTTGGAGTCGCTTTTGCGCTTGAAATCGCGGCAATGTTTCCCTGCCCCCTTTCGTTTTACTGCTTTAGAAAATACAGGTGAACTTAGAAATGAACAATATGCCCAGAAACAAAATGAGAACACTCGTTGACAGTTGAAGAATATTTTTTTCATATGGAAGGAATTACTATTAAACCCTTCTGTGCCTCTCGGCTCCAAACATTACCTTGTATTATACCACACAGGTCAAACTAGTCATTAAACAAAAGAGAAAACTTTACCATTTTAACCAAAGGTTTGCTCCCTTTCCTCAATTAGGAGTCTTATGCCAACGACTGCTTGAAATCTTTGGAGTCACGAATCCCTCAGGTCTAATGGCTGTTACCTTGTTTAGAAGGACAAGGTGGCATCTTTCAAGATGATACATGGGATGCTATCACATTAAATCTCAATAGGCTACAAATGCAACTACTATAATAAGGAAAAAATGCGCCGAAGCGATCGAGTTTTCTGTATAGCAGCTACAGCGTATAATCGGTGGTCTCGATATAATGCTGTATGAGCCGCGACCCATGAAACTTTAACCACTCCCCGGTGGTGGCCTATCTTAATCATTACCAGAAGCACGAATATGACTAAATTTAACCACAAATAAAATAAAAACTACTGAGCCTAGAGGGCTGTAATTTGGTATATTTGATGACTGGAGTGTGGATGATCAACATACCAATTTACACCCCTCTAGCCTCAGTAGTTTGTAAGATCTGAGGGCGGACAGAAAAAGTGCGGACAGAATAAAGTTCGGACGGACAGACAAAACTGTCACAATAGTTTTCTTTTAGAGGAAACTAAAGAGAAAATGCTTTCCTCATGACATTTCGACAACCTTTTAATAAATACAACGGTCCTTTCACAATAAATCTCATATTAACTACATATGCAACCCTAATAATAATGATAATAAAATTCTTCATATGACATTTATGAAAACAAGTTGATGATGACATCTCGTTTGTTAATCATATTTACTACTTTCTGAACCGTCCAGTAGAACAACTTTCTTTTTATGGAAAATCCCAGTCAATTGTGATATCCCATTTCTTCTCTTCCCAGAAGCAGAGTACCACGGAAGAACAGGTCTCGGATTCACAAGAAAAACCCAGAACAGCTTCAGTGCTTGCTAACACAAGAACTCGGGTATGAATATATAAACAGGACATTTGCTTATCAAGTTCTATTAAAAATAGATCCACTTGCACACGAATGGCGCAGGAATCAGAGGACACTCACTTGCAAGATTAATTACTTAATGTTAAGTACGATTTCTTAAAAGTATAAAAGACAGTACCCATAATTATATACTGAAAATCATCATACGGCCATATGATTGTGTATATGTAGATTACATAAAAGCTGTGATACCTTGACTTGTTTTTTTTTTTTTATTTCTATCATAGGTGACTAATATATTAACAACACATCTGACAATCAACAAGACTGAAGAATGAACAATCCTGAAGCTAAATTTCGGGTTAAAACACAAAACGGGGAATTGCATCACGCAATCAATATTCAACACTTGCAGATTAAGGTCTCTTTACGACTGGTCCGACATGGCATTAAACCAGTTGAGCGACGGCAAAAAAAAAAAAAAAGAAAAAGCGAGGATAACGAGGTGTCGTTATCTCTTATTCTCTTTACCCAAGAAGTTTTTAAAGAAGGCAGCACAGCTGAACGACAAGCAAAAGGAAACCAGCATACCTGAATGCTTATTAGTAAAGTGATACATAAATACATGCATACATACTCACACATTATATATATATATATATATATATATATATATATATATATATATATATATATATACATATATATATATATATATATATATATATATATATATATATATATATTACATATATATATTATATATACATATGTAAATTTTATATATATGTAAAATATATAAATATATATACATATATATCATACATATATAACAAACATACATATATATATACACATATATATATATATATACACACAGTATGTATGTATACACACGTAATTATAAATCTATTATTTATGTGAAATGTATGAATAATAATGTAAGTGGTAATCAAATAAGAGATATAGGGTCGACCCCTCAAGGGGTTTTGCACTCGCTTCCAAGATACTTATTATTATTCAAAAGGACATACATTACAGACCGCCCATGGAGTTTGATTAAGCCTCATAGAATATTCTTTCATCACAAATAACTTCCAGTAGCAAAATAAAAAAGAAGCTATTAATGGCATTTGTCCGTTATGATAAAATCTCTTAGAATTAAAGTCTTACTGAGAGAGAGAGAGAGAGAGAGAGAGAGAGAGAGAGATGTCCCAGGTTTCATGAGGTGAGAGAAATTTATAATAGGACTTAGCAAAAGAAATAGACTGAGAGAGAGAGAGAGAGAGAGAGAGAGAGAGAGGTGAGAGAAATTCATAAAAGGAGTTAAGAAAAGCAACAGACTTTCAGAGAGATTCAGAAAGAGGAGTTAAAAAGAGAGAGAGAGAGAGAGAGAGAGAGAGTTACATGAGGTGAGAGAAATTTATAAAAGGAGTTAAAAAACGAATAGACTTTGAGAGAGAGAGAGAGAGAGAGAGAGAGAGAGAGAGAATCCGTATGCAAATTCTCTGGACCTTAGATCGAATGCTGCACAGCCAACGAGATAAACAGCGCCCATTACAGCTCTGTCTTAACATTAGCTGCGCAGCACTGAAATGGTTTCCTTAGTTCATTCAGGCAAAATCACGGAGATGCGTTTATTTTTGCTGCTAGTGCCAGTACAACTTCATTTAATAAAGATATGTAAAATCCGAGCAACATAAAGTTGCCATAAAAATAGTACAAGGATAAAAGTAAAAGGAACTTGAACAATTGGTCGATGATTCATTCGAATGATACATCGATGAATTTTCTGAGACGAATGAATGTGAGCTTTTCTTCTGTCAATTTTAATTTTCTGAAAAGAGAACTATTGTGGAGGTCTGCAATTGCTTTGCTGTCAAAATCATCAAACATACCAAATTGCAGCCCTCTAGCCTCCGTAGTTGTTATTTTATTTAAGGTTAAAGTTAACCATAATCGTGCGTCTGGCAACGATATAGGCCAGGCCACCACCTGGGCGTGGTTAAAGTTTAATGGGCCACGGCTCATACAGATAGATCTGTTTTCGGTGGCCTTGATTATACGATGTACAGAAAACTCGATTGCGTCGAAGAAACTTCGGCGCATTTTTAACTTGTTTCATTTTATTATTATAAATATTAAGAACAGATGGCTTAACTCTGTCTTGCCATTGCATGTTTAATACTTGTATGAAACCTTCGAATTTTGCTCAGACATTTTCCTTGTTGAAGCAGACTTGAATCACTACTGGACCGAAAAAAATCCTTTAGACTCATTTATACCAGTGACCAGATTAAGGAACCTAGGCAGCACTGAATGGAATAGGTTAAAATAATTTTTTCGAGGTGATTTTTCCACATGAAATATTTTTTAAAAGGTTGTAATGTCTCATATTCACTGTTTTAAAACCTTTCCATATGATTATTATAACTTAAAGAGAACTTCCATGCACTTGCTGCTATGTCGTTTACAATATTCTCGGGGGCTCTCATGAAGTGAAGAGAAATTAATTATATTTCTTTTTGAAATCAGCTTTAAATCACTCAAGTGAACCAGAAAACACAAGATGACCAACTGTACAACACAGTAACTTGCAAACCATTTAGCTAATCATTTACAAATTTTCCAGTAATCTAGGTTACTTTTCCCAAAATATCGTTTAACTACGTTAAGTGAATTAGCCCACAGAACTGCATATAACTTTTATGAACATGTAACTCAAATAATCCATTGAGAAGCTTGAAATCACTAGTTTTCACTACACTGCAAAAAAAATGACTTGTTTTCACTATGCTGACCACAACACTTTTTTTTTTTTTATCAGGACCTGTTTCCACACTCATCCATAAAACAACATTCCTTACCATAGACCAGTTTTTCCTCTGACCTGGTTCTTTTATGTTTGTCTATCTATGCCATTTTTCCTTATTTCTTTTTTTTTTAGGTTACCACTTTTCCTTATTTCCTTTTCTAAGTTATTCGTGTCTTACATTAAACGCTGTTTCGACAATGCAACTCATTCGTTCTTTTATTTCACTGCCGTATCTTTTTCACAACACAAATCTGTTCTTTGCTGATCACCCATTTAACTTAAATTTTCTTTAACACACTCTTTCTATTCAGTGAATCTAAGTAATTTTCAGCGATTTACAGATTTTCACTTAAATACAATTGTGCGTAAAAGTTCTACTCTAAACTAGAACTTTTTCTTAATTTCTTTTCTGTTTTGAACACTTCCTTTGCAGTAAACTTGCTATATGTTGATCAGGAATTAGTTTTTTCACCTTTACTACTCATTTTATGCTTCAATATTATTTCCTCACAAACATTTAAATATTAAATTTTCTTAACAAAGGTGTAGATCTATTATATACCTATCATTTTCAATTATATTTTTTTTTCTTATTTCGACAGGAGCTTTCAATTTCATTTCAAAACCACAAAGTTGTACACAGTTCATTCATCAACAAACCGTACACTGAATAATCTATTATATATTTCTCGAATATTTAATAAGTATGATTTAAATTTTCAAAAGATGGCGTGTTCAAGTAATGAAAAAGTTTGCAATTTAACCACTCCATAATTTTAACAACGATTGTCACAGACTATTTATTGTACTTTCTTCAGAGAATAATACTTTCTCCACTAGGGGAAATAAATTTCAAAATTAGAACACTTCAGTTATTCTACGTGGCATATAAATAATAGGTAATCAGAATGTTTTACATATTTTTGTAAATATTAACGACAAATCTTTTAACACATATCATACCAAGGATTCTTTGAGTTTAATTATATTAAAAATTAAAACACCTTTATTATAAGTAACATGAGTCAAAATAAGAATTCCTATGAAACTGGTTCCTTTTCCGTTAGTCTGTCTGTCTTGTAAAAACTGCGTTTAAGATTAAATGTCACTTCAGAATTAAAGAAACATGTATAAGAAAATGTATATTATTAATAACCATTACAAGAAAATGTATGATATTAATAACATACAAGAAAATGTATGATACTAATAACATATACAAGAAAATGTATGATGCTAATACCATTCAAAAGAAAATGTATGATATTAATGACATATATAAGAAAATGTATGATATTAATGACATATATAAGAAAATGTATGATATTAATAACATACAAGAAAATGTATGATATTAATAACATATATAAAAAATTAATGATATTAATAACATATATAAAAATTTTTCATATTAATAACATACACAAGAATATTATGATATTAAAATATATAAAAAATTATGATATTAATATCATATATAAAATAATTATAATAACATATATAAAAAATGTATGAAATTAATAACATATATAGCAAAATGTATATTATGAATACTTAAGTATTTACACCACTGAAACAATAATTTGTGCTGACAATTATGTAGATATAAGAAACAAACAGAAAAAAGGTAAACATACATGATATATTCATATATATATATATAAATATATATATATATATATATATATATATATATATATATATATATATATATATATATATATATATATATATATATATATATATATATATATATATATATATACCTATAGGAATTCTTATCATAGTATAAATATCTTTCAAAAATCATACCCTTATTTGACCATCGAAGATCGATACAGAGATGATACTTTCCTACTACAAAGACTAACCTATAAATAAAGGTTATAAATACATTCAGTCTTCCCGAGACATTGTTAACAATGATTAAGTGAACACGTTAAAACCATCAACAGACATAGCCCTTTTGCAAACACAGAAGCACAGCAAACATTAAAAAGCAGATCAAGCGGAAAACTGAAAATACAATAACACTATTACCAAGAGAGATAATAATAATAATAATAATAATAATAATAATAATAATAATAACAATAATAATAATAATAATAATAATAATAATAATAATAATAATAATAATAATAATAATAATAATAATAGAGAAACGAATCCACAGTTATGTATGGGTACAAATACACTGAAAAATAAATCTATACAGACAGCTTTCGGGAATCTGTTCGAAATGGGGAATCTATCAGATTCCCGGAAGGTCTCTGTTTAGATTTATTTTTAAATATATTCGTACCCAGACTTAACTGTGGATTCGTTTCTCCATTATTATTATTATTATTATTATTATTATTATTATTATTATTATTATTATTATTATTATTATTATTATTATTATTAATGAATATCTCTTGTTAAAATTTTTATTGTATTTTCAGTTTTCCATTTCAAGACTGATGCTAACATGAGGTACTTTTAATAATAATAATTAATAATAATAATAATAATAATAATAATAATAATAATAATAATAATAATAATAATAATAATGATAATAGAAAGACGAAGAATCACGTTAAAACTATGTATGATAGGAAGACTTAGAAGAACAGAGTACTGAAGACAAATAATAATAATAATAATAATAATAGAAAGACTCTTAAAAGAGCAGATTACTGAAGACAATTCAACCACACTCTTAAAAAAAATAAAGAATTAGTAAAAGCCTAGAAGTAGCCCCATCAAAACTAAGAAGTAAATAAAATTGGCGCAAAGGACATTCTTACGATCATATCACCCTCCCTCTCTCTCACAGTTAACGAAATGATTGAGGGAAACCATGTTGCAGCTGAATATCTCTCTCTCTCTCTCTGTCTTTGTATTATATCTATCTATACATATCTTGCTGTTGTTGTAGCATCTTACAGGCGTCTAGACATCTCTCTCTCTCTCTAGCTATAGTCCCAGCATCCTCTATGCGTCTCTCTCTCTCTCTCTCTCTCTCTCTCTCTCTATTCTCTAGGCACCTCCAGCTGTAATTGCAGCATCTTCTAGGCGTCTATCTCTCTCTCTCTATCTTTCTCTCTCTCTATATACATCTCTAGCTGTAGTTTGCAACATCATCTCGCTGTCTACATCTCTCTTTCTCTCTCTCTCTCTCGCTATAATCCCAGCGTCTTCCAGGCGTCTCTCTCTCTCTCTCTCTCTCTCTCTCTCTCTCTCTCTCTCTCTCTCTCTAGACATCTCCAGCTGTAGTTGCAGCATCTTCTAGGCGTCTATCTATCTATCCATCCATCCATCCATCCCGCCCATGTTGCAAAGCCCACTTCTTCATCTCCCTCATGATCGGCGGGATAAACGCCAGACGCCTAAGATCACGTTCCCTTAATTCTCCACTGATTGGTATTTCTCGCCTCAGAAGAGTCCACTTACTCGTAATTCAATTATCCTGCTGAAGGGACAGTTTTTTCTTTTTATTTTACCATGAGGCCCATTGGCTGTCTCTCTCTCTCTCTCTCTCTCTCTCTCTCTCTCTCTCTCTCTCTCTCTCTCAAACGCCTGCCAACGCTCTTATTCGACGCTCTTATCTTGGTCATCAAGACATTTCTTCTTTGCCATCGACGCTTCTTTACTTTCGGGTATTCCGATGTATTCACTAATGCCTTGACAGATTAGGAATTCCTCATCAAAACTCAAGGAATTAGGTTTATCTTTGCATGCTATTCACACAGTTTAAGGACCGTCTGGGATTTATTTTCTGGGTAGCAATCAACAACGCTGCATGCTTCAAAAAAATTTCAGTTAGATTTTTTTTTTTTTCATAATTGTCAACAAGCCAGTTATAAGATTTAATTTAATTTTTTTCAGTTATAGGATTAATCTTAATTTTTTCATAACTGTTGACAAGCCAGTTATAAGAATTAATTCAAATATTTTTCAGTTATAAGAATTAAATTATTTTTTTCATAATTCTCAACATACCACTTATAAGAATTTAATTTTTTTTATTTATAAGAATCAATTTAAATTTTTCCATAATTGTCAACAAGCCAGTATAAGAGTTAATTTACATTTTTTTCAGATATAAGAATTAACTAATTTTTTTTCATAAATGCCAGCAAGCCAGTTATAAGAATTAATTTAATTTTTTTCATAATTTTCAACAAGCCAGTTATAAGAATTAATTTAAAAAATTTTCAGTTATAAGAATTAACTTAATTTTTTTCATAATTGTCAACAAGCCAGTTATTAGAATGTTTAAATTTTTTCAGTTATA
Source organism: Macrobrachium rosenbergii (assembly GCF_040412425.1). NCBI lineage: Eukaryota > Metazoa > Arthropoda > Malacostraca > Decapoda > Palaemonidae > Macrobrachium > Macrobrachium rosenbergii. The sequence continues at coordinate 31,500,299 of NC_089757.1, read as the reverse complement.
AGAATTATTTTTTTTCAAAATTGTCAACAAGCCAGTTATATGAATTAATTTACATTTTTTCAGTTCAAAGAATTAATTTAATCTTTTCATAATTGTCATCAAGCCAGTAATAAGAATTAGTTGAAATTTTTTACAGTTATACGAATTAATTTAAATTTTTGTCATACTTGTCAACAAGCCAATTATAAGAATTAATTTATTTTTTCAGTTATAAGAATTAATCTAATTTTGTTCATAATTGTCAATAAGCCAGTTAAAATAATTAATCTAATTTTTTGTTACAAGAACTACTTTAATTTTGTTCATAATTGTCAACAAGCCAGTTATAAGAATTAATTTAATTTTTTTCAGATATAAGACTTACTTTAATTTTGTTCATAAATGTCAACAAGCCAGTTATAAGAATTAATTTAATTTTTTTCCAGTTATAAGAATTAATTTTTGTTCATAATTGTCAACAGGCCAGTTATGAGAATTAGTTTCAATGCTACCGCGGGAAAGGATTTCATCAGCTCATACATTTTCATCGAAAACGAGACATACACAAGGAACTTGTGATTTTTAAACAAAGAAGCCTATAATGCAAAACTAGACGTATCCCTAATTTCTTTACACGGGTTCACAGACATAAAAAATCAAACTGATCTTGTGATTATAAAAGATTAGTTTGACTTTTCCAATGTCTATGAACCAGTGTATATATATATATATATATATATATATATATATATATATATATATATATATATATACATTAGTAATTAAATTACTGAAAGGACCTCATTCAAACTGTATGGATACTTGATGATGTGGACTGTCTGTCCAAGAAAGCTTGTAACTTTTTCTGAATAAATACTCCATTAGATACCATCCAGTTTGAATGAGGTCCTTTCAGTAATATATATATATATATATATATATATATATATATATATATATATATATATATATATATATATATATATACTGTATATATATATATATATATATATATATATATATATATATATATATATATATATATATAGTATTGTGTCTACAAAAGTGTGTTTGTGAGAGAGAGAGAGAGAGAGAGAGAGAGAGAGAGAGAGAGAGAGAGAGAGTAAAGGACCATATGAGATGGAAGTGAAAGAAAAGGTATGGGACAAACTTCACCAAGGGCATCAAGGGTTGTGTTAGCAGGCCTGTGAGATGAGTGACGGGTACAGGATACCCTGAAATAGCAGGATTCGTATTTACTAGCCAGGAGGGGTAAAAAAATAAGAAAAAAAAAAGAAAAAAGTGATACAATCCTTGGATACTCTTACAGTCCTGGCATTTCACGAAAGAAAAGGCAAAACAAAAAAATTGCGTACTTTTTTTTTTATCATTTTTCTGATTAAAAAAGTTGACTAGCAACTCAAACAGAGAGACGGGAACAATACGGATACGTACATACATACATTCATACACACACACACACACATATATATATATATATATAGTATATACACATACATATATATAGATATATATATATATATATATATATATATATATATATATATATATATATATATATATATAATATATAATACCTGATGGAATAAAACCCCAAAATAAACTAGTAATATCAGAAATTATTATATTTTCAGAATAATATGCCCCAATTGTAAGATAATGAAGTGCATCTACCCCGACATGGGTACGAGAACAGGCCTTTCTTTGGGGCGTGGACAACACGAGACCCATTGCACTAAATGCCATCAAGTGGGATGGTTTAGGGCACTAAATACGAAGTTAAAATGCGTTCGGTCGAATCGTAATCAGGAAAACCGCACATATCATTCGTAATACCGTTAGGAATACAAATATGGGTTATTCGCGGCTTAATGTCTAATATTAAATTAAAAACAAATATAATTTTCAAAATTAGCAACAACTGATGAGACACGCTGGCATCCACGATTTATATATATATATATATATATATATATATATATATATATATATATATATATATATATATATATATTATATATATATATATATATAT
>NC_089757.1:31488264-31493264 GCF_040412425.1 Macrobrachium rosenbergii | reverse complement strand
ATGCTAATGTTAATATGGCCATATAAAATAATAATGTTAACATGTCCATACAAAATATGTTCATATATAAAAAATTAATATTAATTTCGAGATTTCCCCAGATCGATACTCAAGACAATAAACTACTTGAATTATAATAATTATAATTCAGAACAAATTATCAGGAATAATTCCACATTCAAATACAACATGCGATTTAAAACCCTTATGACACATACATACATTCTCTCTCTCTCTCTCTCTCTCTCTCTCTCTCTCTCTCTCTCTCTCTCTCTCTCTCTCTCTCTCTCTCTCTATATATATATATATATATATATATATATATATATATATATATATATATATATATATATATATATATATATATATATATATATATATATTATATATATATATATATATAAACTTTTAACCTAATCATATAATCATTACATCAAAACAAAAAATAAACCCGTTACCTGATATTATCTTGATTATATTGACAATAATAATAATAATAATAATAATAATCTACTGGCAGTAAAACTTACTGGGCTCAGCACGGCTTCGTACATTACCCACCGTCAAACACTTTTGTAATCATTACGATATCTATAACATATCGTTTATTACAGATAAGTATATCGATAAAAGAGCAGCGACAACAGCATTTGTATTAAGTATACGATAAGGGAAATAAATACCAGCCAAGCAACGAGGGTGACATACTTATGTTAATAACTACGAATTTCTTTTTATTCACAGTAACCTTACTATCTTTAGTCATCATTTTAGTACCGGATATAGCAATTCTCATTTCCTTTTCATTTCTGCTAATTACAGGAACGTTTGCATGTATATACGGACATTAACTTACATAATTGCATGGTAATACAGTAATTCACTTTATATGGTCAGGCAGCAATTCTTATTGAATATTCGTGTTGTACTTCCTTTTTTTCATATTATATTAAAAACATATCTCTATTTCTTCGGCAGCATCCCTTTATGTATACAGCTTTAATTTATCTGTATATGTAAGGAATCACTCTAAATAATATCAAGAACTTTTAATTGTTTTGATTTTCTGTAAACAGAAAAAAGTCCTTAAGTCTTAATTTCCTTTCACTAATATAAAACTGATATTTTCTCATCACTAGACTACGATTACAGAATGTTCTAAAGGACTCCAAACTGCAATTCCCTCATTTTATGCATTTATTCATATATATTTTCATCCTACTAAGTTTTTTTTTATTTTACAGGCCGAAAAATCTATTAACTTTCTACAATCCAACAGCATATTCAATTTCAAAAAGCCTTCGGTATTTCTTTTCTTCATCAACTCAGACATGTTTGTTTTTCGATGAGTTTTCAATTCACGTATTAATTTTTTTTTGTGTCACTCCGTTTCTACTATAGCTATGCAAATACTTCAAATGACACAAGCGTATGATCACTCTGAAGATAAAATTATTTTCTCAAGTTCAACACACACCTAAGTCTCAATAACGCACCACCATTTATTTATTTCTCTTTTACTGCGATCTCCTTTTGTTAAAAGTACATTCACCTTACTTTTCAGTTGCATCTAACTCTATCAAATTACTGCATCTGACATTTAATGCTCTTCTTAATTATGGAAATATATTGATGAATATATTCACATCTTAATAGCACTTTTTAATGTCACTTCAAAATGGAATGGTTCTCTTAATTATGGAAAAATATTGCTGAATATATTCACATCATAACCGCACTTTTTTATGTTATTGTCCAATACAAAATAATCATAACTATCCACTAGTGTCCCACCACCATTAATTTCACTATCACCGAATAATGTCTCCACTTGCAAAACAAAAGAACGTTCAATTAAAAATTTTTTCACCCACATTATCGGAAAGAAGATGGAACTCTCCCACCTTTGAGCACGGCACGGAGACACTAACAGGTTGCAGTCATCGACAAAAAAAAAATCAATACAAAAAAAATGACAACCATACATTAGAGGTTTACATGTATAGCAATTATTGATCACGGCTATATAAATGATCACATTTAAGCACAACAATCCTCAGCAATTAGCAACAATCATTGTCTCTTTATGATCTGAGTCCAACAAGCTTCAACTAATGACCATTAGTCCTCTTGGCAATATTTACTAATTATCAGAATTGCAATTTATAATTACCAGTATAAAGACATCTGTAAGACCATCGTTTGTGGCAATGATACTGACGTTTTCATGTATCATGGCACTGTGTTAGGCATGCACGTATCCGCGACACATCAAATTATACCTCAATGATCCAATAATAAAGATAACAATAATTGTCGTTACTCTCTCCTGATCTCAGAATGGGTGGAAATGATCCACGATTATTGTAGATTTTCTCCACCCAACATGGACATTGCTAACAGTGTTAGCAATAATAATAATAATAATAATAATAATAATAATAATAATAATAATAATAATAATAATAAGTAATAATAATAATAATATTAATAGTACTATATAGTAGTAATATGCACCTCTGAATTGTTGTAAGATAAATGGCAACAGTAAAACCACTTACCATCTTCATCATTATCATCATCATAATAGCTATCTTAATGACAGGAAATTATAACAATAATGTCATGAAAACAATTTTAACACCCACCATCACAAACATTATAATGAATACACGGTTGTATTCCTTTTACTCCTCTGTCATAATCATGATGCTTATCAAATGGAACGTGCTCATTATATTCATCATTAATAATTATCTTAGAACATCAGAAAATCCCAGCAATATCAGACCACTGACACCTCAAAAATATTTCCCCGTAGGGGGCTAGTGCCGTCAGTGCACCTCATGCGGTGCACTGCAGGCATTACTTAAGGTTCTTTGCGGCGTGCCTTCGGTCCCTGGCTGCAACCCCTTTCGTTCCTTTTACTGTGCCTCCTTTCATATTCTCTTTCTTCCATCTTACTTTCCACCCTACCCAAACAATTGATTCATGGTGCAACTGCGAAGGTTTTCCTCCTGTTACACCTTTCAAACCTTTTACTGTTAATTTCCATTTCAGCGCTGAATGACCCCATAGGTCCCAGTGCTTGGCTTCTGGCCTAAAGTCTATATTCAATTCCATAACAAGAAGATAATTATTAGATTTAACTCTGGTGTTAATATTAATAATCTAGCTAACAACAATAAAACCAGGAGATTAGCCTATTAACACTCAACAATTATATTTAAAAAACCTCAGCCATGAACTAAAATTAGGGTTTCTGCCTTTTTCTTATAGAAGGAAACCTGAGAAAATTTCCAAAATAAATTTCCACGTATTTATCAAAAAGGGAAAACCACGCGTTTTAAAAAAATGTTACTAATGATTATGATGTATACTTCGGCTCTGTTATGAACAAATGCACACACAAATATGTGTATATAATATATATATATATATATATATATATATATATATATATATATATATATATATATATATATATATATATATAACACACACACACACATATATATACACACATACACATATAAGAAGGTTTAAGGAGCAAGTTAAATGATATGTCGTTAGTTAGGAAGAAATTAGTCAATTTATATTAATCCAAAAAATACACAAATAAAAATATATACTCTACGATATGTGTGATAAACTATAAGTACTTCGTAGACCTGGCAATTACGTTAGCCATTTCACGTAGAAGATACAAGAAGAGAGTATTATTTCACAGATCCAGTAGGCTTTATTTTTCACAATATTTGAAAATAGGAACTCTTCACAATATTACACTCTATCACTAAAATTATTTTGGCCATGTACGTTCCTTTCGATACATAGGCATCACAAAGCCTTAAGAAATTATCCCCTGTGAATCTTGTGCGAATTAGTAATTATATTACGTACGTATATGAATTTATAATCCTCAATAATTTCAAGACGATGCTGAACTATCACATACACTCCACTGTGAAAATGAGACGATGTATATAGTTTTGGTCGTTCAAACGTTTAGTCTTCCATTTACCCCTTTCGAAATTTTTTAAAGCCAAAAAAAGTTAAGCAAAAAAAAAAAAATAATATTAATAATTGTCTCATTTTCTCAGTAATGTAAATTGACATGTATATCTATAGCTTTATCTTCTGTTACGGAGTTTAATACTGCTATGTAAATAACCAGTGTTTAGTTGGAAAATGCCGAATGTAGCACAGAAGGACCAAGAGAAACCGATGCATGTATTCTGTTAAGGACTTTAATGCTATGTAAATCAATCAATAGTTAGTCGGAAGATCTCAAAAATATTACAGAATGTAGCCCAGAACAACCATGAGAAACTGATGCATGCACTCTATCGCGGAGTTCAATATTATGTAAATCAACCAAAATATAGTTGGAAAATGCCGAATGATATTACAGAATGTAGCATAGAAAGACCAATGCAAACTGATGCATGTCCTTTATCACGGAGTTTAATGCTATGTAAACAAATCTGTATTTAGCTGGAAATGTCAAATGATTTTACAAATGTAACTTACAAGGACCAACAGAGATTGATGTTTGTATTTTAAACAAGACAACCTGAAACTGCAAATGCCAAGTAATGACATTTTGCACGAGATTGAATAAAACCAAATATGTACCTAATACATTTTCATGTATATAAACGTGCAAATATTACTGAATGTAAGTGCGTGATCAGTAACTCGCCTCTTTAATAAGAGAGCAAGAATAAATCACGCAACTGAAGGGGAGTAAATCAAAGTAACTGAAGGGGAACAAATCCGAATAAATGAAGGGGAATACATCCAAATAACTGAAGGGAGATAAATCCTAGTAACTGAAGGGGAATAAATCCAAGTGACTGAACAGGAATAAGTCCAAGTAACTGAAGGGGAATAAATCCGAGTAAATGAATGGGAATAAAACCAAGTAACTGAAAGGGAATAAATCCGGGTAAAAGAAGGGGAATAAATCCAAAAACTGAAGGGGAATAAATCCAAAA
>NC_089757.1:31480764-31485764 GCF_040412425.1 Macrobrachium rosenbergii | reverse complement strand
CTTAACCATGCTCTTGTGTCCGTGGCCTAGAAACTTAGAGAAATGGAGGATGATTTTATTTTTATCAATTTCAAAATTCATTTTCATCAATGTCAAAATTTTGTATGAGAGAAAAGTTACAAAGTTAGGATCAATTACTCGCCTGCTTAACCATGCTCTTGTGTCCGCGGCCTAGAAACTTGGAGAAATGGTGGATAATTTTATTTTTATCAATTTCAAAATTCATTTTCATCAATTTCAAAATTTTGTATGAGAGAAAAGTTAGAAACTTAGGTTCAATTACTCGCCTGCTTAACCATGCTCTTGTGTCCGTGGCCTAGAAACTTGGAGAAATGGAGGTTAATTTTATTTTTTATCAATTTCAAAATTCATTTTCGCCAATTTCAAAATTTTGTATGAGAGAGAACTTAGAAAGTTAGGATCAGTTACTCTCCTGCTTAACCACGCTCTTGTGTCTATGCCCTAAAAACTGAAAGAAATGTAGGATAATTTAATTTTTATCAGTTTCAAAATTCATTTTCATCAATTTCAAAATTTTGTATGAGAGAAAAATTAGAAAGTTAGGATCAATTAGTCTCCTGCTTAACCACGCTCTTGTGTCTATGCTCTAAAAACTTAAAGAAATGGAGGATACTTTCATTTTTATTAATTTCAAAATTCAGTATGAGAGAAAAATAGAAAGTTAGGATCAATTACTCTCCTTCTTAACCACGCTATTGCGTCTATACTCTAAAAGCTTTAAGAAAATTAGTATAATTGTATTGGTCCCAATTTCAAAATCTGTTTTGTATAAGAAAAGTTAGAAATTTAAACTCACCAAATCTCAGATGAAATCTAAAATCAATCACTCTCTTGCGTCTATGTCCTAAAAGCTTAAGAGAACAGAGGATAACTGAATTTAACTCTATTTCAAATTCTGTATTCTGTGTTACTCTGTTACTTGACCATGCTCTTGTGTCTAAACCCTAAAAGCTTAAGGAATTGGAGGATAATTGTGTTTATCTCCATTTCAAATTATGTATTCTGTATAAAAGAAGTTGCAAAGTTAAACAGACCAAAACAGAGACAAAAGGTATGATTCAGAAGTACAGGGTATAAGAAATACGAATTTCAATAGTGTCTAGACCCTGAAAAAAAATAGAAGATCAATGTATTCATCTCAATTTCAAATTCTGTATAGAGAAGTTAGAAAGTTAAACAGCCCAAAACATAGATTAAGTTTAGAATCAAAATTGCAAGGATAAAAAAAAGTATGTAATTCCAAGTCTTCTTTTTAAAAGAAGTTAGAAAGTTGAACAGACTAAAACACAAAGACGGGATTTAGAATCAAAATTGCATGATAAAAAAATAGTCTTAAATTCAAACTCTTCTTTTTAAGAGAAGTTAAAAAGTTAAACAGACCAAAACACAGACGAAATTTACAATCAAAATTGCAGGATAAAAAAAAAGTACCAATTTCAAAGTCCTCTTCTGTCTGCCTCTCTCCTAAGAAGAATGATTTCAATAAAATAGGTGGGATGCTGCTCGAAGCTTCAAGCTCCCCGCCCCATCTCCCCCTTTTTTTAGTGGTTTTAAAAGAGGTCCCGACTTCGCCGTAATCTCAGAGCTCATTAGGACTTCTTAAGTGAAGTTGTCCAGATGAACAAGCAGTAAAATATTTGAGTCCAAGGAGAGATAGCGTCCTGCTCGGGACGATATGCAGTCCGAAGGGACCAGTCAAGCCACCACCACCCCTCCACTCTAGAGAGAGAGAGAGAGAGAGAGAGAGAGAGAGAGAGAGAGAGAGAGAGAGAGAGAGAGACCCTTTCGAGGTGGAAACGCATGTGTGGTTAAGTGGATATTTACAAAAAAAAAAAAAAGAGAGAAAAAGGCAGTGAGACAAAAAAGTTAAGGGGAGGAATTCTGTGTTAGAGGGAAAGGAACTTGGGCTTTTTCCGTGGCATCACCTACACATTTAACGCAGTTACTCACGTATACATACTCTCTCTCTCTCTCTCTCTCTCTCTCTCTCTCACACACACACACACGAACACACACACACACACACACACACACACACACACACATATATATATATATATATATATATATATATATATATATATATATATATATATATATATATATATATATACACACACATATACGCAAGCAGCTCAGTAAATACTGGGACACTACAGGGTAATGTTAAGTCCCCTCCGCTGTTTGACCTTCTCGTGGATTTAAAAAAAAAAAAATATGGATGGAGATGAGGAGAAAGTTCAGATTGGAGGTAAGTTAAAAAAACTCGACAGACGCAGGCAATAATGATGATGACGATGTTTTAATCAGCACAACACCACAAGAGCCACAAACTTAACAGAATACATTATATAATATCTACAGAAATGGGACTGAAGAAATATATATATGTATGTATATATATATATATATATATATATATATATATATATATATATATATATCTTTATATATATATATATATATATACATATATATATATAGAAACATATATATATATATATGTTTATACACACACACACACACATATATATATATATATATAGATATATATATATATATATATATATACATATATATATGCATATATATAATATAAATCATGAGGACAGAGTGAGAATGAAGGAATGAAATAACAATAGACGGAGAGAGTATTAAAAAGGTTGAATTTTTCAAATATTATGAATCTTGTTATAATAATTCCATTTTATCCGAAAGATTTATTCGATTTGAGGCTAAAGCTTGAAGATGAATAATAGGAGTCAGATTGCAGGTTAAGGTGGTGATAAATGATACCATACAGGATACTGAAAAAGTCCCGTATGCAGATGAGGTAATGACGACGGGGAGATTGAGATGTCTTGGGCATGCCCTTCGTACCTCCCAGGGGAAGAAGTACCTGATAATGTCACCTGGAGGAGTTGGAATACCCAGACGTACTTGGCGGGGTACTGTGAGACAGGAGGCTGGGGATGAGTGGGTATTTGTGGAAAGTGAAGCAGAAGGGGAATGCGAGCAGTGGAATGTCACAGAGGTCCTTTATTTACAGTTTGTTATATATATATACATACATATATATACATACATATATATATATATATATAGTATATATATATATATATATATATATATATTAATATATATATATATATATATATATATATATAAATATATATATATTAATATATATATATATATATATATATATATATATATATATAAATATATATATATATATATATATATATATATAAATTGAAACACATCCGCTCATGCATAAGTAACTACTAATGAATTTATACAGGCCGTTCTGGTGATTTATCTTCAACATGAATATTTCAGAAACCCATCAACAAAACACCCCCATTTGTTATGCAGTTCAATGGAGTAAAAAAAAGGTATTTTAGAATATATATTCTGAACAAACGTAAAATAACAGAAAAAATTCCCTCATTCTCCTGAGTCCAATCTCCATGACACTCTACCTTAATATGAACATTGACTAAAGAAAAGAAGAGAGAGAGAGAGAGAGAGAGAGAGAGAGAGAGAAAGGTAAGAGGGACAAACCCTGAGCATTGTGGCATATGAAAAAGGCCTCCTGTTCCTTCCAAGAGTCACACTAAGCCAGTCCCTCGTTTATACCCACATAAACAAAATGAAACAGAAAGAATCCACTGTAGCAGAAAAAGCACAGCGCCACTGGTTTTAAATTTATTCCAAGCGTCTGTTTAGAGCTCGGCCGGCATAAAAAGAAAATTTCTTCAAGAGAGGAATTCCTTTTAATTTACACATACACACAAATGCACGGAATGGGTTTCGGCCGGCGATTTGGGGGGCAATAACTTTAAGTGGCCCGCCCGGTCTATCCGATGATGATGTCGCCAATAATAAGAGAAGATTAAGTTATGAAGAAAGACAACTTCCATTCTGGAAATGCAACGATTCTGCAAGGGGGGCGTCTAAGCACGGAATTTGCGTTTTAATGCGGCAATATATTTCTTCCGCAGATTTCCTTCCTTCCTTTTTTTTTTTTTCCAAATCTTTGAAACCCAAAAGCACAACAATTTCTCTGAGACTGGAGGAGTGTGAAGCGGGGAGGAGGGCGGTAGGGGGAGAAGGGGGAAAGGGGCATTAAGGGGGAATGGAGACATAGGCACAGACAAACAATACCCATAAGGACATGGCCGAGTATAAATGGGCTTGTTTGTTATTCTCGCCGTCTCTCCCGGCACGTCTTTGCATACGGCATAACCATCATAATTTACACGGCCTTAATCAGAGAACTGCTAAAGGGGGGAGGGGGAAGGGGGGGGAATGGGGAGAAAGCGCGTCCCAGCTGCTTTGGGAGCCCAGGCAACGTTCCGCCCAGCATCACTCCATTGCTAATTGGATAAACTTAATGAACATTATACAGGCGCCACCGTTAACCCGAACACGCCTCGATAACTCTCCGGTAAGCCGTCATATCCGAACCGGGACCGGCCGTATTTCTGGAGGCGGATCGTGCGGATGCCCTGGAATAAATCTGGATGCATCTTTTCCACGCCCGACGAAATGTTTTGGGCACTGAATGGGGTGCATATTCGTCGGGAGTGCTTTTTTTGGGGGGAGGGGGGTGGCCCGGGTCGACCCCGGAGAGGAGGATAGGGGGAGGGGGACGGGGGTACCCGAAGTCATTCTCCCTGATGGCTGGGGCTGGCTGCGTACACATAGTTAGGCGACACACAAGGTAAAATTCAAAGGTTATGCGTGGCAGCCATATTGCTGCCTGTTATCCTGGGCAAGGCTCCGCCGCGGCATGAATACTAATCCCGGTTAACCTGCGCCCTGGCTAGTTAGCCTTTGTAAAATGATTTCGAAAGAGTTGCTTCTACGGCCTCCCGAAGCATGTGCTGGAGCCAGATGAAGGCTCTCTTTGACACTCGAGAAAATAATGAATGTGTTTTTCATTGCTGTTTTAAAAATACAAAGGGGGGAGG
>NC_089757.1:31465764-31475764 GCF_040412425.1 Macrobrachium rosenbergii | reverse complement strand
ATAATAATAATAATAATAATAATAATAACATTAAAAGTTAATGATGTTTAACCTGACAACAGGATAATAATAATAATAATAATAATAATAATAATAATAATAATAATAATAATAATAATAATAATAATAACGTCAAAGGATGCCTGTGAGCATTGTTTCAAGAATTTTGCTCCTGTAAAAGAAAAATATATTAACTTTTCAACACACGAGCCTTCATTACACAAAACAAACGAGACACCACGCGCATTTATTGTAAACTTTTGCACATTTTTACCCACAATTCTAGGGACTAAAGGTTAAAATATCCGTGAACTGAATTAATGTTTTGCTAAAGATTTTCAATTAAATTTCTTCCAAAATAGTCATGCAAAAACAAGATTCGGGATCGATTACGACACAACAATATATGAATCAGCCTAGATCATAAAATGACGTGCCTGATTTAAAGCTAGGGATCAGTAGGGTTCAATGACTTGCTGTCATTCATTTTAATTGTAGAGATTACTGATAGTAGCAGCAGATGTCTTGCCTTCTGATTCAAATTGTGAATGAAGCATACATAGTATTGCGCAATTCATCTAGGAAATACAACCAAAAAAGCTTGTGTGTGTGTGAGAGAGAGAGAGAGAGAGAGAGAGAGAGAGAGAGAGAGAGAGAGAGAGAGAGAGAGAGAGAGAGAATTCACCATCTGCATTATTCCATACAAATGGAAGGAAATACATCCCAAAAAAAGCGCTTGTATGTGTGTGTGTGTGTGTGTGTGTGTGTGTGTGTGAGAGAGAGAGAGAGAGAGAGAGAGAGAGAGAGAGAGAAGAGAGAGAGAGAGAGAGTAAAACATCAAATTAGCTTCCAGTGCTTCAATGTGGTATTCTTTGAGTGATGTAGGCAATATATTAAAAACTTGGCAAGCTTTATTCTCGGTATTACGTTTCAACGCGGATCAAAACAAAGCAAAAATATTATATCTTCTTCTAAGCAAAAACACCACTGCATAGTTTCATGCAGTGTTTGGGTACATACCTATTTTTATACAAAGAATACTTGCTTGTATCAAATTATTATTATTGTTATTACTATTTTTTTTTATTTTATTTTTTTGCCCATCACAGTCATCCTATTCGACTGGGTGGTTTTTATAGTGTGGGGTTCCGGGTTGCATCCTGCCTCCTCCTCCTTATTATTATTATTATTATTATTATTATTATTATTATTATTATTATTATTATTATTATTATTATTATTATTATTATTATTATTATTATTATTATTATTATTAAAATAGTTTAACCAGACCACTAAGCTGATTAACTGCTCTCATAGAACTGGCCATACTTATACCAACAACATGCTATATGCATCATATACACATATACATTAATATTTGTTTAATACTTACCTCCCTGGGAGTTTATATGAATGTCGACCGTACAGATTCAGTTTAGTTTCTTTATTTTCTTTTGTTAACTGGAATCTTATACTGATTAAACTCCATTTGAGTCACACGTTGAAGCCAAATTGTTAATGTTCTAACCTAGACATATAATATTAAAATACAGCAAATCTTCTGAACTAAAGAAAAGGTGGTTTATATTTTTGTTAATATTCTCAGCAAAACGATATTATAAAGAAAGGTCGTATAGCTTTCCTTCAGTAAATAAAAATATTACAAAGAAGGTAGCGCACCTTTTCTTCAGTAAAGAAAGTCTGCAAGAAGTATTTTCCTAACGAATGTCTAAAAGTTCACGAGAGTTGGTTTATCTTCCTCTCAAAAAAAAAAAAAAAATACATATATATATATATATATATATATATATATATATATATATATATATATATATATAACTAAAATAACTGAGTTCATCAACTTTACATTTTGTAAAGTCCGTAATTTTCAGCTTTATATATTACGAACATGTCCGAATTAAAAGAACTACAATGTTTCCTAAACAAATTTTCACGTTTATGAGAGTGGGTTTATCTCCCTACGACAATAAAAAAAATAATAAAATATAAGAAAACAAAAAACATAAATTATCAACTTTACTTTCCGTAAAGTTGGTAATTTTCAGCTTTATATATCACTAACGAAGTCGGGAATTTTAAAGAATTAAAAGGTCTGCATCACACGAATCAGAACAAGAGGTAGATCTCGCCTTCTAAAAAAAAAAAAAAAAACAACCTTATTTTTCGTAAAGTTGGTCATTTCCAGCTTTATACATCACGAACGAAGACGGGAATTAAAGAATTAAAAGACCTACATCATACGAAACAGGACAACCAAGAAGAGATCGAGGACAGATGAAGGCTTCGAGGAGCCAAATGATAGGTGGCGAGGTCGAGAGGAGCAGGGGGGCTGAGGGGGGCGGGGTTTGGTTGGTTGTTTCAAGACATGATGACTGGCTGTATACCGAAGCAACTATATTCTTTATTCTTTATCTGTGCCCAAACGCCATTATCAAATGTTCTAGCTGTTTATTTAGCATCGTTCATTTCCTCTTTATGCTTCGATATCGCTATGTCTTCCGACTGAGAGAAATCGGACTATAAAAAAAAAAAAAAACTCAAAGCAGGGAGCATTGGATAAAATACGAGAAATTTTATTGGGCGTAATAGCTGTCGTAAAAATCCAGCGTTGGTTTCGAAGAGAGAATGGTAATTTCTCTCTCAGATTGGTAATAAGTATTTTGACTTTTGCCACCTTTGAAAAACGTTCGCTTCCTCTCGAACGACGAGATACACGAGCCCGGACAAGAGTGTTACGGAATCATGTTGGAATATAATGGCCGATACAATGCCTCGTCAAAGTAATTCTCACAGAATACCGAGACAAAATCTGCATTATTTCCTAGCAATTTTCTCACTGGCGTATATTTATTCCGGCGTGCGCCGAGTCGTCAGAGATTTGTCGGGTGTCGAAGAGATAAAAATTACTTATTATTATTATCATTATTCAGAAGATGAACCCTACTCATATGAACAAGCCCAAAGGGGCCACTGCTTTGAAATTCAAGTTTCCAAAGAATATTATGGTGTTCAGGCAACTTAAGGCAGCAGAAATGTTAGTGATTTTAAAAAATGCATTTTAACCTCTCATTTCTATTGCGATAAATCTCTCTAAGGTCCGCAAGTTCAGTGAAAATGCTAAAAAAATTAATGTTTGAAATTGTTCTTCTTAATGATTAGGAATGCATTTTAACTTCTGATATCTATTATGATAAATCCCACTAAAGTCCGTAAGTCCAGTGAAAATACTAAGAAAATGAATACTTTAAATTATCCCTTCTTAAGCTTTCCAAATACAAGCATCAGAATGGTTCCCTTTTGGCCATTCGGTTCCAGACAGCTACATATCCAGTACAAGACCGCGAGCTGCCCACCGCCCTTTGAACAACAAGTCTCTCCTGCTATTCGCTTATCAGAAACTCTCTCTCTCTCTTAACTAGTAAGAGAATATTCACGTACGTAGCAACGTTAGTAACAATGGCGCCTTCCGAGCCTTCGGGGCCCCAAAGCATAAAAAAATATGGCGCGGTTGGGTGTTGTAGTACAACGCCGGTTTTCATGAGTTCGCTTCGCCCATACATAACCGAACGGATACTTCTCTTTCAAATGGCCTTCGCCATTCCCTTCTTCTAACACGTTTCCTTATACCCCTTTCCCCAGCTACGTTTGCCCTGACCTCCTCCCTTCCTCCCACCTCCCACTCCCTCTCCGCCTCTCCCCCTCTCCTCCATGCGCTGTCGTCCACATAGAAGTGTGGTTGGGAGCCGAGGGTCGAACGGAATCGCGTGCAGAGAGAGAGATCTCTCAGAACGACTGTAATTTTCTCAAGATGTTATCAATGCGAATTCGAAATTACAACTTACATAGAAAAACAATAGATCTGGAACAAAAAGGATCAGGCGTTTTGAAATTTACGGCTTCCTTTGCCACCTCCTTCGGTAAAAAAAAAAAAATAAGAAAAGACAGATTTGTCATTCCCAGAGGCTCCAAACCCCACAAGGATATGTTTCAAGTTTCGAACGAACGTGAGGAGACTTGGCGTGTATGACAACGGCAAATTATATATACATAAGCAATGTATTAAAATTGATCAAAGTACAAACAATGCATAAAGAAAAACTTCCAGAAACCAAACGACAAGTTTGAAGTTTCGAACGAATGTGAGGAGATATGGCGTGTATGACAACGGCAAATTATATATATAAAAATAGATTAAAATTTATCAAAGTACAAATAATAATTTTAAAAACAAAACTTCCAAAAACCATGAAAAACAAAAATAGCCAGACCATTTTTGGTAGACAACAAATTGTTGAGAACTGGAGGGTGAAAATTCGACAACGGGGCCGCGGAATACGGGCCTGTACGAGCTTTGAAAAAAAAAAGAGAGAGAGAAAAAAAAAGGACTATCCCGACCAATCTCTTGTTAAAATGCGTCATCAGTGACGTCCAATAGTCATTTGGCCTCATTAGCCGTCAGTCAACAGCCACTCGGCAACATACCAATAGCATGTCGGGCCGTCATAAGCCATCTCCAACATATGACAAAATATAATGGATGGTGATGAAATGGCCCCAAGGCCCGACCGGTATCCCTTATATGTCGTGGCAATAAAAGTGGCCAGTGCTCCTTTCGGGAGAGGGGGTGGGGATACAAGAGGATGG
Organism: Macrobrachium rosenbergii; assembly: GCF_040412425.1. Lineage (NCBI taxonomy): Eukaryota > Metazoa > Arthropoda > Malacostraca > Decapoda > Palaemonidae > Macrobrachium > Macrobrachium rosenbergii. Next base: position 31,471,096 of record NC_089757.1, on the reverse strand, counting down.
GGGTTTGGGGGAGAGGGTAGGGGGGTCATTCGAAACTTTTAAAATGCGATAAGACGATGGATAGCTCATGGGAAACACAGTGGGTCTGAGAGACTAATGTGTTGGAACAGCACGTATGTAGACTCGAGGGACACTAACGGGCGAGTTTCCACAAAATCCCGAAGCAGGATATGGCCTATTCATCCCCGGAATGACTGTCCTTACGACGAGTTTGCTCGAGAGACAACACTTGCAGGTGCGATTTATTTATTCTTACCCACCCCAACACCCCCCCAAAAAATAATAAAAGGGAAATAAAGATGATGATGTCTTTGAGCCCTCGGGGTAAAAGTAAATGAAATTTATACCTACTAAACCACAATTCGTCCTCTTCTTAAAAAGAGCAATAAGATACAAAACATCGCAGAAGACGTTACAGACACGCACACACACAATCACCACCTGCTAGTCCTTGAGCTGAACTTCAGCAGGACAAGACAGTTTCCTGCCAGACCAGCAGTTCTACAACATAAATAAGGAATTAGTGTGACACGCAGACACGCCATTAGAAATTGGACTTCGAGTATATCTCAGGTCTGCTGACACATGGAGGAATTGCTTCAAAATACGTTTATCAACGTTTATCAACTTAATGGGCAATAATCACTGGGGAACTTAATCCCCGAGGCTTAATAAAACTGCAAATGGCAGCTACAGTGAGATAAAGTTTTTTTTTTTTGGGGGGGAGGGGATTTCCTGAGGATAATGCTGTCGAATGGGATCACTATTTGAAGAGTAACCTATATATTAATAGATGTTACGCTCCTAGGCATACGCTTAACCACCAACAGGTTTTATGACGATTTGTACAATAAACAAATACAATACTTTAACCCTTACGTAACAGAATCAAGGATACAAACTGGAACCTACATCACTTTCGGCGTTCAGGACCAAACCACCCACTGGGACACAGCCATTACTGTATCTAAGCATGGGCAGTTTTATGCATCTCAAAATACCTTGAATATTATCATTATTATTATTCAGAAGACGAAACCTATTCATATGGAACAAGCCCACCAAAGGGACCACTGACTTGAAATTCAAGCTTCCAAAGAGTATGGTGTTCATTAGGAAGAAGTAAGAGGGTTTAAGGAAAATAGAGAAAGAAGAGACCCCACTCACTTATTAAAAAAGAAAAAAAATTAATAAATTAAAAAATTGATAAAATAATGTGACATGCGACGACAATAAATTTGAAAAACCACCGTATCTCATCCTGTTCACCCTTCTTGCATGTTGCAAGAAGAGGGATTACCAGGTTGTGGTTCCAGTACCAGGTTCGTTGCATACTTAAAAACCCTCGGAAATATTTAAGAGCGTACTGATGGCGAGAAAGTGGACTCGACCAGAATAATGAAGTTTCCATCCATGAATCTGTCCTTAATCGTTTTCTGTCACTTTTGTTATCTACTTTACCAGTATTCGCAAGCGAAGATGCAATTTTCCCCTGCGTTGAACAACGCATGGATCTTGCTTTTCTGCACGCTAACGAGTCATCTAGCACGGACAACATTTCAGGAAATTTTAGGAACTAATATTCCTATGAATCAGTTGCTGTTCTTTGTCGATTGTCCCTGAAACATACCCTTGTCTCAGGAAATGATGTCACCCATTTTCTTCAAATTTTGCTTTATTTCGGTTCTTTTAAAACTTTCTAAACGGTACTCCTAACCTTTATGCTCTTGCCCCGTAGGGGGGCAGTGCCGTCAGTTCACCTCATGCGATGCACTGTAGGCATTACTTTAGGGACTTTGCAGAGTCCTTTCGGCCCTTAGCTGCAACCCCTTCCCTTCCTTTTACTGTACCTCCTTTCATATTCTCTTTCTTCCACCTTATTTTCCACCCTCTCCTAAGAATTGATTCATGGTGCAACTGCGAGGTTTTCCTTCCGTTACACCTCTCAAACCTCTTACTGTCAATTACCGTTTCAGCGGTGAATGACCTCATGGGTCCAAGTCCTTGGCTTTTGGCTTAAATTCTATATTCAATTCAATTTATGTTCTTAAAAAGATTCAATCCAACTCTCATTTTTCGAGTAACCCGGGATCTGGAGAACCATTTCTCGAGTTTTTCAATTTAGTTATCCTCTCTATGTAATTTTCGGAATATTTCAATTTGTTTTCTTCTGGTTCTGTGCGGAACAATGATTTCCATTTTAGGCAAAGAATGAAATGAAATCAATTCACCAGGTTAATTAAAGAGCCAGTGCTCAACTGTTCTTTATAACCCTTTTCTCCTTCCGCAAGGATTGTTGATTTCTCTCCTTGACTTAATTAAGCTTCTACTTTATATGGTATTTCACTAAGTTAAAAGATGGAAGCTCTCCAATCTCTGTGTTGGAAATGTAACGTCTTTAAGTCCTCTGCGGAGATCTTTAAGTCCTCTGTGAAGATCTTAAGTCCTCTGCGGAGAGATCTTTTAAGTCATCTGTTGAGATCTTTAAGTCCTCTGTGGAGATCTTTAAGTATCTGTGGAGTTCTTTAAGTCCTCTGTGGCGATCTGTAAGTCGTCTGCGGAGATCTTTAAGTCCTCTATGGAGACTTGAAGCCCTTTGTGGAGATCTTGGAGTCCCCTGCAGAGATCTTTTAGTCCTCTGTGGAGATCTTTACGTCCTCTGTGGAGATCTTTAAGTCCTCTGCGGAGATCTTTAAGTCCTCTGCGAAGATCTTGAAGCCCTTTGTGGAGATCTTGAAATCCTCAGTGGGGATCTTTAAGTCCTCTGCGGAGATCTTTAAGTCCTCTGCGGAGATCTTGAAGCCCTTTGTGGAGATCGTGAAGTCCTCAGTGGAGATCTTTAAATCTTCTGCGAAGATCTTTAAGTCCTCTGCAGAGATCATTAAGTCCTCTGTGGAGACTAGAAGTCCTCTACGGAGATCTTTAAGTCTTCTGCGGAGATCTTTAAGTCCTCTGTGGAGATCTTAAGTCCTTTGCGGAGATCTGCTGTAAGTCCTCTGTGGAGATCTTTAAGTCCTCTGTGAAGATCTTTAAGTCCTCTGTGAAGATCTTTAGGTCCTCTCTCTATGGAGATCAAAACTCCTTGTATTGTTCGAAGCGGAGAACAGTTTTCACTGGAAGGTCCAGGCTATCTTATTTCTTTTCTCTATCATATAACATTAAAGTAGTCCGTTAGAGATAAATTCAAAATTAAGATGCACTCCTTTACCTTTCCTACTCACTTTTTACTACACCTGGTTATTTCACGGTACAGGATTATATGTATGTATATGTATATATATATATATATATATATATATATATATATATACTATATATATATATATATATATATATATATATACTGTATATAGATTATATATGTATGTATATATATATATATATATATATATATATATATATATATATATATATATATATATATATATATATATATATATATATATATATATATATATATATATATATACTGTATACATTATATGTATATAATATATATATATATATATATATATATATATACATATATGTATATAATATTATATATATATATATATATATATATATATATATAACATATATATATATATATATATATATATATAACTATATATATATATATATATATATATATATATATATATATATATATGTGTGTGTGTGTGTGTATGTATATACACACTGGAACTGGTTACCTTTCTAATTGCGAGTTACTTGAAATATTCGTGCATATGTAAGAACAAAACGAACTCGTGCTCACAAAAATACATTTAACTGTTGCTTCTAACAATATGCTAAGAAAAAAAAAAAAAAAAAACAATTCCAAGACCAATCGATCAAAAAACCAACTTTGGACTACGAAAATGGGGCACCATTCCAGAAATTTGGAATACAGAACTCAATAACATTTATGCTTTCTTAAAAAAAGTAAATAATGCGTCAATAAATAAATGAATTGCTTCGCACAGAAAAGTTCCCTGCATTATTCTCTAAATCAACATTCATTTACGGAATGTACAGGTTTTCATTTACATTAAATGAATAAAGTCATGCGAATCAAAAAATTTCATAGCATGCACATTTGTCAAATACTTTTATTTTTTTTTTCTCAATGCACTTTCTGGGTATAGGCCTAAGCTTACCGGCCTATGGTTAAGAATCCTATATACTGCGTACTAAACCATATACAAATGCTCTATACTATATTATACAGATGAGAATCCTATGTATTGTGTAGTATACCATGTACTAATGCTCTGTACTATATAATAAAAACTTTTCCTATGTTGTATTTAGAAGAAGATTGATCATTAGTATTAGTCAGTCTGGAAGTTAGGAACTCTACTGACCACTACTATTGCTAAAAAGAGTTAAATTCAACCTAAATAAATTACTTACCATACTAGAATTTCTTTCTTTTTCTAAGCCAGTGTCAAGTTGGTAAATAATATTCATCTAAACGAAATTAACACTAAATATCCCAGACAAAAATATATTGATAAAACAGAATCATTCATGATTGAGAAATGAACTCAGATTTCAGTCAGAGAGAGAGAGAGAGAGAGAGAGAGAGAGAGTCACAAGAGAGAGATGCACGTCACAAGAGAGAGAGAGAGAGAGGGATGCACGTCAGAGAGTCAAATACCCGTCAGAAGAGACAGAGAAGAGAAGAGAGATGCCCGTCACAAGAGAGAGAGAGAGTCAGAATTACCCGTCACAAGAAGAGAGTCAAATTACACGTCACAAGAGAGAGAGAGAGAGAGAGAGAGAGAGTCACAAAATACACAGCAGCGATCACAGAACGGCACAGAATGGATAAGAAATGGACATTTCTTCCGAATCCCATCAATGAAACCAACAACGGAGGCCGCTCAATACCCTTGTAATGACGGCAAATGACACTTAATTCAAGAATATTACCTACTTCCATTCTCCCCCGTTCTCACGACAACTTGGCCGCAACCCTTACCTGCAAAGGAAAACAATTGCTTTGTTATTTTGTTGATTAATTCTTTCTTTCTGCTTTTTCTTTCGTCAACCTTATTCATTTATATAAGTAGCATAGCTATCCAGGTCTTTAGATCATAAATCATTGTATAATGTTTATCAATTCTTTCTGTTTTATCAATCTTTTCCTTTACGTAGACAGCACGGCTGTCCAGGTCTTCAGATCGTAAATCGTCGAATTTTGTTAATTAATTCTTTCTGTTTATTTCTTTCATCAACTTTATTATTTATATATATAGACAGACTATAACTATCCAGGTCTTTAGATCTTATATCATTGTATTTTGTTCATCAATTTTGTCTCTCTATTTCTTTCATCAACCTT
>NC_089757.1:31455764-31460764 GCF_040412425.1 Macrobrachium rosenbergii | reverse complement strand
TATGCTTTTCTAATATTACCTTGTACCTACATTTACTTATTTTATTCCTTTTTATCGAAACAATTTAATCTTTCTCATGTACTATTCTCAACTGAAATTATACTTTCTATCAGGTCGAGGACTGTCTGTTACCAAGAGCAAGCCTTTAAATAGTGAAGGCACAATTATACGTCATCAGCATTTAAATCTAATACCTGATAATTATATAAAAAAGAATAACTAAGAAAAATTCAAAATGTCTCCTTGAAGAACTTTTTTTGCAAAATTCAAGCAACAACTTACGAGAAAATAACATCAGTGTTTATATTCAGCTGAAAAGATGTAATTTTTTTATTATGTGGTAAGTGGAACAAATGAGTTTCTTCTAAATTATATGTTCATGGAATTTCAAGTAAAGATGGAAAACATAAGGTAAATGATAATTTACTTGATCATCACAGAACAGGAAGAATATATACAGGAAGAATATATATATATATATATATATATATATATATATATATATATATATATATATATATAATATATATATATATATATATATATACATATATAAAAACACACATATACATATATACATATTTGTATGTAAAACTGTGTATACATATAAACATAGAAACAAAGACGACCATCGAAGCATAATCGCTTTCCAATTATCCAAAGCGCTTTGAATGGCCATTCATGCGCAAAATGAGTAATTATACTGAATAAAAAATCACTCGAGGGGGTGGGGGTGCAGCCCCATCATTAAGTATTTAATAAGGATCTATCGGGCACGAATTCTAATAGTCGCCTATAATTACAGCGACTAAATCAGCCCCGGGTTCGGGGAGCGAATATATTCCGAAACGGACAAGAGAACCAATTTTCCCTCGGTACCTCGGCGACTTTGCTGGTTAGAGTGTCCAACATCTACAGTACTTTCGGCTCTTTGCAGACAACATCCGGGACACGATAAAGCAAGTAAAAAATACGCCGAAGTTTCTTCGGCGCAATCGAGTTTTCTGCACAGCCGCTACAGTGTATAATCACTGCCACTGAAAATTGATCTATCTTTCGGTGGTCTCGGTATAATGCTGTATGAGCCGAGGCCCATGAAACTTTCAGCCATCGCCCGGTACTGCCCTGTCCTATAGCAATTCCAGACGCACGATTATGGCTAACTTTAACCTTAACTAAAATAAAAAAACTACTGAGGCTAGAGGGCTGCAATTTGGTATGTTTGATGATTGGAGGGTGGATGATCAACATGCCACCTTGCAGCCCTCTAGCCCCAGTAGTTTTCAAGATTTGAGGGCGGACAGAAAAAAGTGCGGACAGGAATAAGTGCAGACGGACAGACAAAGCCGGCACAATAGTTTTCTTTTACAGAAAACTAAAAAGAGCTCTTATTTTACGATCGTTTTTACAGTCGGAAATAGACGTGATAAACTATTGGAAAGCCAGGAACACCAGGAGCAGCAAGACCAGTAAGCTCTGACACTTTGACAATTACTGTGATAGATTTACGTCGTGGACATATTTGTCAAAGCACATGGAATTACCTGCATAATGCTTCAGGAAAACCAGTGGAGAGCTTCAGGAAAACTGGTGGAGACAACGCCGTTAGTTTACGAATGGCTATTTATCGCCTTTTCCCAGGGGCTACAATGAATATTTGCGACAATGAATTCAAGTATGCTAAAATCTACAGAAGTCAGATCACATAAGAAAAGAGTTAATTATGATTTACAATGATTCTGTTGATGTTAAAGAACCGTAATTCATTTCCAAAGAGATCATGAACTAGGCAGCTGAGTTTTAATGGTTATTTTATCGCACTTACCCCAGGGCTACAATGAATATTTGCGACAATGAATTAATGTATGCTTATACCTGCAGATGTCAGGTAACATAAGAGAAGAGATAATTATGATTTACAATAATTCTGTTGATGTTTAAGAACTGGAATTAGTTTCTAAATAGCTCAAGAATTAGGCAGCAAAGTTTGAATGATAAATTTATCGCAGTTACCCCAGGGCTACAATGAAAATTTTTGGCAATGAATTAATGTATGCTGATACCTACAGATGTCAGGTAACATAGGAAAAAAAAAAAAAAGAGTTAACCATGATTTACAATAATCCTGTTGATGTTAAAGAATTGGACTTCATTTCAAAACAGCTCGAGAACTAAGCAGCCAAATTTGAAAACCAGCAACATAAGAAAAGAGGTAATCATGATTTACAATGCTTCTGCTGACGTTAGAGAATTGGATTTACTTTCAAAAGACCTCGAGAAAAAAGCTGCCATGTTTGAAAACATACAGTGACCTTAAAGGTGAGTTTAATAAATGGCTCGAAATGTCTAAATCTTTCAGGATCTCAGACAGTTTAGTCTGAAAACTTAAGTATACCTTAGTTTTACCAGACCACTGAGCTGATTAACAGCTCTGGGTCTATGGATCTTCAAGGCGAGACTAACAACTCACAAGCGATGCTGATAATGAGTAAGAAATTTAGCCAAGAATTGAAATGGGCCAAGAGGTATTTTTCAAATAACGTAAGAGAATTACAAAGATGAGCTACAAAAACAAACCTTAATAGTTTAATGGCATACAGAAGAACCCGTGGCTAATTCTAACAGCTTGTGAAGAACACTGACGGTAATTTACACAACTCGGCAAAATTGCCGAAGGAGATTTATTTAGCCGGATGGTAATGTCGACCTGAGCATGAGTAATACGCCGTCACCCTAATCTATCACTTCGCCAACACTAGTATCACGGCATCCGGCGGATAAAATTTTCATTTATGACCGATCTCAGAACGAATACCAAGCAAATCGGCGCCGTAAAATACGCCGAGTAGCGATTTCATTAAAAAAGATAATGTATATATATATATATATATATATATATATATATATATATATATATATATATATAATATATATATATATATATATATATATATATATATATATATATATATATACCTCCGAGAGAGGCGAAAATTCACCGCTCGGCGAAAGAGTGGAAATAATTATACCGGTTGGAATGAGCTGCTGCACTTATCGGTATCCCGATGAGGTGCGTTTCAGCCAGTCAAGACCGAATTTGTACACACCGCCGTAAAAGAAATCGAGAAAATATTCACAGGAGTTAAACACCCCTCCCCCATCCCCAACCTCTTCCCACCCTCCTCCTACCCCGCCACCCAAAAAATTGGGGAAAAGTAAAAAAATATTCCTGCAAAGCTTCATCCATCATTAGTGGTAATATATACGTCGACGTTAGATATATAAAAAAATATTTAAAAAAAAAGAGCATCTGCCGACGGCTGCAGGATTCAGACAAAGGCGCATCTGGTCGCGCTGTTCTCTCGTGGGGGTCTCTCTTTTCAAAAGAGGGCTTGGGTGGGCGGCTGCTGCCGAAGTTGCACAGGATTCGGAAGTTTCCGCAGGGGAGTGAGAAACGCAGGAGGAGGCACAGAAAGGGGAAACCATGTTGAAAAGGGGTAGGTAAAAGGGAAGGAAATAAGAAAGGGGGTGAAGGGGTGGGGGGAAAGTCTCGTGAGAGCCTTCGAAGAGGAGGGAACAACAGTGACAAGTCTTTGTGCGTGTGTGAGAGAGAGAGAGAGAGAGAGAGAGAGAGAGAGAGAGAGAGAGAGAGAGAGAGAGAGAGAGAGAGAGAGAAAGGAAATGGAAGTGGGGGGAATGAGTTTGAAGAGGATAAAAGCCAATGAACAATGCAAGCACTAACGACATCTGATAGGAGTAGGGTAGCTGTTGGTCGTTCTGGAAGGGAGATGAGAATGGAGATGAAAATAGATGAGAATCGGAATGAGAATGGATGTGAAAAAGGACAATGGAACAAGGGAGAGAGAGAGAGAGAGAGAGAGAGAGAGAGAGAGAGAGAGAGAGAGAGAGAGAGGGCGAATACAAGCACCAACTCCCACTCTTCTCTATTTGCAGACGAAGTCACAACTGGGACAATTCGACCTCATCTACCATACGTCAAAACGTAGGTCAACCTCTGTGAACGTTCTCTATACAGAATTAATCTCCCGTAGAGGTACGTGATTAAAAATCAAATGCAGTCTTTCATTACACTCTCCTTTCACCGTCAGTGAAAAGTACATCATAATAAACGAAAACGATCTAGACACAGCTCAAGAAATGGCTAAATGTAATCTAAGTTTCATTCGCCAAAGGCGTAGATGTCATTTTCATCATTTCATTCAATTTCTCTTGGGCCTCACAAACCATCTCTCAACTGATATAAATGTCGACATAATGCTGTTCATCTCTCTCTCTCTCTCTCTCTCTCTCTCTCTCTCTCTGGAGAATCTCATTTTTTCCCATCTCTCAACAGCACAACAGGGGCGGCAGCCCCTCGGGCAACCCCTCCCCCAACAACCCTTCCATTCCTTCCCACTCCCGATCACTTATAAATTTCAATTTATGGTCCATAAACAGGAGAGCCCCGATCCACATCAAAGCAGAGACAATGTTGGGGGGATTAATTTCTCTCAACGGCAGAAAATAGAAGAAGAAGAAGAAGAAGAAGAAGAAGGAGAAGAAGAAGAAGAAGAAGAGAAGGGGAATCGGAGGGGGGTGGGGTGGGGGGGCGCGTGAGAAGATGGCTTCCTAATTAATAATAACAGAACCAGTTTCGAAAGGAATGATGTTTCCGACGGCGTTTCTCGGCGAGTTTGTGAGGTATCACAAAATAAAGTAAATGATCGCGTATCATTTTCGGAATTCGGCCGAGCACCTGCTAGTCACTGGCAGTGATGGAGGCTGTCGAATTGCATCGAAGCCATATGAAAACAGGGCGTGATTAGAGACCCCTTTGAGCTTTTAAACGGTTTAATAAAACACGAGTACATCTACTTCAAAACAAGAGAGAGAGAGAGAGAGAGAGAGAGAGAGAGAGAGAGAGAGAGAGAGAGAGAGAGAGAGAGAGAGAAGACTGTAAGAGAATAGAGAATACTGAACAGAATAACGATAATGAAATG
>NC_089757.1:31440764-31453264 GCF_040412425.1 Macrobrachium rosenbergii | reverse complement strand
TCCTGTACTTCTTAAGTCCCTCTAATAAATTCTAAAACCTTGGCGCAGCCCTTCAAAAGGGCCTAACCTATGGTCCACAAAGATATGCATAACAATAGGTAAATTTCCATATGGTTTATTAAGGGTTATCTATCTCACCGTTCATTTGGTACGTTTTTATTTATAATTCTTGTCAGTAAGATGCCAGTGCCATTAAATGTTTGGGTGGACCAAATGACAAAACTGGAGGCGCATTTCGAAAGGTTATATAAAAGACCTTGGTTAATAATGTACTAATTTATAACATATTATGAATTGATTATATACAAAAAACAACTATAAACCCGTATGACAAAATTATGATAAGACTACATACCGATACATCAACTTCTTTATTCTCTCACGGTAATAAGACTAATTTGTTGATATCAGCTTTACCTAGTAATTAAGTGATAACAGTAATCAATGAAACACAAAAATTACGTTAAATTATTTCTTTACCATGAAAAGGCAGTTGTAATAGTGAGTTTAGTGCAAAGTGAGTAGAACATCTTTGACAAATGGGATACCTTAATTGACTGAGAATATGTCCGGGTATTTAAGGTTTCCATTAATGGTGTCATATAAAGTTAACGTATTAATGGATTGTGGTATCTAAAGCATAAAGTTTCAACCTGTTAGCAAGCAAAGTCATTTACTAGGTACCCATTTTAAAATAATAGTTAAAATTAGTAGTAATAAAAAGCCGTTTCCTTCTCCGTATAATAAATGAAGATACGTTATAGAACAAATAAAGAAGTAAATTGGAATATTTTCTCTCTCTCTCTCTCTCTCTCTCTCTCTCTCTCAGAAAAACGTTGCTGAAAGATGTTGGGCAAACGCCGTAGATTTTATTTCCCCGATCGGGTTCCCCCACCACCATGAAGAAAATAAGGCGAAAGATCTGCCGTGTTTTGTCGTTTAGTGGTTGAGGCCACTTTCCCGGGTCATGCCCACGTGGGGCATTTGCTCCCTCTTTATTGCACGCGTTTATTGTCGTATTGAAAATGCGAGCGGCGGTCGCAAATTTGCTCTTTTTCCCCGCTGTATACGTATGTACAATTCCCTGTTGAGTGCGCGGCTTCTGAATGCGACAAACGCCGACTCGTACGTAGCGTCTCATGAATAAGTATTAACAGGACGCGATGAAGGCATGATACTGCCCAGACATGAGAAAACACACTATGCTAAGCAAAGGGATATATTTGACTCTCGACGACTCACAAACCTCGGCGACGGAGAGAGCAGCCACGACAATGCTAAACCACCGTCATCGGCAGAGTTTGATTTCCCATAGCGTGGACAGCCGGGCGGCAGCCTTGTTTACAGGGGCGTCGGGCGTCTGCTATGATTGGGCTTAGCGGGGCTGTGATCCCCTCCTCAAGTGTATGCAGAGACAGAACCCAAAGTATTCGGCCATCGGCAAAGAGCCGGGCGGGATGGAGGCAAAATGACGATCTCCCGAAGCCGCCGAATACGGACTTTCCGGGCAATAACGGAGAATGAGCGCCCTCAATCTGGAATCTAAATGCACGCATATGGTGTCTTGGCTGTGAGATATTATGCCATCCGGGAATTGGTGCCTCGAGACCCCAAGTCCTCCCGGGAAATTTTGGGGCCGGCGTTTTCGGGGGATACAAGAGGTCACATAATTTGAAGCCCTTCTTACTGCAAATTCGGTTGGGGACGCCAGCACCGTCTTGAAGGGCCATCAGCAGAGCGGGGGTGGGGGTAGTGGTTGTGGTGGATTGTGGGTGGTGGGTATTGGTAGGTGGGGTTGGGGGGTGGGATGGTCATAGCCCTCTTTCTTCCTTCCTTCCTTCCTTCCTTCCTCTTATTTTATTAATATCGTCTATTCCCCCTTTTTATTCCTTTTTCGTTCGCTTATCCCCGTCACGAGCCCTTTCCCTTTACGCATCGAATTTCGTTTCGTTTATTTTATTCTTTAAACCTACTAAGTTTCCAGGGCCCTAGAGAGAGAGAGAGAGAGAGAGAGAGAGAGAGAGAGAGAGAGAGAGAGAGTAACCGGTTATTCCAGGCGAGGGAAGATGAAAAAGATCCTGTTCCGAACGAGTTTGATTAAGGCCATTACTCTCATCGGCATGACACCGAGATTACGGCTCTCTTCATATTTATGCCAAAACCAATGCAGGGTAACGCACTATTTGCCGAAGCAAGATTGCACACACACATCCTCTAATGGATGATTGCAAAACACGAACTGATTGCAAGCTGCGCTTAGGCCCCCGGACATGCAACACCGTCGGGATGATGGTGTTTAAGCGGAAAATTGCGGAGGAAACGACCGGTTGCAGGGCAGAGGATAAGTCCGAAGCGATGACATGTTGGTCTCTGATTTCTGTTGGCCCCGAGGGGGAAGCTAGAAATTATTTTTGGCAAAAACCCCCATCGCTTGGTTTATAAATGCATGCCGTGATCAGGTCTGAAAACGTTGTAGTAGGGAGAAGGGTTCATGACCGAAAATATTGTTTTTCTATTAAAGCTTCGCTTTATCTAAACTTTGGTTTTTCCTGTTTTGGAAGACCAAAGTCAAATAGTTATGATTAGTCAGGGGTTCTGAAGGTATTTCAACAGAGCAATAATAATAATAATAATAATAATAATAATAATAATAATAATAATAATAATAATAATAATAATAATAATAATAATAATAATAATTGCTTTTTCCCATTTAGGGAGACCGACGTCCAACAGTCATGATTAATAAAGAATTCTGAAGGTGTACCTGCAAATTAATAATAATAATAATAATAATAATAATAATAATAATAATAATAATAATAATAATAATAATAATAATAATAATAATAATAACTGATATTTTCTATTTAAGAAGACCAAAGTCAAACAGTAACGATTAATAAATAATTCTGAAGGTGTATCAACAAATCAATAATAATAATAATAATAATAATAATAATAATAATAATAATAATAATAATAATAATAATAATAATAACTGATATTTTCCCATTTAGGAAGACCAAAGTCAAACAGTTATGATTAATAAAGAATTCTGAAGTAAAATTAAGTAAAAACGGACAAGAACAACAAAAATAAATTTTCTCTTTCCCCAGAATATCTGCAGTGTAAAAATCTATCCGACGAAGGCGACGACGACGATAAAGCATATAAGAAAAATAAAAGGAGAAACGTTTTATCCAAAAGGCAAGAAGGATAATCAAGGGGTCTTAGGAATCCACTTCGTTCTACAGTGCTCTCTTGTCCTGTAGGGCGGTACGTTCATAGACCATTATGCACTATATTTTAAATCAGCTCTCTCTCTCTCTCTCTCTCCCACGAAAAAAACAGACGTACCCATCAGTTGCAATTTTGTTTCTGAGTACCATATGAAAAATAAAAAGAAATTCACAATGTAAATGAAACCATTTTAGGAATCTCTCTCTCTCTCTCTCTCTCTCTCTCTCTCTCTCTCTCTCTCTCTCTCTCTCTCTCTCTCTCCACAAAAAAGGAAACGTGCCCATTAGTTAAAATTTTGCTTCAGAGTACCATATGAAAAAGAAAAGAAATTCACAATGTAAATGGAACCATTTTAGGAGTCTCTCTCTCTCTCTCTCTCTCTCTCTCTCTCTCTCTCTCTCTCTCTCTCTCTCTAAATAATTCTAAACATGAACAAGAAAACATCTCAGGACAAATTCCGCAACAGAACTCTAATACCGTCACTTCACCCGTTTGGTCAATTCTAAATCCCCTCTAGTAAGTGCTGTTATTTCGCAACAACCAGATATTCTCTGTGATTAAGTGATGCCAGAAAAAAGAATCGCAAAAACACTGAAGGGGACCTTGATCGGGCCACAGTCTGCTCATTTAAAAAAAAAAAGGGGGTGCCTTTGGCGGGCATATTTCGCTTCAACTGGTTTTTTGAGTCTTCATTTTTTTTTTTTTTGGTAGCTTTCTTGTAGAAGTATCAGGTGAAAAGCAAATCCTTTAATTGTTCTCTGTCCAGAGAAACCTCTTGTTGAAGCTCTTAGAAATAATCTGCTTCAAGAGCTTCTTTAATTGGCTGATACCCTTGTTTCAAAGATACACAAATATAGTTTTAAATGAAACCAGTGAAAAAAAAGGAGAGAGAGAGAGAGAGAGAGAGAGAGAGAGAGAGAGAGAGAGAGAGAGAGAGAGAGAGAGAGAGAGAGAGAGAGACAGAGAGAGAGAGAATTCGGGATGAGGCAATTAAAACATTCTTACACAATTTGCTCTAGTGCAACAGTGAATTAAACAGATCATCATTCTTGCGTGCCTAACGCTCTAGAAGTCCTCATGGAACTTTACAGCTTAAAAAAAAGGGAAATTACTGAACTCTCTCTCTCTCTCTCTCTCTCTCTCTCTCTCTCTCTCTCTCTCTCTCTCCACGAAAACACAGACATGCCCATTAGTTAAAAATTCTGTTTCAGAGTGTCATATAAAAAAATAAATTCATAATGTAAATGAAATCATTTTAAAAATCAATCTCTCTCTCTCTCTCTCTCTCTCTCTCTCTCTCTCTCTCTCTCTCTCTCTCTCTCTCTCTCTCTCTCTCTCCATGAAAACACAAACGTACACAATATTTAAAAACAGTTTCAGAAAACACAGACATGCCCATTAGTAAAAAATTCTATTTCAGAGTATCATATAAAAAAATAAAAAAAAACACCCACACACACACAATGAGAGTGAAACCACTTCAAGACAAAAAAAAAAAGTCCGTAGGGAAGACGAGGAGGTCTAAAGGATTCTCAGGGCTAAAATGGCGTGGCCAGATAAAAACCCACCATGAGAATGTCTTAAGAACAGACAACCACCACCACCGGACAGGCGAACAGACAGGACACATATCTCGACTGGAAGAGAGAGAGAGAGAGAGAGAGAGAGAGAGAGAGAGAGAGAGAGATAGCACCAACACGCTCTAGCACATGAATCGTTTTTATTTATTTATTTATTTATTTATCTATTTACCAGCTTATTTATCTCCTTTTAGTTAATATGGGAGACTACCTAGGTATATTTCAAGGTAATTTAAAAGCTAATACTGACCCATTCAAATTTCTATTTAGAAATAGTTTATTCTGAAGTAATATAGATAAAAATTTTACGTGTATTCATACGTACACACATACACACATATATACATAATATATATACAAATATAAATGTACATATTTATACATATACATACACACACACACACACACACACACACATATATATATATATATATATATATATATATATATATATATATATATATTTATATATATATATATATATATATATATATATATATATATACGGATATCACGGAAAAAGAGAGAAGAGTGGGGATATAATCTTGCAATCAAAGAAAAATACAGGCATAAAACTATCTAACAGCTCTTACAAGACGAATCACCGATAAAAGACAAAAAGAGCTAATATATATATATATATATATATATATATATATATATATATATATATATATATATATATATATATATATATATATATATACAACCCACTACATAATTATAACATTGATTTTCTGATCAGTTGACCCTCTGCATTATCTCATAAAGAAACAGAATTTCTGGGAGGTGACACCAAAACCCATCAGAATTCATAAGCAAACAAAGTGACTTACGTGAGAAGGAATGACTTTCAGCTTTGTAAGTGGGTATCAGGGGGCAGCATGACCTCAGGTCTTGCTTGTTTACAATATCTACTGTATCTAACTGCTACATGTCCTTCAGTATATCAATATGTCGAACTTTTTCTCGTACGGAAAGACGATCTGTAAACACACGCACATACATTCATTATGTTCAAGTGTTTTCGGTCGTATTTAGAGTGCAAGAGTCCATTAATCTATCTAGTATGTATTTATAGAGAGAGAGAGAGAGAGAGAGAGAGAGAGAGAGAGAGAGAGAGAGAGAGAGAGAGTTTGATGTGAAGGTTTGAGATAAGATTCAATCAGCAAATTGGTTTTTATTTCATATTTATTATATATATATATATATATATATATATATATATATATGTGTGTGTATATATATATATATATATATATATATATATATATATATATATATATATATATATATATATATATAATCATTCCCTTTTTCTTCCGAAGGCCAACAAGATTCAGGATGAAATACGGTCTCACCTAAATAATTCTTTAACCAGCGCAAATCCAACGAACATTACATAATGACAACAAACATTCAATATATGCGCATTGATGAGAATGCTTCTCTTCAAAGATCATCTGAACATGCTTAAATACGACTCCTACCGCAGGTGCAACTTAGCGGCCTGCCTGCTTGGTCTGCCTGCCTGTCTTGCCTGCCTGTCTTGCCTGCCTGCCAGACAGCCAGCAAACCTGCCTGCCAGCAGCAGCAGAAGAAGCGAAACCGGCCTGCCAGCCGAGGCGCCCCTCCCTCTCCCCCAGCCCCCCCGTCCCCAAACACGCGAAGCTAGCAGCAGCAGCTTTCTTCTCGACGTCCTCCTCCTCCACCTCCTGCTACTACCCCACCCAACAGGACGGACCGGCCCCCTCCCCGCTCCGCGGGGCCTACTACCCAACCCCCTTAACCCCTATCCCCCAAGGGCCTGGCTGCGCGAACTAGAAGCAGCAGCAGGAGTAGGAGCATCGGCAGCAGGAGCTAGCTAGCTTTACAGAAGGGTCGCTGGCCTCGCCGAAGAGAGAGAGAGAGAGTTATGATTCATATTTTAAACCGTAACCTGATTTTATTGAGGTTGAAAACCACCCTCCCCCCTATAATAACGTTTATTCCAGCGTATGTCTACTATACTAGGCTGACCGTGTACCTTCTTGCTGCGTCTTAGGACGAACGAGAGAGCCAATTGCGAGACGGCCACTGCAAATACAGGGTAGCCGGAGAACAAAGCATTCTCTCACGGAGAGCGAATATATCACTCTATTAAACACCTCCAAAGGCACGATCAATAAAGGCCCTTCAAGGCCCTCCAAGTCCCCTTCAAGTCCCAAGGTTCTAATAAACAGGGAGGGCTTAAAAATGAAAGGAAAATAAAAAAAAAAGGTACATTAACATGAAGGAAGGTCAGAAGAGAACAACACTCTCTGACGTCCATTGTGAATGCTCCCTCGATGACTCTGGCTACGAATTCGTACAGTGACAGGGCAGAAGTTTATCTAGAAGCGCAAGAACGACATTCTTGTGAGAAGCCATGGATAAATGTATTAACATGAGACAATAAATGGAATCAAAAGCAAGTCAACGATAAACATTTGTATACGGTAATATTTTACGGGTTCTTTACTTGTGTGGATTTGTCCACATATTAGCACCAGAATATATATAGAAGCACCAAGTCAAATATATACATACACATTATATATATATATATATATATATATATATATATATATATATATATATATATATATATAATATATATATATATATATATATATATATATATATGTACGTGATTATAATATACATGTCTGTATACATACACGAGCGATGCTCTCCTCCTCCTCCACTCCTCCTCCCCCCTTCCTCCTCCTCCTCTTCATCCTCTTTCTCTTCATTCTCCTCCTCCTCTTCTTTCTCTTCCTCTTCATCCTCCTCCTCTTCCTATTCCTCCTCCTCTTCCTCTTCTCCCTCCTCCTCCTCCTCGTCCTCCTCTTCTCTTCCTCTCTTCCACCCAAATGGAAGCGTTCAAAAACTCATAAAGGAGAGCTGGAGGCAGCGGCGATGAAGGCCCCACCAGAAACTACTACTAGCTCATTTCCATGTTACCAGAGTTCCATGCATACCAGTCCTGCTAGTGCCACTCAGGGGGGCCTTAAATGTCAATCTTGGGAAATGATGATCAATTTTCTGCACCGTTCACATATAGTGGAGTCTTCATAAGAAAGAACTTTCCAAGTCAAGGATGGGGAGGGGAAGGGGAGAGGAGAGAGGAATGGGGAGGGTACGGAAGAAGGAAGGACCCTGGGTAAGAAAGAAGCGCCCCATGTTTGACTTCCACCTTCTTCAGTGGCGGTTTTCTTCTTTTTCTTCTTCTTCTTCTTCTGGAATTTCAAGGACTCATTGTGGAATCCCGAAGAAGCTCTAACCCCCATCTTCCCGTCGTGTTGATAAACGTTAAATTTAACCCGCTGTCGGTTACAGTAAATAATGCCAATTATTCACGGCATAAAGCATACGAGTGCCGATCAAAATCCCGTCAAACAGTTCTCAACTTCACTCGTATTCTCAGCATCATTAGTATTCTCATTTTCAACATCATCATGAGGAAGTCTCTGAAAGTCTCCTGAAATCGCTGCATAAGAACATGAACGCTAACATGAGCGAGTGAGCGACTTCCGCTACAGACATAAACGTAAACAAATATAATACGATTACCTACCCGCTTCATAATTCAACCTCCAGGTACCATGGCCGCATATTCGGCACAACTCTCTTGTCAAATTTACCGCGCCATATGTATTCATGAACCATTTTGGCACTGAGCAACAGGAGCTTTAAACTCCCTCGAAACATCCGAACGGCAATTCCGCCGGCAATTTCGGAGTCAAATCGATAACGAAGCCTGATATCAAGTGGCCTAATGTCGGCGATAAACATCCGCGGGTCACAGGAAGTGGAAACGAGGAGAATTATGGCCGTCGTCGCAAAAAATAGCCGAAGAAATGTGGCCGATAAGATAAGGGGGCAATTTCGAATACATCTTTATCATGCTTCCGACCGTCATCGGGAGATGAAGTGATAGAAACCCATTAAATCTGTTCATACTTGCCAGATATCGAGGCATCAGTTTCTGCTAATGCGTCTTTAGCGAATCGATGCAAGCGCGTGGTACTTATGAATGCCAACACACTTACACTTGAACACACAGACACAGTGATATATATTATATGTAATATATATTTACATATATATATATATATATATTATATTTACATATATATATATATATATTTATTTACATAATATAATATACACACACATATATATAAATATATATATATATACATACATATTTATATATATATGTATATATATATATATATATATATATATATATATTTATATATATATATATATATATTATATATATATATATATATATATATATATATATATATATATATATATATTTATATATATATATATATATATATATATAATATATAGTATATGTATATATACACATACATATATACATATATACATACATACACATACATACATATATACATATATACATATATATATATATATATATATATATATATATATATAAATATATTATTAAATGTGTGTTTGTGTGTACCTGCATGTATATGAACAGACATGTACAAATAAGTTGCGAATACATGAGAAATATTAATTCTGAAAAGAAACCGTGGATATCATATATATATCGACAGCTTACAAACGCCCTCATATGTTACATAAACAATGCTTTCTTCATTAAAGAACAATTTACTAAAATAACACAGCCCTCGGAAACGATCATTCAGAATACTTTGATATCATTCGAATACTTTATATAAATATCATCTGCAAAATATATATATATATATATACATATATATATATATATATATATATATATATATATATATATATATATATATATATATATATATATATATATTGCTTGTGTAGAAAACCTGTGAGGTACAGTCAAAATTATCCACAGAATTTCAGATTACAGTTTTATGTATTACACTAAAACCCACACAGTTCTCTCTCTCTCTCTCTCTCTCTCTCTCTCTCTCTCTCTCTCTCTCTCTCTCTCTCTCTCTCTCTCTCTCAAAATTATCGGCGGAATTTCTTATTACAATTTTATGCAATACATTAAAAGCCCTGAAGTCTCTCTCTCTCTCTCTCTCTCTCTCCTCAAAATTATTCTCAGAATTTCACATTGCAATCAGTCGTATTACACTAAAACCCCTAAAATTCTCTCTCTCTCTCTCTCTCTCTCTCTCTCTCTCTCTCTCTGAGAGCAAAGACAAACCAAAACACAACACTAAATGAAGTAACAAGAGTTAATTCAGCCGGGAGTTACTCGGGCATACTAATCTTCGCCACTAATCAGACCATAACAGTTGTCTGCTGATAATTCGGCCCCGCAAAAAAAAAAAAAAAAAAAACTATAATCTGAACATCATTAAGAGGGAATCATCAGTTAAGTGCATAAAAGCGTGACCCCAGCTTCCCTCGAGATGTTTATCTGAGATGGGTAAAGATTGCCCAAGATGAGCGGCAAAGTGGAAATTCATGTGGGCATTTGAAGATCTTGGGCATTTGAAGATGTTCTTGGGCATTTGAATATGATCTTGAGAAGGTCCTCTCGCTCTTACTATTTATGTTTTATGGATCTTCTCATACTGAAGGCCTTTTGTACTTTTCAGTTCGTTTTCAACGATCTTTTTGAAATTTGTGTTCTTTCTATAAACTTGTTTTCACCGTTGAAATAGTTCTTATAATTCAAAAAATAAAATCGCTTACACTCTCGGTTTCAACGATCTTTTTTTACAATATATTTTTCTTCCCATCATCGCGTACTTACCCTTAAAATAATTTTCACGATTTTAAAAACAATCGCTTTCACAACCTTTCCAAAGATCTTTTTTTTTTAGCTTAAATTTTTCTTTCCATCACCATGATCTTGTCCTTAAAATGTTCTTAGCTTTCAGGGTTTAAAAAAAATCATACACAATTCACAAACTCCCATTTATGTTAGAAACATGCCTTGTATTTGTCTACATACACAGCTGGGGACAACTGTTTTTGTTCTACCGAAGACCTAATTTTCCAAGGGATGTTCCCCTTTAAAATTTTCGTAGTTTTCATTATTTACAAAATAAAAACAAAGATCGTATGCAATTCATAAACTCCTATTTCATGTTAAATGTGACTTGGTATTTGTCCTCATATAGAGTTAAGGACAACTGTTTTTGTTCTACCGAAGACCAAATTTTCCAAGGGATGTTGCTTGACTCTGGTTTTAGGTATCCATACGCATTATTTTCTCCATTTTCCATTTCTTCGTATTTCTAATTTACACATTCTGACCGTATCTAATTTACATCTTTTCTATGTTTTTACAGCGACAACAGACGTTAGAAACTCATAAAGGGTATTTTACATAACGAAAGAAACAAAGATAATTTTTAGCAGAAAAAATTGTTCTATTCTCTGAGACTTAAAAATAGCCTCCATGATGCATAATTTAACATAAATCCCTAGTTACTCATTTTGTACAATATTGAGGTTCGGTTAAAATTCTTGTGCTTGTTCCCAAATATATAATTATACAGATTTATATTTGTATGGAAATTTTGTTTCACATTACAAAAACATGAATGTTTGCACCCACATTCTCTAATCCCTGAATAAATAAATAAATGTATAAATATGTAAATAAATAATTTATATATATTCTGTATACATACGTGTATATATAAATAATATATATATATATATATATATAAATATATATATATATTCAGTTATATAAAATACATATATAATTCAGTTATATAAATATATATATATATATATATATATATATATATATATATATATATATATATATTAAATTTCTGACTCACATCAGTATCAATTGGTTTTTCAATTGAAAGACAGACCGCTGCCAATTGAAAGACCTGGGTTCGATCCTGATGTGATCAAAAAATTCATTCTATTTTGCACGTGATTGTGTTGATTATATATACATATATATATATATATATATATATATATATATATATATATATATATATATATATATATATATATATATATATATACACACAAGTGCATATATATATGCTCTATATATTACACGTAATATATATATATATATATATATATATTATATATAAATACACACAAGTGCATATATATTATGCAAATACACACAAGTGCATATATATATGCACTTGTATGTTTATCTTTGTTTACAATATATTACTGAGCTCTTGGACATTCTAGTAAACAATAAATTCCTGTCACTTGACAGAAGTTATCCACAAAACGTCAAGTTTGTAGTTCATCAGCTCTTTACCAGAACTGCCACCATGCTGTCACTATTACTGCTGTTATTTCTGTTATTCTAATAATGACAGCATCAGTAACATCAACTGTGATATTTCTGTTACTCTAATAATGATAGCATTAGTGACATCAACTGTCATCGATCAAAATGATAAAAATTACTAGAGAACATACAGAAATTACTTCACTACACCTGACATTTTTGTCACTAATAATGACATCAGTGGCATCAATTGTGATTGGTCAAAATGATAAAAATTACTGGAGAACTTACAGAAATTATTTCATGACACCTGAAATTTTTATCACTAATAATGACAACATCTTAACATCAAATGCTAATGATAAAAGTGATAAAAATTATTAGAGACGATACAGGAATTACTGAAGTAATTCTGGTAACTCCAAGATTTCATC
>NC_089757.1:31420764-31435764 GCF_040412425.1 Macrobrachium rosenbergii | reverse complement strand
TATATATATATATATATATATATATATATATTATATACATATATATATATATATATATATATATATATATATATATATATATATATATATATATATATATATACATATATATATACATATATATATATATATATATATATATATATATATATATATATATATATATATATATATATATATATATATATATATATATATATATATATATAGCTCAGTGGGTAACGTCTACTGAGTTGCTGAATAGGTTTTCGTATCAGGGTTCTGTGTCCTGACGATAACCAATTCATTTATCACTTATATAAATTCCTTCGGCGACAATTCTCCATCGGAGATATTCCCAAGGTAGCGTGAATTTGATATTAAGCGACATTTGTAGCTTCATGATTGTATATAATTCACGGTGTGATAAAAAATTTCATAATAAGAGCTGCATGTTCCAAACGTACCAATGAACTGTCATGGCGGAGGTGGGTCATTGCCGAGGCTTAGTACATTTCCCCGCTCACGACGGGTAAAAACAGTACAACAGACTCGGCAAAGACTTATTAATTATACCTCTCTTGATAGCTCGGTGGGTAGCGTCTACTGGAGTCGCTGAATAGGTTTCGTGTCAAGGGTTCGTGTCCCGATGATACCAATTCATTTATCACTTATATAAATTCCCCTTCGGCGACAATTCTCCATCGGAGATATTCCCGAGGTAGCGTGAATTTGATATTAAGCGACATTTGTAGCTTCATGATTATATATATATATATATATATATATATATATATATATATATATATATATATATATATATATATATATATATATATATATATATATATATATATATATATATATATATATATATATATATATATATATATATATATATATATATATATATATATATATATATATATATATATATATATATATATATATATATACATATATATATAACAGTATATATAACGCTAAAGTCATTCAGGCATTTATACGTTATCTTTGAAGTCATTTATGATATTTTTTCTAAGAACTGAAAGAAATCGAATGCACGAGATGTGTTTAACTTCATGGGTTGTAAATTGAAGATATAAATAAGAGATAAGATGCTGGAAATCAGGCAATGATAATGGCCACTTGGATTGTGAGGAATAAAATACATACACTGTTTGATTTAATTTTATAGTGAAATGTCAGACAATTTCGCAATTTCAGTATATTATTATAATTTGGAGAAGACAGAAACACGGATAATGGTGAAACAGATTTTGTCATAAATGATAAGAGGAAAATGATATTCAAATTTTGTGTTACAGAGATTTTGGTATAAATGTTAAGAGGAAAATGGTATTCAAATTTTGTGTGACACAGAAATTACCATTCATTTCAATGGACAATAAAAATGTAGTATGAAAACAACTGCATTTATTTAGCCAGTTATGAAGTCGAAATTCCAAATTTCTGGCAAAGGATTATATAATCTGAGCCAATTTTTCCCCCCATAAAAGAGGACACCAAATGAATAATGCTACCAATTTACATCAGATTCTGCTCGCACGTTCTTGACATTTCTTTGAAGAACAAAAGAACAAATACAAATGGAAATAAAACCACCTCCTAACTTAATAATGGAAAAGTAAATGAAAGCAAATAAACAAGTATTAAATTAACTACAAGCCTTAATCAAGAAAACTGAGCTCCATCGACAAATACTTCCTGACGAAAGAATAAAAACACACAGAGACGGACGGACGACGCAGGCCAAATGTAAATAATAATGTCGAGGGTAACGGGAAAAAAAATAAAAATAAAATGGGGTTCGTTTTCTTTCGGGGAATCGTAAAGAAGAAGAAGAAGAAGAAGAAGAAGAAGAAGAAGAAGAAGAAGAAGCAACCTCTTCGACAGCATCATCTAAAGCAGCAGCGAATAAAAACACAAACAACGTCTTATCGGAAAATCTGTTGTCGTGGTACTTGAGATGGCCATCATGACTTTTCAAACGAGGAGTACCGAGAGAGGAGGAGGAAGAGGAGGAGGGAAGAGGGAGGAGGAGGAGGGAGGAGGAGGAGGAAGAAAGAGGGAGGAGAGAGAAGAAGGAGGAGGAGGAGTAGGAGGAGGAGGAGGAGGAGGAGGAGGAAGAAGAGGAGGAGGATGATGAGGAGGAGGAAAGAGGGAGGAGGAGGAGGGAGGAGGAGGAAGGAGGAAAGAGGGAGGAGGAAGGAGGAGGAAAGAAGGAAGAAGAGGAGGAAGAGGAAAGAGGGAGGAGGAGGAGGAGGAGGAGGAGGAGGAGGAGGAGGAGGAGGAGGAGGAGGAGGAGGAGGAGGAGGAGGAGGAGGAGGAGGAAAGAGAAAGGAGGGAAGAGGGAGGAGGAGGAGGAAGGAGAAAGGAGGAAGAGGAAAGAGGAGGAGGAGGAGGAGGAGGAGGAGGAAAGAGGGAGGAGGAGGAGGAAAGAGGAAGGAGGGGGGAGGAGGAAAGCGGGGCAGGGACGTAAAAAAGAACGAGAGAACAAGACGGTCAAGTGCCACCAATCTGGTGTAGCAGCGATGCCACTGAGAGCGCCAAGATGG
Organism: Macrobrachium rosenbergii; assembly: GCF_040412425.1. Classification (NCBI taxonomy): domain Eukaryota; kingdom Metazoa; phylum Arthropoda; class Malacostraca; order Decapoda; family Palaemonidae; genus Macrobrachium; species Macrobrachium rosenbergii. Next base: position 31,433,206 of record NC_089757.1, on the reverse strand, counting down.
GAGTGCCAAGGAGGTTATCAAGATGCCACCCGAGTCATTAGAGATGCCACGGGGATTTCGAACCAACCTACAAGAGGCATTATTAGCCTGCCGTAAGCCAAGCGACAATGTGACTTAAGTACATCAGTGCATAAGGTCTATTTCCCCCTGCCCAGTGCGAGAGTTAAAAGGATTACTCGGGACGAGATTAAGACCCGAAATAGCCATTTTCGTCGCCATTCGCGAAGGTGTATTTTAATCAAGAGGGAATTTTCGTTATGTTAGACGCTGAAGCAACTTTATGTATCTGTTTGAAAGGGTTAATGATTACAGGAAATGATGTTTAATTTCTTAATCGCAATTTATAGCTTCGCTTGTTTGTGTGTGTAGGCGCATTACAGGGGATGCGGGAGCCGAGTTTTGAACCTGCCGCTCCCCGCCTTGGGGAAAATGCAAAAGGAAAAAGGTTAACACATTTTTCCCACAAGGGTAAAATATATATTTTTCTTTTTGCAGGTAATACTAATGCAAAAAGTAAGCCGCCCAAAAAAATTTTTTTTTTTAAATAGGAAAAAAGAAACAAGAAAAACTAATGACCCTAAAAAGAATATGCTCTTATGAACACGCATTTTTTTTTTTTTGCAGCTAACTAACGCAAAAAGTATGCCAAAAAGTTTTTCTTTAACAAAGAAAAAAGAAACAAGAAACACTAATGTACCTAAAAAAAAAAAAAATGCTCGTACGAACACGCATATACACTGATTTACGCTTCGCACGTCCCCCGCCAGAGAAATTTCTAAATGTCTGGTATGGTTAAATTATTCATACATTTTCGTGGGCAAACGAGGTATGTTAAACAGCGGCGGCAGTTTGCCTCATGGTCCATAACTTACCGAAGGAGGCCTTGGCGGTCATTGCGGGGGTTACTTCAAACATACCCGGGCGATGCACCTTCAAACTGGCGCCCATTCGCTGTTATATAATGTCAACCGCCGCGCAGTTTCTCTTCCCGGGCCTAAGGGGCTGTCAGCCCCCATAAATGCATTCGATAAATACTCCGGAAAATGACGTAAAAGGGGGGCTGGACAATCACCGGACACAATCACCTGGTTATTAGCTTAATGAAGGCGGAGTTCATCGAAATAACGAATGAATTGGGTTTAGATAATAGGTCGTGTGGGCATTTCATGACAGCCTCCAATAAATATTATTAAATCTGATAGAAAATAAAAATCACTAACATCACTATTAGTACAATGACAGCCGTGAATAATTATCAAATCTGATACAATAGAAAAATTACTAACATCACTATTAATACAATGACAGCCGTGAATAAAAATATTATATCAAATCTGATAGAAAATAAAAATCACTAATATCACTATTAATACAATGACAGCCATAAATAAATATTATATCAAATCTGATAGAATATAAAAAAACACTAACATCACTATTAATACAATGACAGCCATGAATAAAAATATTATATCAAATCTGATAGAAAATAAAAATCACTGACATCACTATTAATATAATGACAGCCATAAATAAATATTATATCAAATCTGATAGAAAATAAAAATCACTAACATCACTAATAATAGAATGACAGCCACAAATAAATATTATATCAAATCTGATACAAGAGAAAAATAACTAACATCACTATTAATATAATGACAGCCATGAATAAATATTATCAAATCTGATAGAAATAAAGATGACTAACATCCCTATTACTACAATGACAGCCATAAATAAATATTATATCAAATCTGATACAGTATAAAAATTACTAACAGCGCTATTGATACAATGACGAGCATAAATAAATATTATAAAAAAATTGGATCGAAAACAAAAATCACTAACATCAATATTAATACAATGACAGCCTTGAATAAATATTATACCAATCTGAGACAATAGGAAAATTACTAACAGCCCTATTACTACATTTTTTTTTAATTGGGGAATCCAGGATGAATTGGATTTGGAAAATAGGTCGTGTGGACATTTCACGACAGCCATCAATAAATATAGACAAATCTAATACGAAATAAAAAATTAATAACAATAAATAAAAATCACTGACATCACCGTCACTACATTTTTTTATTGGGGAAATCGCCTTCAAATAATTCTCTTTGTATTTTAATATTTTAATAATTTAAATGCATTTTTACCTATCTATTTATTAATTTGTTAATTAATTTTTCTCATAAGCGATCTCTTCTTTCTGCATTTCCCATTACCTTCTGTTACTGCTTTCTAATTACCACCATATTTTTGGAAGCTTGAACTTCAAGTCAATGGACCCTACGGCCTTGTTCCATGCGAATAGGGTTCATCTTCTGAATAATAATAATAATAATAATAATAATAATAATAATAATAATAATAATAATAATAATAATAATAATAATAAATAATAATAATGAGTGAACTGGATTTGGGAAATGGGTCGTGTGGACATTTCATGACGGCCTTGTTCCATATGAATAGGTTCATCTTCTGAATAATAATAATAATAATAATAATAATAATAATAATAATAATAATAATAATAATAATAATAATAATAATAATAATCATGAGTGAACTGGATTTGGGAAATGGGTCGTATGGACATTTCACGACAGAGAAGAATATATAACTATAACCAGATCTAACATAAAATCAAAATGACTGAATTCACCATTACTACAATATTTGATTTATTGGGTTAAATGGTTACAATAAATATCTAGAACTGATTAATATGGGTCAGAGTATTCGTAAATGCTTAATGGGATGAATGCAAAATTTACCATGACTGACAAAGACTCTTATTAAAAGAATAATCTAAAAAGAGAAATGAGCTTATAATTTATGAATAGAGAAAAGTGTCATTTTTATATCTGACGAGGAAGGAATAACAGAAATGATTAATAAAAATTTTTAGCATAAACATCAAATATCAAAGGTTACCTCCTAAGCCAATATATGGCAACAAGGTTTCAGCAATAGAACAAATTAAAAAAAATGGCTACATATGACATACACTGAAAGTAATAAAATCTATGATGCCACAAAAACAATTCAGGCAAACCAGTAAATAAAAGAAAAAGACATATGAGACAAACGCACTGTAAATTTCATCTCAAACTATCTCTGTAAATTGTACAAAGAAAACCTCCAGTTACGGACGAAGAGAGATCGTCTAAATCAATTATATTTTATGTTATAAATTTCTTGAAAAGTAATTTCCATTTCCGATGTATTACAGTGGCTAATGAATTATGCAAATATCAATTTAGGGTATATATATATATATATATATATATATATATATATATATATATATATATATATATATATATATATATATATATATATATATATATATATATATATATATATATATATATATATATATATATATACTGTACATATCATCCAGAGCCCTATAGTTATATAAAAACTTAATCAATATAAAAAAATAAAACGCCAACGATCAGGTGAAAATATTCTTAAATAAAAGATGAATAAAAGGTTACAAAGAAAAAAAAAAAAAAAAAACTGAGCAAAAATCGATACGTGGCGAGGCAAAGAAGACTTAGGCGCACAAGAACGATAATGAAGGACCCTAGAGAGATTTCTCAAAAGAAATTACGACCACGAACGGGGAGAGAGAGAGAGAGAGAGAGAGAGAGAGAGAGAGAGAGAGAGAGAGAGAGAGAGAGAGAGAGAGAGAGAGAGAGAAACAGTGACATAGAAAAAAAGAATAAAAGATATTACTTATTATTCTCTGAGAATGGAAGAAAAAAAGGGGGAGGGCTTAAGGCACATTTGAAAACTACTTTACATTCCGCAATGCGTTGCATTTAAGAGGTCAATGTTGTTGGGGGGGGGGGAAGAATGTTAATTCTAACTTGCGTTTCGAATAAAGAAGTGATGTTATGGAGGGATAAGTTGTGGTTAACGCTAATAAAAGAATATTGAAAAAAATTAAGAATTGGGAAGATCAAGGTCAGACCCGCGGGATATAACCTCGTCAGTTTTAATAACGTCTCCTCTAGAAGTAAAAAAAAAAAGAAAAGAAAAGTGCAATTACAGATACCTAAACTTGGTAACTAAAAAACATAGCTCCTTGGATACTTGTATCCTTTAGAAGTAAAAAAAAAAATTGAAGAAAAAAAATTTTAATTATAAAATTCAAACCAATAGCTCCTTGGATAATTGTATCCTTTAGAAGTAAAAAAAAATTAAGTAAAGAAATTTATTATAATTCACACCAACAGCTCCTTGGATACTTGTACCATTTAGAAGTAAAAAATATTAATTATAATTCAAACCAACCAACTAAAAATACAACTACAGATTACAAATTATTATAGGATATGGAAGAGTAATGTCAATAATAATAATAATAGGATATTTTTTTAAATAATAATAATAATAACAATAACAATAATAATAATAATAATGTATTTCTCATTACCTTCTGTTACTTCTTTCTAATGAACACCATATTCTTTGGAAGCTTGAAATGCAAGTCAATGGACCCTGTATGTTTGTTCCATGTGAACAGGGCTCACCTTCTTATAATAATAATAATAATAATAACAATAATAATAATAATAACGTCAGTCCGCTATTCCTTACATTATCGTAGCTAACTTATTCGCTGGTATTTTAGAAATATAAACAAAAAATAACTGTGAAAATCCCAAGCATATATTTTAGTCCTGAACCTTACAAAAACATCTTCTATCTCCAATCAAGTATATTCATTAACTTTTTACGTTAGTAACTTAGAACCAAATTTCTCAAATGGACATTCCTAAATATGTATAATCTTTTTAACGGCATAGTAATATATCTAGCAACAGGATTTTTAGAAATATTTATTATGCAAACGAATTACCAAATACTTTCAATAATTTACAGAGCTTAATTCAATATATACAATCTGCATAAAAACATCATAAGACATTTACATAAAAAGAGCATATCAGTCAAGTCAAAATTCTAAAATAAATGCAATTGAAAGAAATACTGAAATTGTGCTACATAATTTAATATTCAATTTTTTGCGGATTACTATGTAACAATTATTATAGAAAAAAATATTTTGAAAGCATGCTCATATACAGGCCCATATTTTGCAAATGGAAGATATCAATTGCTGATGAAGTTTAATTACATATTTTTGGAATCACTGATGGGATTTTCATCAAATTATAGTAAAATGTTTTAGTTCCACATTGGAATTTCTCGGAATTAATTTAAGACTTCAACAGCGAATGACTAACGCTACACCAACAAATCAGTCACTGCCTATGTATTTGAACACAATTTCAGAGGTCAGTATCCTCCTTATTAATCATAGATCATCCCCCGTGTTACCTCAGTGGCAGACATCATGGATCTCAAAATTAGATTGGAAAACCTCTCTCTTTCTCTCTCTCTCTCTCTCTCTCTCTTTCACACACACACATACTCAGAGAAATGCACACAGTATTACAAGGATACACTCACATACATACTCTCTCTCTCTCGTACATACATCTATACACCGTATTACATGAGTGCTTTTCTCTCTCTATTGCCTGTCTTTCATACATACATACACACACACACACGCCTGTCATGATTTTATGACTACTTGCTCTCTCTCTCTCTCTCTCTCTCTCTCTCACACATACATGCATCTATACACACAGTATTACATGAGTGCTCCTTGTCTCTTTCTATTGCCTGTTTCTCATACACACACACACACACACACACACGCCTGACACGATTTCATGACTGCTTCCTCTCTCTCTCTCTCTCTCTCTCTCTCTCTCTCTCCATTCTCTCTCTGATCCATTCCTGACTGTCCGTTTGCCAAACTAACCAAAGAAAACTTTAAGTTCGCTCCCCTTTGAAAACTCCATATCCCAGCTTCCTCGAAGGCCGCCGCCGCCGTCATTCTGCAAGAGAGGCAAAATTTTCTAATACACCCCACAAACTAAACTAACAGCAAATAAACTGCGAAATGAAAGAAAGTGTCACTATAAAGTCGCCGAATCTGGCAGTGGAAGTCCTTATGGGGCTGATTTACTCCTTCAAGATATCAAAGAAACCCTACCTACATGTCAAATTAAGCCCTGGGGCTAAAATATCGCCAGGACCTCTCCCTCTCGTCATCGGTGGAACAGAAACTCCAGGTTTTCGTAATGGAGGAGGGAGAGAATGGGAGTCTGGAGGGGCGGGGGAAGGGTAGAGGGGTAGGGCAGGAGGGCAGAGGGGTAGGGAGAGGGTGGGGAAAGGGGGAGGGAAGGGAACCCCGCATGCCATGGTCAAACCATATCTTCTTCCAGTGCACCATACCATCCCACCTCCCCAGGGTATGGGACCCACCCCAGGGTATGGGACCATACTCCGACGTCTCTCCTGGAATGGGACCCCTCCAGACCTACCAGTCCCAAAGTCCAGGACCCCTCCAACCCCTCCCCCTCCCCCTCCCCCAGCGCCCTCTTTCGATATTCGGTGAACGCGACTGTTTGATTTATTCTGAAAAGAACGATGCCTTTCCCTTTTCACATATCAATGAGCCGACTGTTATCAATATCCACGGCAATGGAGCCTTGTAATATATAGTCGCAAGCGATAGAATTGCAAACACAACCTCCATTTTACTCGTTGCCATCTCGGAAATTCTAGTAATTTAAATGTAATTCCTATTTTCCATGCTCACTTTTCCCTATTATAGCTTACAGGGCAACGACAATGGCAATAGCAAATGAGAGAGAGAAAATGAGGAGAGAGAGAGAGAGAGAGAGAGAGAGAGAGAGGAGAGAGAGAGAGAGAGAGAGTTTAATGTGACCTGTGCTTCAAAGCAACGATCCCAAATTGATACCGTGAGGGCTTCAGTTTTATGGGTACCTTTGTCAAGAGCCGGAGGTCGTCTCATCAGGGCAAATCCGCGGGGCTGAGAAAAGCCTTGAAGCAAGAAATAAGACATCGGGGCATCCCTGATCATAACTCGGCAATGCCCTGTCACCGCATTTACCAGATAATAAGTGTCTCCTAATGTCTACGCTTTAGAACCCATGAGTGTCCATAAGTAAATTACTTTTTACACTCGCTATGGAACGGGCATTCTCTGGTCACCCTTTTGCCCCCTTCCCCCCCAACTTCTACACACCCAGCCCCCTCCTCCATCCTACCCTCCATAACACCGATGCCCCAGACACATGCCCATCCCTGAAAAGGAAAGAGAGAAAGAATGAATGAGAGAGACAGACAGAGAGAGCGAGAGAGGAAAACAAGAAACTCCCATCGGATGCTTGGTTCGCCTTTGGCTCGTAGATGACAACTCGGAGCTTACAGGAGCTCTTAAATTATATTTAGATCGTTATAATCAGTCGTAAAATACACTCACGATCGTCGTAAAACTTGTCGGGAAAAGGGCCCCGGATAGAAATGAGGTGGACTGCAATGGGACTCGCAATGGCGGAGCCTCACGCAATGGGTCTTCCTGACATAATAAAGGAGTGTTTTTCCTTTTCTCTCTCTCTCTTGCTGTGTGTGTGTGTGTGTGTGTGTGTGTGGAAACAAAAATTGCTGGACAATATAATTGTTAACACGCATTGTATGACTTGTAATAAGGCTGGTCTTGGAAATACAATCTATACATGACAACAACTTTAAAAACTGTTATGACATTGATTTGAAAGGCATTACAAGACTATCAGCAACTTTAAAAACTCGAATGACAATTTTAAAGACATTAAAAGACGATTAACCCTTTCAAGACTTGTATGATATTGATCTGAAAGACATCACAAGGCGATCAACAACTTTTAAAACTTATATGACACTGATTTTGGAAACACTGCAAGACGATTAAAAACTTTTAGAACTGGTATGACATTGATTTGAAAGACATTACAAGACAATTAAAGACTTTAAAAACTTGTGACATTTATTTGAAAGACATTACAAGACAATTAAAGACTTTAAAAACTTATGACATTTACTTGAAAGACATTACAAGAAGATTAACAACTTTGAAAACTTGTATGACATTGATTTGAAAGACATTGCAAGACGATTAAAAACTTTAAAAACTTGTATGACATTGATTTGAATGATATTACAAGGCGATCAACAACTTTAAAAACTCGAATGACATTTATTTATTTTAAAGACATCACAAGACGATTAAAAATACTTTAAAAACTTGTATGATATTGATTTGAAATACATTACAAGACGTTTAACAACTTTAAACACTTTTATGACATTCCTTTGAAAGACATTACAATGATCAACTGTAAACATTTAAATGGCATTGATTTGAAAGACACTACAAGACGATTAAGAACTTTAAAAACTTGTATGGCATTGCTTTGAAAGACATTACAGGACATTACTTTAAAAAAAGCATTGTTATCATTCCAGGAAAAAATATACGAAATAAAAATAAAACATTAATATCACACTAGGCAAAAATTACACAAGTGAATCTCACTGGAAAAAGTCCCATAATTATATAAAACACCTAAGGGAACGTTTCCGGGTATGAGAAAGTCCCACAAATCTCGGTGGGGCAGCTCGGACGTAAAAACGGACTTATAAATAAGGGTGTATGGGGCTTTCTCCCCTAACTTCTCGCTGTAAGACATGATGAAGCGGCCATTCGTGACTGACCAACAATCACGCTCAACCTTTAACTTGAAGAACGACACATAAGCGTTACTCCGAATCATAATGTTCTTCGCATCTCTCACCTACATTAACTCATTATATCTCTTTTCCCTTCACTCATTTTCCTCCCAGCATTCTGTAGAGAATTCCGGGACATTCTTTCTCATTCTCTCTGAATCTAATCATTAATTTTTCTCTCTCTCACTATTATATTCCTTTTCCTCTCTTCACATAACGTCTTCTCGGAGCATTCTGTAGAAATTGGGATTTTCATTTGTAATTCAGGATCTCTCTCTCTCTCTCTCTCTCTCTCTCTCTCTCTCTCTCTCTAATTATATTCTTCCTCACTCATTTTCTTTCCCAGCATTCTGCAGAATTCGGGACTTCTTTTCATTTTCTCTAGAATTCGGGATTTCTCTGTCTCTCTCTCTCTCTGTCTCTCTCTCTCTCTCTTTTTAATTATTATATTCCTTTTCCCCCTTCACCTATTTTCTTACCAGCATTCTGAAGAATTTGGGATTTCTTTTCTCCTTCTTTAGAATTCGGGATTTCTCTCTCTCTCTCTCTCTCTCTCTCTCTCTCTCTCTCTCTCATTATATTCCTTTTCCCCCTTCACCTCTTCTTCTCCCAACTTTATCTAGAATTTGGGATTTCCTCTCTCTCTCTTTCTCATTAGTTCCTTTTCTCCCTTTAACACCTTACCTCCTAACTTTCTCTAAATTCCTCTTTTCCTTGTTTCAACATGAACATTAGACAAAACTGACCAAGGAAATAATTAAAGAGAACGTCAGACACAGCAATAAAAATGATAATGGCAGCATTTTTATAAACTAATTTAAAAAGGTGGATTGTAATCTTCCAGTCTCTAAAAAAAAAAAAGATATTTTAAAAACTAACTTGAATTAAAAATTTTCCACGCTCCGGCGACTTAATTTTGCTTGAACTTTATTACTGAATATTAAAATTTTTTTTGGCTGGCATTACGAAGTTGTATTTACACAGATCCACGTGCTTCCCAAAGGTTTATAATGCTCCTTTGATGGCTGAAGGAGATAGTAATGAATATATATATATATATATATATATATATATATATATATATATATATATATATATATATATATATATATATATATATATATATATATATATATATATATATATATATATATATATATATATATATATATATATATATATATATATATATATATATATATATATATATATATATATTACATTATATATATATATATAATATATATATATATATATATTACATGAACCCTCAGGGACAAAATTCATTAAATTTAAGACCCTATTAGTAGCATTAGACACCAAATATTAATACACAGCTGTGTGTGTGAGAGAGAGAGAGAGAGAGAGAGAGAGAGAGAGAGAGAGGTATTTTACGTGGAAAACTACAGGAAAGGAAAGTGAAATATTGCTGCAGAAATACATAACATGGGTAATAAACTGTAGTCTCACCTAATAATGCCGCTTAGCGTTTCTCTAATCCAGTCAACATGAAGATCTTTCCCCTGTATTTAGACCACATAATATATTAAAGGGAATTTTATTTTTTTTTATTTAATATTGATAGATATATAATAGTGACAATAAAAAACACGCCAATAATGATAAAAAAATAATAAACAAAAATAATAAAATAATAATAATAATAATTATTATTATTAATATTATTATTTATACTGATAATATTAATATAAATAATAATAATAATAATAATAATAATAATAATAATAATAATGAAAAGATAACGATAATTAATAACTAATAATGCATTTCCCCGATTATTCTCAATATTCTTGATAACCCTAACAGGAGTACAAAAATGGCCGGAACAAGCAACAAAAAGATTATGATTATGAATAGCACTGTTGCTAATTTACTACTGATAATAATAATAATAATAATAATAATAATAATAATAATAATAATAATAATAATAATAATAATAATTTTATGATAAAGAGCACTTTTGTTATGACGATAACGCGTCACTTCGAGGAAAGCACGCTAAAGACGAGACGCAATTACATTACCGAAAACTACAGTAAAATCACTGTGAGAAAAAAAATGAGAGAATTTACACTAAAAAATACTAATGTTCATTTTGGTATTGTCCGTTAACAGTGCTTTATGATATGCATAAGTATATATCCTTATATATATATATATATATATATATACTCGTATGTATATATGTATATATATATATATATATAATATATATATATATATATATATATATATTATTTATATATATATATATGTATATATATATATATATATATATATATATATATATATATATATATATATATATATATATATATATATATATATATATATGTATATATATATTCTATATATATGTATGAATACATTACAGTTCTAATGGAAACAAATACACAGTACTTATATTGTACAAGGATATGCCCACACACAAAGACAGAGGAATTAGAGTTTGATATATAATATATATATATATATATATATATATATATATATATATATATATATATATATATATATATATATATACACACACACACATGAACACATACATATATATGATTGTGAATATTATGTATTCACGCAAAGCGTAAAGCACATTAAACTGAAATGAAGCCCTATTTTTCCCCATTTCTGCAAGAGTACCATTAACAATGTATCATTCCATAATATCACAATGAATCATATGCAGAAAAAATATGACAAGACCTAAAATTCTAAGTGAACGTATATTTTTTACTTAATAAAGTGTATAAGATTTTGGCCTCTAATGCCTGATGGACTTTAGAAATAAGGAAGAAGAAGAAGAGAGGAGGAGGAGGAGGAGAGGAGGAGAGGAGGAGGAGGAGGAGGAGGAGGAGGAGGAGGAGGAGGAGGGGAGGAGGAGGGGTAGAGCAGAAAAAGAAATGAAAAGGCTGTAAGGAAGAAATGGAGAGAGGAGAGGGAAATGATGGAGTTCATTATATGTTTGAAAAATATCTCCTAGGAGTGGGAGAAGCTGCATTGATTTTGAGGATATACTTGGACCCCCACCCCACCCCCTCCTCCTCTTCCTCCCCAGCTAACACCCCTTCTCTTCTGTAGCTTAACTCTTATCGCAGCATTTTATTCAGGTTTGCCTACTTTTTATTCAGAAAGTTCCTTCAATCTCCTTATCATTGTGCCTTGATTTTCAGGCGTGCGTGTGTGTGTGTGTGTGTTTGTGAGTGGAGAGAGAGAGAGAGAGAGAGAGAGAGAGAGAGAGATTCTTGCCGGCCCAACAGACTGAGTGGCAGCACCAGAAATTTACGGCGAGGCTCCGGCAACGCACAGCCAATCAGCAAGCTGCCACGACCCTCCATCATCCCGCGCTCTGCAGGACACACAGAGACTCCCCTCTTGCGTCACCAACCGGACTATTGTCCGCCGTCGGACGCCATTCTGCGGCCGAGGAATCCTTCCACAGTTTGTGGAACCTCGCACGCATCCCCGACTTCCTATAGGCTTCTGTGACTTGCACAGATATAGGCCTCGTATTCCCTAGGGAGCTGAAACTTCAAGGGGTCTTTTGCATCACCCTGAAGGCAGGAGCAGCTGTGAGAGCGAGCTGGGTCGACTCCGACGATGCTACAATAAGACCCACGGCCCCGACCTTCCTCGGAGGGTGGTGGAGGGGGGGAGAGCTTGTGTCTTCGGGAGGGAAGGGGTAGAGACTTGCCATGGGGGTTGGGGTGGGATAGGTTAGGGAGGTACCCAC
>NC_089757.1:31398264-31415764 GCF_040412425.1 Macrobrachium rosenbergii | reverse complement strand
AATTGCAGTTAATTTTTCTAAGCTTGCAATATTCTGTGCCTTTTATTGGATAAGAATTGCAGTTAATTGTTGCAAGCCTGCAATATTCTGTGCCTTTTACTGGATAAGAATTGCAGGTTAATTGTTGTAAGCTTGCAATATTCTGTGCCTTTTATTGTATAAGAATTTCAATTAATTGTTGTAAGCTTGCAATATTCTGTGCCTTTTATTGTATAACAATTTCAATTAATTGTTGTAAGCTTGCAATATTCTGTGCCTTTTGTTGTATAAGAATTTCAGTTAATTGTTGTAAGCTTGCAATATTCTATCTTGTATTTGATGATTGCAATTGATAGTTGTGTTTGCAATTATTATACTCGAAGGATTAAGCGTTAATGAAACAAGGTTATCAATTGCCGTAGAATTCGATTCCGCGGTCAGGTAGCCCTAGGGCTGGGCTTTTTGATAAAGGGTTCTTTTCGCAGAGCAAAAATTGAGAATTTCTTGATATAAATCTACAACTGTTACTTCTACAGCTAATAATAATAATAATAATAATAATAATAACGGTTATTAAGTTCGCTTAATTACGCATAGCCAAAGCAAGCAAGATCTTAAGTACAACAAATAAGATTGGCAAAATCATCAACAATTCTTTCTGACATAAAATGTACAAGATCCGAGAGTCTAAAGATGACTACGCACAGAGCAGATGTTGTGAAATGCTAGATATAATTTTACAACTGTTATTTCTATGGTTATTATGGTCATACAATCACGCATAACAAGGCAAGCATGATCTTAAGTGCAACAAAAAAGCAAGCAATGATCATAAGTACAACAAAGATGATTGGCAAAATCATTCTATCTTTTATGGCATGAAATGTCCAAGGTACCAGAGAGCCTCTGACGCAAGACTTAGAGAAGCCAAATATGAGTCTCTCTGACAAAGGTCGATTGTTTCCGACAAGAGGCGTTAATGCACTTCGACGACACTCGGACCGAGCGGGATTTTATTATTTTGTTCAGCAAAAGGAAATGGTATTCTTTGGAGAGAGGACTTCAAAGGTTGAGATAAATGGAGAGCTGGCGTTTCGTTTCCGAGACAGGAATTTTTACGCGTCGACGGTTTTCGCTCTCCGCTGCTCTCGTTCGCGTCCTGAATACCGGAATACCGGCAGCATTCTCGAATGTCTTCATCGGGTGATCAACGGAAATAAATACCGGTATTCTAAAATGTTTTCATCAGGTAATCGGCAGAAATTAATACCAATATTCTAAAATATCTTCATTCGGTAATCGGCAGAAATTAATATCAGTATTCTAAAATGGTTTCATTCGGTAACCGGTAATCTGCAAAAATTAATATTAGTATTCTAAACTGTTTTCATTCGGTAATCAGCGGAAATTAATATCAGTATTCTAAAATGTTTTCATTCGGCAATCAGCGGAAATTAATGCCGGAATTCTCGAATGTCCGCATCCGGCAGTCAGCACAAACTGATAGCGGCATTCTAAAATGTTTTCATTGGATAATCGGCAGAAATTAATACCAGCAGTCTGAAATGTTTTTATCAGATAATCACACAGAAAATGTCTTCCTCGGGTATTCAGCGGAAATTAATAGCGGCATCCTAGAATGTTTTCATCAAACAGTCAGCATAAATTAATATCGAATTCTAAATTTTTTTCATCAAATAATCAACATAAAACAATATCATTATTCTAAAATTTTTTCATCGGGTAACCAGCAGACAATAATACCGGTATTCTAAAATATCTTCATTCGGTAATCAACCGAAATTAATACCAGAATTTTTTTTTTCAAATAACCGGCATAAATTATCTGTATTCTAAAATGTTTTCATCGGATAATCAGCAGAAATTAATACCGCATTCTAGAATTTTTCATCGTATAATCAGCTCGAATGAATACCGCATTCTACAATATTTTCATCAGATAATCAGCAGAAATTATTACCAGCATTCTGAAATGTCTTCATTCAGTAATTAGCAAAAATTAATATCGGAATTCTAAAATATTTTCATCCGATAATAGGCAGAAATCAATAGCGGTATTCCAAAATGTTCTAAGCGGGTAACCAGCTGAAGTGAATAATGCTATTCCAAAATGTTTTAAGCGGGTAGTCAGCACAAAACCTAATTCTCAACAGGAAATGGATAAGAAAAATAATTTGTGCCTCTTCAAAACACTACATTACCCGGCTTAAAAATTAAAATTTTTAAGGACTATGTAACTGCCGTAACAGTTCAGAAAATATATAATTATATAACTGAGAGAACTGAAATTCGAAGCAAATAGTACTAAAGGAAAAACAATTTTCTTTATTTTGGAAATATAATTAAATATTCAGCTTGCGCTTCGCAAAAGAATAGGAAAACTGACTAACAAACCTTATAAATATTACTGATGCTCAGACAAAACATTACATAAAGTAAAATCAGCTTTGGTATTTCGTAAAAAAAAAATACTTCCTTTCGGATCTCAAAATCTACGAAATATCCTCTTCAGAAAAAAAGAACATTTTACTGAAAACTATCATAAATAATACAAATAAAAAACCTATAAAAAGGTGATGGGAAGACTATCATTAACGAAAAAAAGCCGAAAATATGCAGTGAAATGGCTCAAAATAAACAAAGGTATAATATATATAAATATTATTCTTTGCGTGTGAGATAAACTTCCGCAGATGTTGCAAAATCTGGAAAGATCGAGATAACACGAAAATCAGAGGGTTACGGAACTAAAGTTTTACCAAGAAATCACCAAAATAAACTGAAAAAGTTAGTATATGAATTATTTCATTCATCATCCAGGCAATACTTCAAGCAATAAAAGCAATGTTATTCCTGAAGGTATAAAAATTGCTTGAAAGTTCAAAACTACCAAAAATCATATGAAGTCTAAGAGATACTAAGGAAATATATTAATCTTGGCTAACCATATCACAGTTATAAGTATGCATTAAGAGCACGCACATGACCAAAGATAAACAATATACACACACAAACACACATCCACATACATACATACATATATATATATATATATATATATATATATATATATATATATATATATATATATATATATATATATATATATATATATACATATTATATATGTATATATATATACACATTACATGCATACATATATATACACATACATACATACACATACATACATGCATATGCATAATACTACAAAAGAAAGAAAATCAGAAGCACACACACACATATAATTATGCATTAAACTAAAGGCGTTTCATTTTCAAATTTGGGACGCCATCGCGCGAAGCGCCAATTACATATAATGCTCCTGTAAATACGGCGATTCATTATGCAATGGCTTCTAATTGCTGCAATAAAAGTACAGTAATAACAGTCGTACGCTCTGCAATAAATGTTGATATGTTTGCAGGACCCGGCTCGGGTTTTCGGGGATGAAGCTGAAACGGATCCACATCATTTGCTTTGTTATTGCTGAAGCCTGGATATAGGATCTGGAGCATCATGGCAGGTATTATTATTATTATTATTATTATTATTATTATTATTATTATTATTATTATTATTATTATTATTATTATTATTATTAAGCTAAAAGCAAGCATCATCGCAGTTACTATTATTATTATTATTATTATTATTATTATTATTATTATTATTAAATTTAAGCATCAAGTATTATTATTATTACCAAAACCTTTCTATCAGATTTCAAGTATCATCGCAGGCATTATTATTATTATTATTATTATTATTATTATTATTATTATTATTATTATTATTATTATTATTATTATTATGACACTGAGTTAAAATTAAGTATTATTGCAAGTATTTTTATTATTACTAAAACTTTGCTATCAGATTTTAAGCATCATAGCAAGTATTATTATTATTATTATTATTATTATTATTATTATTATTATTATTATTATTATTATTATTATTATTATCATAAACAATTAAGCAAAGAGGTAAAACCAAGCAACCTTGCTGGTATTATTACAGTTACTTGTAAACCTTCAGATTATTATTATTATTATTATTATTATTATTATTATTATTATTATTATTATTATTTTATATTGAGTTAGAATTAAGTACTATTTCAAGTATTATTACTATCACTAAAAGTTTGCTATTATATTTGAAACATCATCGTAAGTATTATTATCATTATCATTACTATAAGTTATAATCAAGCATTAAGTATTATTATTATTGTTACTAAATCCTAGCTATCAGGTATTATTATTATTATTATTATTATTATTATTATTACCCTATCTTGAGTTTAAACCTAGCATCACCGCAAGCACTATTATTATTATTATTATTATTATTATTATTATTATTATTATTATTATTATTATTATTATTATTATTATTATATTAAATACTCAGAAAAAATTAGCAACAAAATACAAAAGGCAATGCAAGGAATTCATATGTATTTAGCTCTCTGTGACCATAAGCATCTTAGGAATTCATTCCGGCTCTCTTGCACTTTGCACCGCAAGATCCAGCATCGAGGTACGAAATCTAGCCAGCGAGAGATAAACAGAATAAAATATTTGGTTATCTAACCAATGAGAAAAATGGTAAACAAGAATTAAATTTAGTTTATATGTACGGAGAATAAAATATGATCTCTTATTTTGGAAAATGAAATATTTATATCCTTATCAAAATCTGCGATTAAAATACGATCTATTATTTTCGAAAAAGAAATATTTATATACTTCTCAAAGTCTACGAATAAAACATGATCTTTTTTTCGAAAATGAAATATTTATATACTTCTCAAAATCTACGAATATGATCTATTATTTTGGAAAATTAAATATCCATATACTTCTCAAAATCTACAAATAAAGTATGATCTATTATTTTCGAAAATTAAATGTTTATATAACAAGTTCGTGGATATTTTCGCTAATATTTTGTGACAATAAAATGCAATAAAGAAGCATCTACAAAGTACTTGACAGTTCGAATACTGTAATTATACAAATTATTTTACTTTGCTTTACTATTATTGTTATTATTATTATTATTATTATTATTATTATTATTATTATTATTATTATTATTATTATTATTATTATTATTATTATTATTATTATTATTATTATAAAGCAAGGTGAAATAATCTAAATAATTACATTATATCAACTGCTCTAAGCCACAAAGATAAAAACGACCATTATAATTACCGTAAACCTCAAGTTACTTTTTTTTAAATAAAGAAAAATAACATTTCGTGATTCCTTAGATTTCAAAAATAATAAAAACTTGAACTATTCTTTTGAGTAAGAAACTATCCAAATGATACTGGAAAACATTTGTCCTAAAACGCGCTAGCAACGACAGGAACAATGATGAAAGAACAAGCAACAACATAAATAATAATAATAATAATAATAATAATAATAATAATAATAATAATAATAATAATAATAACAATAATAATAATTACTGTTCCAACAGTATTTACCCTGTAGGGAGCCTTCTCAATTCTTCTTCTTATAATAATAATAATAATAATAATAATAATAATAATAATAATAATAATAATAATAATAATAATAATAATAACTGCAACATCTTGCTGAGAAAGACCACCAAAGACACAAAGATCGGAAACAACATAACCATCAATAATAATAATAATAATAATAATAATAATAATAATAATAATAATAATAATAATAATAATAACTGCAAAATCTTGCTGAGAAAGACCGCCAAAGCGATAAATGTCGGATACAACAAAAACATCACTATTAATAATAATAATAATAATAATAATAATAATAATAATAATAATAATAATAATAATAATAATAATAATAATAATTGGAAAATCTTGTTCAGAAAGACCACCAAAGACACAAAGGTCGGATACAACATAACCATCACTAATTTTCAATCGTCATTCTAATTTCTCATTCAGATCATCAGCATCGTCATAATCATCACGACGGTTCCAGTGATGAATCGTAATCATCGGAGTCTTCTCTTCTAATTATTTTCACTTGTTATTTAAACCCGAAATCAAGAATTCGCGTCGTGACGAAAATGTCTTCATTATAAGCAATAACGTCAGACATTATTTTCTTAATAATTCTTTTGTATTTATCATTCATTATACGCAATAACGTCTTCTGTCAGTCATGAAAATATTACTAAGGACAGTCATTATTTTCCTAGTTGTTTTGTATTTAATAACGTCTTCTGTCAGTCATGAAAATTTTACTAAGGCCAGTCATTATTTACTTAATTCTTTTGTATCTATCATTCACTATACGCAATAACGCCTTCTGTCAGTCATGAAAATATTACTAAAGCCAGTCATTATTTTCTTAATTCTTTTGTATATCATTCATTATACGCAATAACGTCTTCTGTCAGTCATGAAAATAGTACTAAGGTCAGTCATTATTTTCTTAATTCTTTTGTATTCATCATTAACTATAAGCAATAACGCCTTATGTAAGTCGTGAAAATATCACTAAAAGCAGCCATTATTTTCTTAATTCCTTTGTATTTATCATTCATTGCAAGCAATAACGTCTTCTGTCAGCCATAAAGATATTAATAAATGCAGTCATTATTTTCCTATTTCTTTTGTATTTATCATTCATTATAAGCAATAACGTATTCTGTCAGTCATGAAAATATTACTAAGGTCAGTCACTATTTTCTTAATTCTTTTGTATTTATCATTCATTATATGCAATAACGTCTTCTGTCAGACATGAAAATATTACTAAGGTCAGTCATTATTTTCTTAATTCTTTTGTATCTATCATTCATTATAAGCAATACTTTCAGTCATGAAAATATTACTAAGGTCAGTCATTATTTTCTGAACTCTCTTGTATTTATCATTCATTATAAGCAATAGCGTCTTCTGTCAGTCATGAAAATATTACTAAGGTCAGTCATTATTTTCTTAATTCTTTTGTATTTATCATTCATTATAAGCAACAGCGTCTTCCGTCATCATGAAAATATTACTAAGGTCAGTCCTTATTTCCTTAATGCTTTTGTACTAATCATTCATTATAGGCTGTCAGTCACAAAAATATTACTAAGGTCAGTCATTATTTTCTTAATTCTTAGCATCATCTTAATCCCATAGGTTTATGAATTATTTCTTATATAACTTCTGTCACTGAAATTATTTTTTTTCTATTGTTTGGGAAAAAATATTTTGTTATGAAACGAAACTTATCAATGGAAACAGTTATTAGTTTATGAGTCATTGTTGTTATTATTGGCATTTATTTTTTTGTATAACTTCCTGCATAAAAATTATTTTTTATATTGTAAAGGAAAAGTTTTTTTATTATGAAATGAACCTAGTCAATGGGAACAGTCATTTCATTAAAATTAAACGTAAAAGAAAAAATATGCCATGGTTACAAGGAAGTGAAATAAATACCTGGAAAAATATAGGCCAAATAATAATAATAATAATAATAATAATAATAATAATAATAATAATAATAATAATAATAATAATAATAATAATAATTTCGATGATGACTGTAATCAGATAGCTAAGTTTCAAAAACGATAAAAATAAAAATAATGATAATGTAAAAGTCTTAGTATTATTATTATTATTATTATTATTATTATTATTATTATTATTATTATTATTATTATTATTATTATCCACCTAATATCGGTAATGATGATAACAAAAAGGAAATAAGGCCTGTCATTTCATTAATAACAACTGAATCCAAATTAAGTTTTTAAATATTGAAATAATTCCCAATGCGTTCCAAGTGAAAGATAAGCAAAATTTCCTTTTATGAAACTGTGCGTAAAATGCTGCCGTTTTAGTTTTCTGAAAAGAAAACTATTGTGCCGGCTTTGTCTGTCCGTCCACACTTTTTCTGTCCGCCCTCAGATATTTAAAACTACTAAGGCTAGAGGGCTGCAAATTGGTATGTTGATCATCCACCCTCCAATCATCAAACATACCAAAATGCAACCCTCTATCCTCAATAGTTTTAATTTTATTTAAGATTAAATTAGCCATAATCGTGCTTCTGGCAACGATATAGGATAGGCCACCACCATGGGCCGCGGTTCATACAGCATTATACCGAGACCACCGAAAGATAGATCTGTTTTCGGTGGCCTTGATTATACAATGTACAGAAAACCCGATTGCACCGAAGAAACTTCGGCGCATTTTTTACTTGTTTTCAGTAAAAATTAAAATGCTTTCCCTGTTAAAATTGAAGAATATTAATAAGAAGTAATATAAATTCAGAGACTGAAGTCCTGTTTTACAATCGGAATGTAGGAACACATCACGAAGGATGATGAGAGAGAGAGAGAGAGAGAGAGAGAGAGAGAGAGAGAGAGAGAGAGAGAGAGAGAGATACATGCATTCCAAAATTTTATTACAAAAAAGGTATGGTATTTAAAAATTCGGTTTATTCGTCTCCCGATACGCTAGAGTACTCTTCAGTATTTTCACAAAAACTACCATTCGGTACATAAAAGGTAAAATCTTGATTTTTGCATGTTGTAAAATGAGCAATAATCTCAAAGCTATTCATGATTATTCATCTTTCGGTTATTATTATTATTATTATTATTATTATTATTATTATTATTATTATTATTATTTACAAAAATCTCCTAATCGCATGAGTCACTAAATTGTTGAAGAAATCCACAATGATGTTAGTGTAAATATATATTAAAAATATATATAAAAAGAAAACTTTCGAGAACTACAGCTCTCTAATGATTTATATATGTATATATATAAATATATATATATATATATATATATATATATATATATATATATATATATATATATATATATATATATATATATATAAATATTTATTTAATATATATTTACACTCGCATCATTATGGATAACTTCACCATTATTATTATTATTATTATTATTATTATTATTATTATTATTATTATTATTATTATTATTATTATTATTATTCAGGAAGGTTATTCCCATGACTTCATTATTTCATAAAATTTCCCTCCATCCTCATTACCTTACGTGTCAACGTTATCATGTTTATAACACCATAAAAATCACGACAATAATGAATGAGGCGATAAACCCGTAAAACACAAAAGAGTGATATCAAACGAAGATGCGATGCATTACTGCCCTAATGCAATTCTCCTTGTATTTTAATAATTTGCTTTTATATATATATATTTTTTTATTTGTTAATTTGTCTGCTTTTCTTATAACTTGATCTTCTCTTTCTGTATTTCCTCTCTACATTCTTTTAATTCTTTCGAATGAACACCATAATGTTTTTTGGAAGCTTGAATTTCAAGTCAATGGCCCCTTTGGTGGGCTTGCTCCATTATGAATAGGGTTCAATTTCTGGATGATAATAATAATAATAATAATAATAATAATAATAATAATAATAATAATAATAATAATATTGGAAGGTTGAATTTCAAGTTAGTGGCCCCTGTGGGATTGTTCCATATGAATAGGGTTCATCTTCTGGATGATGATAATAATAATAATAATAATAATAATAATAATAATAATAATAATAATAATAATAATAATAATAATAATAATAATAATAATAAATACATAGGAAGCTTGTATTTCAAGCCAATGGCCCCTGTGGTGGGCTTGTTCCATATCAATAGGTTCATCTTCTGGATAATAATAATAATAATAATAATAATAATAATAATAATAATAATAATAATAATAATAATAATAATATTGGAAGGTTGAATTTCAAGTCAATGGCCCGTGTGGTGGGCTTGTTCAGTATGAATAGGGTTCATCTTCTGAATAATAATAATAATAATAATAATAATAATAATAATAATAATAATAATAATAATAATAATAATAATAATAATAATAATAATTATTATTATTATTATTATCTTTCTTTAATTAATAATAATAATAATAATAATAATAATAATAATAATGATAATAATAATAATAATAAGTGCTTAATGTACGGAAGCTTAGTGGCAAAGAAGGAAGGGAGAGAGAAAACAATTGACAATAATAATCTGTCTGTACACATAAATGTTAATATCGAAAGTATAAAAATACGTAAAAACCTGAACGACGAAAAAAAATGAGCTTCTGACAAACATTACGCTCATACGATACGCGACATTTAATGCCATTACATGACGGCGCTTCATTACCAAGGACAATTACGGCGTTAGCGGTTTTGCCCCATTCTTGTGTAATTCCCCTGTAATTATGAAATTAATGCCAGTACGCTGAAAGGATAATTTTTTTTCTCTCTTAAGATGTTTTCTAAGGTAATTATTCTCTTATGGTGATAAAAAGCTATAACCTGATTCTGAAGGTAAATTTTAACAGAAAATATTTGTGGAACAAATCGAAGTGTATCCTTAATCTTGATTAAGGCCATGATTTAATTTTTGATGTGTGTACTGATCGTGTGATTATATATGAAATATTCGTACTTGAACGTATGATTAATGGGCAGCATATATACAAAGCAAGTTAAGGTTATATATATATATATATATATATATATATATATATATATATATATATATATATATATATATATATATATATATATATATATATATATATACATATACATATATATATACATATACATATAAATATATATACATATATATATGTGTATATAAATGATATATAAATGAAATACTAATATAAATATACATACATATATATATATATATATATATATATATATATATATATATATATATATATAGTGTACATAAGTATTTATTTATATACTATCTAACTCTCAGCTAGAGTAACCAGTACCAATCTTTGATACAATGTCTTATTTTCTCACAAGTGCGTTACACAGTAAACACATGACATGTGTGTTTTTGACCGAAAGTGGTAAGAAAATCAATTTATTTCCCCCAGAGTTCTGGAAGTTGACAGTTATTTTAAGAGCCTCTTCGGATACGCAATATTTCGCAATATTTAGAAAAATAGGTGTTTTTCATTTACTAGAGACCTAGCGATGAAAACTAGAAAGCGCACAACACCCTATCTCTCTCTCACTCACTGTACTATATATATATATATATATATATATATATATATATATATATATATATATATATATATATATATATATATATATATATATATATATAATATATATATATCGGCACAAACGCAAGATATCTGATTCATCTTCCAAGGAATTAGAAATCTACAGAAAAATATCGGACGGGGAAAAAAAATGTGTATGTACTTGACGGCCAAAAACGGTGACCGAAATACTTCACAACCCAAACAGAAAAAAAAATATATATATATACCTATTTATCTATTTTTAAATATATACTTTAAAAATGGCCGCAGACCAACCCATCTCGCTCTACCGAACTCTTCGGAGGCGGCGTGGCTCTACCGAAGAGTTACGCGTTGCCGATAGAAATACTTAAGAGCAGAAAATAGAGAAAATACTTATAAACAGAAATATTTAGATCCTCTCTATAAGAGAGAGAAAAGAGTTCTCTTTCTAATGTAACCACCAAACGATCGTTTCTTGAAGAGTTTTGACGCCCCGGCTTAATGGAGATGTTACGGAGAAACATTTATATATTTCTTATCTTTATATGCATTCCCCTAGGAATGCGATACCGCCATCACGCTTATCTTTAGAGTCATAAAAAAAAAGAGTGCTATAAAGGTTTTTGGGACATCCTGCAAATGACGCATGTTCACGTACATTCCATGGACAATGTCCAATTGTACGTTCGCGGAAAGGGATCAGTGATATATATAAATAAAGTGATATGACATATTAATATGTGAATCTAGCTGAAATCGCAGTTTATGTGATATTACATAATAATTAGTGAATAAGATACTTCGTCAATGAAAACATTAAACTAAATATTTATATTTTTGTTATCGTATTTATAATACCGTAACATTAGTACAATAGAGTGAAGTACGTCAGAAATAACATACAAACAAATGCAAAGATAATATATATATATATATATATATATATATATATATATATATATATATATATATATATATATATATATATATATATATATATATATATATATATTTATATTATATATATATATACATTAGTAAGTGTACATATATATGTGTGTATATATATATATATATATATATATATATATATATATATATATATATATATATATATATATACATACTGAGGCAAAACTTATTCCATTAGAATCAGGACCTGATATTTGTGTGCAATTTGGCAACGCCTTAAATGCTGCCATAATAAATTTTACCAACATACGTTAAGTAGAAATCATTGTCAGGCCTGAAACATTACTTCCATTTTGCTGTACGATAATTTGATACCAAAATATCAGACGAAGTGTTTATATTATTATTCAACAGCAGATGCAAGGACAAACACAGATACACATTTTGCATGTATATATACATATATATATATATATATATATATATATATATATATATATATATATATATATATATATATATATATATATATATATATATATATATATATATATATATATATATATATATATATATACATATATATATACAGTATATACATACATACATATATATATATATATATATATATATATATATATATATATATATATATATATATATATAGAGAGAGAGAGAGAGAGAGAGAGAGAGAGAGAGAGAGAGAGAGAGAGAGGTGCACACAAACCCAAATATTAAATTGATATATGTAACATTAATATATGTATATATATAATATATATATACATATATATGTGTGTGTGCGTGTGTATAATATACATTTCTTGCTTGTGTGTGCGTAACTAAGATGGCTCAAACATACGTCAGAGAAAAAGAGAGGATAAAGCTACCGGTCATCCCTCCCCCTCCAAAATCACAGTGTATCAAAAACCGCAAGTAAGAAAAATACTAACATTAAGGAATGTAAAAAAAAAAAAATAAATAAGTAAAGGCCCTTCACAATTGACTTTACAGGAAGCGACTTAAAAAAAAGAAAAAGAGCATTTACAATGCATCACAGTAAATCATTTACTGACGCTGATGTTTTGGATTAGAAACTCGCGTCATAAAATATAGGACTTACGCCTTCCTAAAAGATTGGCATTTGCCTTTTGCGAAGGAGCCGGTGAATAGCAAACCTACGAGGTTTTACTTGTATGTACCGAAGGGCGCATTTCTCATGCAAAAGGAGGAAAATATGTCATTTCGCTATCAAACGTAAGTCTCGCAGTTGGTGGATGTATGGTGATCAGATTTGGAGTTTATTATTATTATTATTATTATATATATATATGTGTGTATATATATATGTGTGTGTATATATATATAAATATATATATATATATATATATATATATATATATATATATATATATATATATATATATATATATATATATATATATATATATATATATATATATATATATATATATATATATATATATATATGAATATATATATATATATATATATATATATATATATATATATATATATATATATATATATATATATTTAAAATATATTATATATATAAATATTTATGTACATATATATATATATATATATAATATATATATATATATATATATATATATATATATATATATATATATATATATATATATATATATATATATATATATATATATATATATATATATATATATATATGTATGTATATATATATATATATATATATATATATATATATATATATAAATATATGTTGTGAGCGTTTTAAATTTTTCAATTTCGGGCGGCAGTGTTCGCAAATTATGTACTCGCGGACACATACAATCAAAATCCGATCTGTTAATGGCAAAAAATTCATCCTAGAGTTTTGTTCGCCTCAATGCCCAAGAATATATAACATTTTGTCAACTCGGAGCCGAAAACCAAGGAATCTAGCAAAGTAACATTTTCAGACTAAAATACTATACTTAGACGTATGTAATTGTAACGGATACGGTGCACGTGTATGTATATATATATATATATATATATATATATATATATATATATATATATATATATATATATATATATATATATATATATATATATATATATATATATATACATATATATATATATATATATATATATATATATATATATATATATACATATATATATATATATATATATATATATATATATATATATATATATATATATGTAAGTGTGTATATATATTATATATATAAAATATATATCTGTATGTGTGCGTGTTTATGTATGTATGTATTATGTATATGTGAGTAAATGTACACACGCATACACACATACAGATACATATATTATATATAAATATATATATATACATATACATATATATATATATATATATATATATATATATATATATATATAATTATACACAAATATATACACGCATACATAAATATATTTCTTTGCCAAACAAACACTCTAACTGCACACTCGAACGCCCTCTTATATATACACCGTCTAGCCAAACAAAACTGAAGGAGCCCCAAAGCGATCCTTTGTTTTTAAAAGGAGCACCTCCAATTGTGCAAGCGTTTCGTCTCCATTATCAAGCAGATACAAAAGGGGCCTCTTGTGTGCAAGCAAGAACTTCTCTCGTTCGCAATGAGGTATGTTTAATGCCAGACGCAACAAGAGATCAGTATATCGCCGGGTAATCTTGCAAAACAAAAAAAATTAACAAAAAAATTATAAACAGATTCGCGAAGAGCAAGACGGGGAAACGGGTAGATGCTCAATATTTCTTCCCTTCTTGGCTACTGTTTCAAGAAGAAGAATGAGCATCAGTAGCAGTAGCAGCAGCGGCTGAATATACTGAATATTTTGTTTTATGTCTCTCTCTCTCTCTCTCTCTCTCTCTCTCTCTCTCTTGGGTTCGTTTGAAAAGCGGGAATTTACTAGCGACTGACGGCCGTGTTCTTTGTCAGGGGGCAAATCCCCCCGCGAGGATCGGCGAAAATATCCCTAAATTATCCGTAATACCTCGCTAAGAGAAGGCTCTTCTTCTTCTTCCTCTTCTTCTTCTTCTTCTAAGTTCGAATGATTTCCTTAAGCCGCTGGCGATCTCTTCGGAAGACGGGGCCGGGAATCCTTTGGGATGCTGCTGTGAAGACAGATCTTTCATCTGCCAGTCAGAGGCTGATGCTGAAACATCGCCGACGCAGCCTTGTTTTCGCCTCATAAATAAATAAGTAAATAAATAAATAAGTAAATAAATAAATAAATCGAATAATACGAATTAAACTTCGCGTCCGAGAAGTTGTTTGATTTTTTTTTGACATTTTATTTTGAAGAGGTAAATTAATTTACCAGTTTCTTTTCAGAGCTAATAATTAATTACACATATAACAATCAGTGATAACTGCTTCTCAATGCCTACGGAATATTTTTGGAAAATAATCCAATAAAAAAGAAATATATCGAGAATTGTAGCAATAAAAATTCAATAATATTTTGTGCGTCTGTGTGTGTGTGTTTGTGTGTGTATCTGAGAGAGAGAGAGAGAGAGAGAGAGAGAGAGAGAGAGAGAGAGAGAGAGAGAGAGAGAGATTTAATCGGCCACGCAAGTGCGGATGTGCAGAAATCTCAGAATTATTCATAAATAAGGGTAAGCCTCTTCTTCCTTCGAAAACTTTCCGCCTCCTCCTCCTCCTCCTCCTATAACCAAGCCTTCCTTATGCTTGGAAGTGATGCAGGACATAATCCAACATGCATGGGAATTAGATTAAAAGGAGAGAGAGAGAGAGAGAGAGAGAGAGAGAGAGAGAGAGAGAGAGAGAGAGAGAATGAGAAATCTCATCGCATGATCCGCTAGCAGTCGTCGACGACGACGGCGAAGACGCCACAGTCGCTAAAAGATGAAGAAGCTATGTCGGGGTGGGTTTGCGAGACACGAAGGATTACATTCGAAGTACTGACATTCTTTTGTTTACAGAGACAACACCCAGTGTATTCTTTTCGCGCCCGAGATCAGCTACAGCAGCAGCTACCTCGAGAGTCGTCACACAACTTTTTTTCTCTCTCTCTCTCTCTCTATCTCTATCTCTCTCTCTCTCTCTCTCTCTCTCCTTCATCCCGATAATCTTCATTTCATCATCCCTCTTCTTCTTCTTCTCCTTGCTTGTCACTTCTGCCGTTCGCCTTCGTATAATATCTATATTCTCGCCTTATCCGGGTGGATCTTCTTCTTCGTTTTTTCGTCAAGAAGTTGGAAAGGAAGTTTTTACTCGCGATGCAAACAGCCATTAGGAGAGTTTTTTCATTTACGAAGGGCCACGCGTCGAGGCGTTTTTCCCTCTCCCACTCGAAAGAAACGATCGGAAAGCCTAACAACAAAATGGTGGCTCCCAGAAACTCCACACCAAACCAACGCAACGCTGGCTGTTGAACATTGGCCCAACATTCGCTTTTGGCGCAATACTTCCTTTTCGCCTATTTCTTCTCTCTAACGACGACTGTCTACCCGAATACGAACAGAAGGAAGACCTACGTCTGACGAAACGCTGAAAGAGGAAAAAGAGAAACATTCTTTTAAAGAAAAGGAACAAAAACAGATACATTCCTAGTCCGGCGGGGAGTAGGCTGAAGGCTGGCCGGGAACGTGACGGCCATTGTAAAAATCGGCGTCGCGGAATGCCCGCCCGCCCGTCGGGGAAAAAAAAAGCGAAACTCCGGCTCGTCCGCGAATATAAATATCGAAAATCATCTCGCAAAAGTTTCGCCGGACGAGTGTAGTATACAACGTGACAGAAGAGAAAAAAAATTTTTTTTTACCTAACTCAACCTCTTGTTCTCCATTCCGCGTCTTCGCCACTATTCTGAAAGTACTGACAGAGACCTCTGTTGGCCGAACGTGCAACCTGAAGGAGACGCCGGGGCCCCACCCCTGTCTTAGCCTCGTCTCTCTCTCTCTCTCTCTCTCTCTCTCTCTCTCTCTTATGCGGCCGCTAATGTACATCATATCACACGGCCTCAATGTTATTAAATGTTATTCAATGTTATTTCTCATGGGCGCATCTTCATGAAACTCTTGACTTTGAAGTCTGCGGGATAAAACAGAGAGATGTGTAGCAGCAGAAATCACTCACTAAACGGGAAAGAGACAAAATGTTGCATTTCGCATTGAACAACGGATGTTACAACTGTGTCCTTCGAAAATAAAAAAAAACATTCCGTCAATAACGGTAAATTTAGATCTTCGTGACTCTTCTCATTCATCAACGTCAGTTCTCTAATTGCAGCATAATAAATCTTTAGTCACACAACTTAACATTATTATTATTATTATTATTATTATTATTATTATTATTATTATTATTATTATTATTATTACTGAAAATATAAAATACTGATTCAATATAAATCTTTTAACATATTCAAAAGGGAATTTCCGAATAAAACAAAATATTC
>NC_089757.1:31380764-31395764 GCF_040412425.1 Macrobrachium rosenbergii | reverse complement strand
CAGAAATGATAAAAAAAAAACCGCCATGGTTAAATGAACATTAACATACAAAAATATATCCTTGGCATTGGGCAAGTTCAGCCATCAAATTACATCACTGATAAATCCGGCAATTTAACGAGATCCGAATTCCCAATTTCCTCAATAAATTCTCCCTGTTGTCTCTTGTATTCCGTCGTCACGTGAATGCGTGAATTTTTCTTGGGGTAATTGTTAAACGAGTGCAAAATTCTTTTCTTAATTTGAAACGCTTGCGATAAAATCGTGTTTTATTCAGGTGACCGGAACATAAATATCCACGGAACGAGTCCAGAAAACTTGAAGAAATAAAATTCTTTTGAAATTGCTGAAGGTGTAAAATATATCCGCTGAGAGACATCTGGTGTCACAGATATGCATTTTTGCGTCATTATACAAGGAATTAATATTTTTTTGCATATAACAGAAATGACAACTTCAAATCATTAGCGCCTGTGAAATAGATAAGGGGCGGCGATATGGTAATTTATTAACTGTCAAAATGACTGGTGCGCACTAAACAAAGACGGGAAGTATTGCCTTCAATTGTCACCTAAGGGAATATGCATAATTAAATGACTTGAAAATAAAGCAATCTGAATACTGTATCCTTGAACGATAAATTAGGAAATTTATCGGTCACTGCCTTGTGTTAGTTTCATTCCGCAGGTATATATGCACCATGCGTCAAAGTTTGGAAAAATCAAACGTTTTTTTTTTTTTATTTACCTTCGAATGGTATTCTATGTCAATTGTTCTTAACCAGGGGTGCGAAGCTGGTTCCTAAGGGGTGCGAGGATGCCTATGAACAATTAAAGCAAAATATATTTTAATGTACGCATGCTATTTTTTTCTGGAAGAAAAAAAAAAAATACATAATAATGTGAACGAAGATTTTAAAAATGTGGTTTTGTTATTAATACACATCGTATCAACTTTGTATTTTAACTTTTTTTTTATTTCGGCAATTCAGGGGGTGCGGGAAATGAATGCTGATTTGAAAGGGGTTCATACATTGAAAATGGTTAAGAACCACTGTATTCTATGTTAAGTAATGCCAATATATTAATTTTATCTGATGAAAAACAAAAGACTGCCTTTTTTTACTGTTGAAATAATTTACCAATGTCACAATATGTGGAAAAAATTATTTCCGATATAAATAACATTGAGAGAAAATTATTTATGTGACGTTAGTATTCTGATTTAATATTCCTGTAGCTGATATTATACGTTCATAAACGTAAAATTTGCTTTAAAGAAAAAATACTTCAAAAGTATAATACAAAGAATTATAGAATTTACGGTCCAGAAGGGCCTCAAAGCATAGTTTATTATAGATTAATTTGGAAACCTTCATTTGCTGAAGAAAATATTTCAAGTACAGTTACTGAATAAAAAATTGTGTGGCATAGGAATTATTCAGAAGTAAGTCCTATACATGGAAACTAATAAAATTGGCAAATATACTGTGCTTTCCTTCTGTTCCTTAAAAATACTACCTACTGATGGCTATATATATTGAGAAAAAAATAATACCACAAATATAACAGTTGACAAAATGTTCAAGCATCCCTGAAAAGTAACATCTATAGCTAGCCATGCAGAATGAGGAAAATAAGAAATTAAGAATACAAAAATAACAATGAAAAATATTTTCGGGCATAAAACATACACTTTAAAGTTAGCATATTTACTGATTACATGTCATAAAGCCTCAACAAAAATACAAAACAGACTGAGGGAAAAATAATGTAAGCTACAGAAAAAGCGATTCAGTCCCTGAACAGTTTATTAAAATACAGAAAATCAATGACAACAACGAGCATTTTGACCATATTGTCAGCTGACAACGTCAGCGTCATCAACGCCGCGAGGGATATTGTTACTTAGTTAATAACATCATCATCTAGCGCTGTAACGTGACACTGTTAGAATCAGTAACAGCTGAGTTATTTAAACATGTGTTTATTACCATCCTTTTTTTTATTTTTTGTTATTTTCATTATCATTCTTCCTGCTGTTGCTTTTATCCAATGTATACTATTATTATTATTATTATTATTATTATTATTATTATTATTATTATTATTATTATTATAAAATGTCCCTCCCCTTTACAACCATCCTTTTTTGTGATTTTCACCATTACGTTTACTGCTGTTGCTTTTATTCATTATTATTATTATTATTATTATTATTATTATTATTATTATTATTATTATTATAGAATTCCCCTTTCCTACCATCTATTTTATTGTTATTTTCATCAGCATTTAATACTGCGGTTGTTTTTATTCAGTATTGATAATACTACTACTAATAATAATAATAATAATGATAATAATATCATTATTATTATAAAATGCCCCTCCCCTTCGCTATCATCTTTTTTATTTTTATAATAATTTTTACTGCCGTTGTTTTTATTCAAAATTATTATTATTATTATTATTATTATTATTATTATTATTATTATTATTATTATTATTATTATTATTATTATACAATTTCTCCTTTACTACCATCTATTATATTCTTATATTCATCAACATTTAATACTGCGGTTGTTTTTATTCAGTATTAATAATAATAATAATAATAATAATAATAATAATAATAATAATAATAATAATATTATTATTATTATTATTATTATTATTATTATTATAAAATTGCCCGCTTCTTTTTAAACACTTTTGCGGGTATAAATCTACTGTTTATTTATTATTATTATTATTATTATTATTATTATTATTATTAGCGGGTATAAGTATACTGTTGATTTATTATTATTATTGTTATTATTATTATTATTATTATTATTATTATTATTATTATTAGTAGTAGTAGTAGTAGTAGTAGTAGTAGTAGTAGTAGTAGTAGTATTTGTTAAAAACAAAAATACCGCAAAAGGCACTTAGCTGAAATTAAACAATTTACAAGGTACTAACTGATAAAAAAACTGAGTTAATAAACAGCGGTTTTAATTGTCTCAAATCATTAGTGGCTTCATGAGACGAAAGGTCTTTATGATGTCCACTCCCTTGAATATGCCATTTAGTAACTTTTTGCGTTTTATTCTGCTCAATTAACATACGATACTTCCTCAGTAATAGTAATTGGATATCAATTTTCATTGTCATAATAATAATAATAATAATAATAATAATAATAATAATAATAATAATAATAATAATAATAATAATAATAATAACTGAAAAAAAGGATTTTTCGTAAACAGACTTCATTAGGTTATATAAGCCGACGCTAGGAAAATTAACAAAAAGTATTATTATTATTATTATTATTATTATTATTATTATTATTATTATTATTATTATGACGTTGCAATACCATACAGAAATAATGGACAGTAAACAGGTAATTAAATAAAATACAGATAAAATCAATACAGGTACATCAAAAACAGGCAAAATTATTAGAAAAATAAGGGAAAATGATCGAGAATTTAAAATAGATTATTTTAAAGGGCAGACAAAAAACTTTAAAACCAACAAAGGTTAAAGGTTTCACTTTGCCTTTGGTACAAAAATAATTAGTTACAAAAACTGCAAAGATGATGATGATGATGATGATGATGGTGAACTTGGTGGTGAAATTGATGATTATGATGATGATATTGATGAAGTCCTTTATGTAAAAAATTTAAGACCAAAATAAGGTAATAGTATTCATATCTTTGGTAGAGATGTTTAAATACAAAATACTCAAAAAATTGTGATGGTGAGGATAATGAACTTTATGATGATGATGATGATGATGATGGTGAACTTGGTGGTGAAATTGATGATTATGATGATGATGAAGTCCTTTATGTAAAAAATTTAAGACCAAAATAAGGTAATAGTATTCATATCTTTGGTAGAGATGTTTAAATGCAAAATACTCAAAAAATTATGATGGTGAGGATAGTGAACTTTATGATGATGATGATGATGATGATGATGAAGTCCCTTAAGAAACAGACTAAAAACCAAAGGGTAAAAAAGGCTAATCTTATCTTTGGTACAAATGTTCAAAAGGCAAAAACTCCAAAAATGATGATGATGGTGAATTTGATGAAAATGATGAAGTCCGTTCCTAAGCGTTTCAAGAAAAATTTAGCTCATCTTATCTTTAATACAGATATTCAAATGTAAAAAAAAACTCCAAAAATGATTATGATGACGGTAAGAATGATTGTGCTTTTCATCGTACCTTTACTACAGATATTCAAATGCAAAAGACTCCAAAAATGATGATGATGATGGAAAACCTGATGATAATGATGATGGTGATGATGATGATGAGGTTGATTTTCTAAGGGTTAAAAAAACTTACCACATCTTATCCCTTGTACTGATTATGATGACGATGATGATAATGGTGAACTTGATGATAATGATGAACTTGAATGATAATGATGATTGTGAGGTCCCTTACAAAACAAGAACCACAAAAAGGCTAAAAGACTTTTCATATCTTTGGTACAGATATTCAAATCCAAAAAACTCCAAAAATAATTATGTCGATAATGATAGTAATGATGATGACTATAATGACGATGATGATGATGAGGTCCCTTCCTAAGAGTTCAAGAAAGTCTTAAGGTTTCCCCCCTTGCCCAACAAGGCAGTCAAGTCCATAAACCCTCAAAACAAATTAGAAACAAAGAGGAAAGAGGACAAGAGAAAATAAAAAAAAAAAACAACACTAAAATAAGGGGACAGCTAAGGTAATACAAGGACGCCACCACATCACCTCCACCTCCTCCTCCTCCTCCTACTTCAGGACGTCTCTATGTAAAAAATAGAAGCCTGCGCGAAGGGAAAATACCAAAGATTCACACTAAACGAGAAACAACAAAGACCAGGATGATGTCCATTATCGAATTCCTAAGGAGTTGGGAAAGACGTCCCCTGTTCTGTATAACATGTTTGTTTTCACA
The DNA here is from genome assembly GCF_040412425.1 of Macrobrachium rosenbergii. Lineage (NCBI taxonomy): Eukaryota > Metazoa > Arthropoda > Malacostraca > Decapoda > Palaemonidae > Macrobrachium > Macrobrachium rosenbergii. Next base: position 31,390,795 of record NC_089757.1, on the reverse strand, counting down.
GCATGGATGGACTCTCTCTCTTTCTCTCTCTCTCTCTCTCTCTCTCTCTGTCAATAACCCTGGTGGGACCTGGGGTGAAAAACACACACACAAGTACACGTACACGTACACACACTTATACAGACATACACACTCACACAGCATGGAAGTTCCGTCAAGACAATCTTTGAGGTCCGAATATGGTTAAATGTTGAAATAATTCATACACATACTATTTTATATATATACACACACACACACACACACATATATATATATATATATATATATATATATATATATATATATATATATATATATATATATAATTAAATAATTATACATATATATTATATATTATGTATACATATTCATATATATCAAGGTGTATACATTTTTGTTTCAACATTTCACCATATCCAGAACTCCGAGCTTCTCTTAACGGAAATTCCATGCAGGATGTTAGCACGCACACACATGCATGCACACATATATATGTGTGTGTATACATATATATAACGCATATATACAAAAGGGTGTTTTTGGAAATTATCTAATAGTTTACATTAATTTATAACCGTGCTTCTATTCCATTACTCCAAAATTAAATTACAATATATATACATATATGTAATATATATACATATATATAACTACAATACATATGGGTCTAACAAACGTCTAAAATAAATGCATGGAATAAGCACCTTCACCTCAATATGCAACCACATGCTAACTCTGCATTAATCCGGAAATAAATCAAGAAACTGTATACCAGAATAAAATGAGCTAAATCGACGAATAAAATAAAACAGCTTCCAGACCAAAACCATCCCAAATAAATAAGAGATAAAAGGTGGGGGGGAAAGGGTATCACGGAGAAAGTAAGGAGAAAGTTCACTTTCATTACTTGGCTTGTGCCTGTATTAAAGCCTAAACGAAAGTTTACCATAACGGGAATATTGTTGAAGAAATATATATATATATATTTGTAACAGTGTAACACCAGCAACGCCTCTTCCATGTACGAGGGAATAGGTTTCTCAAATAAAGAGAAGCCGTAATGTGTTTGTTGTTTACAAGGAATGTGGTTTTAAACTTGAGCTGTTTAGTATTTCTGTAATTTCGCTTTTGTTCTTCATTAGAAAATGTTTCTTATGAGAACATGGAACATTATATAACAAATAAAGGATATGTAAGGCCGTTATGTATTTCTTATGAAAACATGGAACGTTATATAACAATGACTTGGCGTCACCGTTAATTGCCTATTTAAACTTGGCCTCAGTTGTTTAGTATTGTGTTACTTCAATGTTTCATTTTTGTATATATCATTAGAAAATATATATATATTGCAGAATATGGAACATTATATAACAAAGAAAATATTTATGTATGTGATATATGTGCATATATTTATATATATATGTTTATGAACGTTACATAGCAAAGAAAATATTATATATATATAACATGGAACGTTATATAACAATGACTTGGCCGTCACCTCAGAAAAGTCTTCGTGCGTATTGCCTACCCTTTTATAAAGAACACACTGACAACTGGTCGATTATTGCGTAACCGTGACACTAGTTTGAACTAAAATGAGAGTTGATTATTACTTTGGGTGATTCAAACTGTTAATATGCATTATACATCCATACATTTATAGTTTTATATATAGGGTATAAAGTATGGACATTAGATAACATTTTCTTGCATCAGTATTTAAATTATTTGCCATTATGGGTTGTCTGAAAGAAAAATATATTTAAATCAATAATTATAAAATTTTATATAACAAACACAAACGCCATATTATAATAAACACCATTTATATATATATTCTTAACACAAACCTATTCCATATATATATTTATATATAAATATATATATACATTATATATATATATATATATATATATATATATATATATATATTATATATCATATATATATATATATAATATATATATCTATATATATATATATATATATATATATATATGAAATGCTTGTTTTTCATTGATTCAGCAGCTAAATGTTGAATGTGGCTTACTCGTTACAATTTCACTTAGTAAGGACATCAAATGTAAATCTTTTTTGCTTTATTTTCGCAGATCCTACGCAATCAGTCGCTGGAAGGAGAAAGTAACTTTTGGCAAATGAATGCGGAATATGTAAATGCGGTATCATATTCATAATAAAACTAATATCCACTTTTATACCATGAAGCACTGGTGATGTAAACATTAAAATATAAGAATGAAATTCTTTTATTTGTATTATTTCTCCCGTTTTAATTTTCACCCCCATTAGAAGGAGATTTTAAATGCACAACCAGCCATTAATTGTCGATGATACTTCAAAAGATAATATGGCTCAAAATATTTACTAAACGAAAAGTAATGTAATATCAGCGAGAAGAATATGATACTTTTACACAAAGCCAAACATATCTGTATGTGTCTATAAAGTAATATAATACACAAATACACATGACAAAAATATATATATATATATATATATATATATTTATATATATATATATATATTATATGTATGTATGTATATATATATATATATATTATATATATATATATATATATATATATATATATATATATATATACATATACATATATATATATATATATATATATATATATATATATATATATATATATATATGTATATATATACATCTCTTATATATCAAACAACCACACTTGCACATCGACAGCTATACACTGTATCACTTAATTGCTTGAGTGTTATTTCCTTTTAATTTTTTTAAGGAAAGCGGAAGGGCTTAAGTTAATGATTCCCAGTCTCTATGTAACAAGTCCAACGAGTATCTATGCTAATGGATACTGGTTTTAATGCCAATGAGATAAATGTCCTGGAAAAGGTTTTTTTGTGGATTTTTTTTTTTGAAATTTTTTTGAGATTTTCAAGGGTCTATTATCATCAGGACAGACGACAGAACGAGTTATGCTAAATTTTGATCGTAAAATGAAGACAACTATACTCTTATATATATATATATATATATATATATATATATATATATATATATATATATATATATATATATATATAGATAGATAGATAGATAGTCATCTCTTCTCTGGAGAATATATAAATAAATACATATATATATATATATATATATATATATATATATATATATATATATATATATATATATATATATATAGTATATATATATATATATATATATATATATATATATATATATATATATATATATATATTACGGTGCATTTCCCCTCGCCTCCCACCCACAAGATCGATCTCCATAAATGTAAAGAGTACCAGAGGTTGGATGCAACACAACTGCAACCAGAAGAAGAAGAAGAAGAAGGGAAAGAAGAAGAAGATGAAGCCAGCCGTTGAATAAAAAATTATGGTCTTCGGTATTTATGATAAAAATCGGTCATTTACATAACTTTTCAGATGTTACAGAAACGGAATGATATACCGAGGATATGTGTCAGGCAATAATGATTTATTCAGTGATGCATATTTCTGCTTTCCGATGTATTCATATTTCTGCATACAAATATATCCACAAAAGGATTAGCAACAAAATTTACAACAATCAACAATGAATATTTCTGTGATTAAAATGGCTATTGTGTTGAAAAATAAAACATCTGCTTGAAATTCAGGAAAAAACCATGCTCTAAAATTAGAAAAACCTGAGACGTGATCATCGACATAAGCTCTAGATTTATCTCTCTAGTAATCTTTTTTATATATGTATATATTTACATATATGCATACATACATACATAAATACATATATATATATATATATATATATATATATATATATATATATATATATATATATATATAGACACACACATACTATATATACTATACAGACAGTATATATATATATATATATATATATATATCTATACAGACAGTATATATATATATATATATATATATATATATATATATATATATATGTATATATGTATGTGTGTGTGTATATATGTATGTATATGTATATATGTGTGTGTGTGTCAATAGTGTATGTATAATCAAAGACAAGCCAGGAAAAACAGCAAAGATGTAAAAGTACTTGATAGTACAGTACACTTATTGAGCATTTATATCCACACAAACTCCTGACAACATGTAAACCTCCTTAAAACGAGGCCAGTTTTTATGATCAAGCCGAGCCACTATTTATTTCGAAATTCAATACACGATCGACTGAGATATGAGGAAATTCAGAAATCTTACTCAAAAAACATAAAAATAAGGTTTTGTGTTATAATACTAAATTACAATTAAAAAAAAACATCTACAAAATTCACACCCACACTTCTGACGTCAGATCGAGACGGAGTAAGTTTCCAGGCTATGAATTATGCTCATGCCAAAATTAAAGCAAAATTAACCAGTTTTTGACAGACTTAAAACTTAAAACATTATGATAACAGAGAACTTCATATTTCAGTAAACCATTATGAAGTAAAGTAATAAAATAGTACAACTATAAAGCAGCATTCAAAACAAAACGAAGGAAAAAGGAAAATTGCTAGAAAGCTTTCTGATTCTACATCCATGATCTCAATTCGCCAGACTTCGAGAAATATACATAATAAAACAAAAACAAATTAAATAAATAAATCAATAACCTAAAAATATAACAGGAGCTGCAACCGCAATACTGACGGTAGCAATTAGGACCTTCTGATTATAAAATATATAAACATTAAATCAATGGTTCTCAACTGGGGGTCCCTGAACCACAATTGTTCTTCTTGTTGTTGTTTTGTCATTATTTATTTATTTATAATTTTATTTTTGTGATTTTCCAAAACTTCTCGGGGACCTCCTGCTCTACAGTCACGGACCCCTTGTGGTACGGGAACCCCCAGTTCAGAACCATTGTATAAAAATAATGAAAATTTAATATCAAGAGCACCAAATCATCTCAATAAAAGGATAAAAAAGAAAACTCGTTTAGTTAATGAACATCAAGCATTAAAATCAAGTTCCCAATAGCCTATCACATTTACTAATAATTAAAAAGAAGTCAACATAAAACAAATGTTAAGAATTTTGCAAAAGACTCAAGAAAAATGACAAACAGAAACCCAAGGAAAAAAGCATCAGGAAAGCCAAACAAACATGACAATTAAAAGAATTGGATATGAAGAAAAACAAACAAACATGACAATAAAAAATGGATATGACGAAAAAAAAACATGACAATTAAAAAAACTGGATACGAAGAAAAACAAACAAACAAACATGACGATTAAAAAATGGACTGCGGGAGAACGCTTCAATGTTTGCAAGAATAAAATAAAATAGGATAAAGGAAGCTTCAAAGCAAACAACCTCCATTTCACACAGGAAACATCTATATGGAAACAACAAAGACAAACAAACAGCAAACGACGCAGGAGAAAGTTATATAAACACAAAATTTACAAAGAAACAAACAAACAAAGCAAGACAAAGTCACAATGCGGATTTTAATAAGAAAAATAACGCCATAAATCTAACCAGTCAAAATAAATAAGTCAGATTCTATAGCAAGAGAGAAATCGGCTGAGGACGTACACTATCAAAAAGCAGTCAGTCAGCAGGAATGGCAACTAGGAATCAAAATCAGTCAGCAGGAATGGCAACTAGGAATCAAAATGAAAAGTTAAAACCCCACTTTCAAGGGTCGAGAACGAACGGAAACAGAGGGAAAGGCAGATCGGGAGAAAGTAAAAAATTTCATGGGGAATAAAGTAGGAGTTAAATTTCCCTCAATAAAAACCCCTTCGGGAATTTTGGACGGGGAATACAGAGGCCAGGAGAGAAAGTATGCCATTAAACATTTAGGATTTTGTAGGATGTCACATTAGAAATGCATTGAAAGATGGCAAATGCTAGTTAAGCAAAAATAAGCTCAAAATCAAGTGCTCTTAAACGTAAGGAACCACACCCACACAGCCACTTTCTATACAAGACTTTCTAATAAAAAGAAATGGACACCAAGTCAAGGATCCTATCATATATACTTTCTACCTTTACCTGAGCTATGGACAATCACGAAACATCTCGATCCTCTCTTACATTACCATGATTTTTGACGGTATGGGTACACTAGCACTGGTCATTGTTTTAATAATGCAATTTGCATTCCCACCTCTATCAGTAACACAGCTTTATATGAACAGGGGAAAAAAAGATTTAACACATTAGTATCACTGCTAGTAAACCCATACTGTCAAAGAATATCTCCCTAGCCCCGGGCTGAACGACGGTAAATTTATACATGAAGTCCATTACATGGAGAAATATATAAATGTATGGATACACATCAGCTAATACTATATACAGATTATTAGCATAACCCTATTGTTATTTCCCCTTTTACTAGTACTGAATTCAACTGGTTCTGGTATCGCTTACCTGTGCTGTCATCCACCACCTGAAAAGAGAAGAATAACGTTTAGAAAAATATTCAGACTGTGTAATCTATGCTATAGTAACTGTGAAAACTACACTGCTAAATTCAGAGAGAGAGAGAGAGAGAGAGAGAGAGAGAGAGACAGACAGACAGAGAGAATATATGATGAATGGTTTCACTTCTGTTGAGTAACAGTTACTTGGTCGAGGCATTCCACTTTTGAATTAAATGACTGTATCCATTTTCAGGGAGAACTGATCACTTACATTTATTTTTTCTCCATAACCCAAAGTTGTGACCTCAAACAATTCAGTAATAGCCATGTACATTACTCGCTGTCTAGGTCAACAAAGGTATATTTAGTTTTAAGGGAACTCGCCCAGTAATAGAAGTATATAAAATCCTACGAAAATGTGTTCTTTTCCTATTATTAGTATTACTACTGTCACTTTCAATAAGACCATAAACAACAATAACGGACTTATATTTTACTTTCCATTCCAAACAGCATAAGGCATTCCCATCATGCCCCAGACTCGACTAAGATGACCACATAAATCTATATTCTTTCCTATCTTCAAATACTTCCCATTTGATCACAAGATGCTTCGACGAAAAAAAAAAAACTCTCTCTAATTGAAGGCCCGACCTTCCGAAGGTAAAAACTGATACTCTGTTGTTCTCAATAAATCCCCTTAACTCTCTCCGGGAAGATCGACTTTACTGCAAATGATGGAAGCCAAGTCATTCTTTAAAAAGGTTCGGTATCTAAACAGGGCACGGGCACAAAACCCCCGAAATCTCCGGGCTACACTTGTTAAGAGGCTCTGTAACGGCCTGTAAATAGAGCCCGAATCGCTCTATCAAGAGCATCGTTCCTTTATCAGCATCACCTGTCCCCCGATAGAGGTGCACCGTCATCCGAGTCATTGAGAGGACGCCCTTAAGGAGGAGGACCAAGGCGGGCCGAGACGGGCAATGACAAAATCTCGCCGCCCGTCAATAAGCGGCGATCATCGGGCCCGGCAGTTAGGGCACCCCTTCAGCTTCTCGCCGAGTCTCTTAAATTAAGCCTTATGACCCCCAAAGGCTCATCCAATGGGAAGAGAATGGACTCGGAGTATCTTGCCTGACCCTCCCAACAGCCCACTTACGAGGCCATAACCGAGACACCGCCGCCGTTGCCGCCGCCGCCGACCCAAAACAACTCCTTTTTGCCCACCGCAAACCCCCGGCAAGTTATGCTTAGTAATAGACCGATAATAGTCAATTATGGGCCAACGGCGGCCATCTAACAAGTGACAAAATACGAGGCGGACGACAGCGCGAACGACCCGAAGAGAGTCGTTAGGAAGCACCCCGTAAATCAGCGAGCGAGACCTACTGTTTGTTCTCAATGGTTTATATGAGCCTCCAGCCATTCTTAATGTGCAACTTCATGGCAACATAAACCATTTTACGGCGGGCATAAAATTCTTGTAATTGCCCTCACTTTGAATCTGCAACCAGAATCCGCTTTATGGCACTCTTTCGCGCCTCCCTAACCCCCTCCCCTCCCCTCCCCCTTCCTCCTGCTCCTCTTTCCTTGCCCATTCCCCCACCCACACCCCTAGGGAGGGGCCTCCTCTTGCTCCTACTCCCTGTGCTTGTCCTACATTTTCCGTTTTGGCTTCTAAATACTACTACAACTATTACTAGCATTTCTGCTAGGAGTAGTTTTGCTACTAGTTCTATTACTGCTACTTCTGCTGCTAATTTCAACATTTTCAGCGTCGCTCCAAACTCGTTTCTCCTTAAAACTAGTCTGACTGAAAATCATTGTCCCTAACCTGACTGATTGACTGACTGATTCACTCTGACTGACAGATTCAAGCTGACAGACTGATTCACTCTGGTTGACTGATTCAGACTGACTGACTGATTCACTCTGACTGATTCAGACTAACTGACTGATTCACCCTGACTGACAGTTTCACTCTGACTGACTGATTCACTCTGATTGATTGATTCAGACTGATTGACAGATTCACTCTGACTGACAGATTCACTCTTAATACTCTGATTGAAATGATTCACTCTGATTGACTGATTCACTCTGATTGACTTGAGTCATTGCCCTTTCTCGTTATCAAAAGCCATTCCTTTACTGCAGCCAATCATCACCATCTTTACTTAAAGACTGATTTTCCTAAGCATTTGATTCAAGTTTTTTTTTTAATGCTTGAAGACTGGTTAGCTGGTCTGGGTTTAGGATGTTGCATTGCATTGTTTATCACTGAAAGCAAGTGCTTGCAAGCATGAGATAGCAGTTAGCCAATTTACGAACACAGCATGGGGTACTGGATTTTTCTGTTTTTTTTTATTTTTGGCTACATCTGGTTTTCCTTAAATGACGTAATAATTATTTTGGAACGGAATATAGAGCGAGAAAATAAAATTAGTAATCCAGCAATTGGTACATGCATAATAATAAGAACTCACGAAAAAAATTTTTACATATATATATCCTGTGAACTTCCACAACAGGTGGTATATGTGGCTAGCAACCTCACCCCCTGTATACTTGTTACTGGGCAACAGAAGGTAATATCTTGGGCCACTACTTCCAAAAAGAATGTCACCTGTGTTCACGTGATCCCATAACATTCACATACATATCACATTATGCCAGCACATAATGAACATGTATGTGCATGGCCATATTACAATCCAGGAATGTCTCTTTAAACCTTTTCCGAGGTAAAAAAAAAAAAAAAAAAAAAACCAATAAAAATAAAATAGAAAATAGCAATTGGTGAATAAGCATCCAGGTTTCCTCCGTGAGTTTGCAATCGGCGAGATTGCCAGGCCCGGGCCAGGAGGTCCTCCTCCTCCTCCTTCTTCTTCTTCTCCTCCTCCCCTCCTCCTCCTCCTCCTCCTCCTCCATCTCCTCCTCCTCTTCAAGCAGCTGATACCACCTCGGAAGGGACGATAAACAGGTAAGTGACGGAGCATCAAGAATGCACTAACAATCGGACCGGGCCCTCGTAAACATTCCAAGTGGTGACTTACGCCAGGCAATGCTCCGGCTCCCCACGATAACGCTGCTCCGTCGAGAGAGAGAGAGAGAGAGAGAGAGAGAGAGAGAGAGAGAGAGAGAGAGAGAGAGAGAGAGAGGATTCCTTAAACGCTGGATGAAGAGCTATTATGGAGCGATGGGATGTTGATGAGCTGGTTAACGGAAAGTAGCAGAATGGTAAAAAATTCATGCTCCGCTACAACGGAAGGATTAGATACTGTTTGAGTGGGTGAGATCTGTGGGTTTTTATTGCCTTTGGATTCTACGTAATACCTCTCTCTCTCTCTCTCTCTCTCTCTCTCTCCCAGTGCTTCTTATTTGTTTACTTGAAACATATTTTCGACTAAGCATGTATCAGCTAATAAGTTATTATTAGTTCGTTCTACTGACATATACTTACTGGTTAGCGTTCTCTCTCTCTCTCTCTCTCTCTCTCTCTTTCTCTCTCACACACACACACATTATACGTTAAATAACTAACTTTAAGTGAAACCATAAGTATAAGTGTGTTCTCTATTACAATGACAGGAAAAAACA
>NC_089757.1:31370764-31375764 GCF_040412425.1 Macrobrachium rosenbergii | reverse complement strand
AATACAACATATTTAAATAATACTGTCTAAATATTTCGCAACACTGCTAGTAATAATTTCTAGCCAGCCATTTCCTCAAATACAAAATGAAGAAAGAAGATGCCAAAGGGACAAAGACTAGTGAAGAAAACTGCGTAAATTGCGTAAATAGGCCTTTAGAATCTGAAGGACGAAACAGGATCTAAAAAAAAAAAAACTATTAAAATCTTTATTGTAACGAAGCTTACCATACGCAAAGCGTTGTGCGACCTTCCAAAGAAGGCCGCGACATGCATATATATGTATATCGATATATGCACGTACACATATACTTTTTTTGCTTATACATAAACCAAAGAAAACGAAGAAGCGAAAAAAGAAAACGGCGAAGATTTAGCATCAGCCGCCACCTCCTCCCTCCGTCGAGAGAAGAGAAGGCGAGGCGTTGGAGAGAGAGAGAGAGAGAGAGAGAGAGAGAGAGAGAGAGAGAGAGAGAGAGAGAGAGAGAGAAGGGGGGAGGGCACACGCACAAGATAAGGGAATGGGGCAACGTGGAGGGGGGGCCAGGAGTATGGAAGAAGAAGAAGAAGAAGAAGAAGACGGGGAGGAAGGAGAAGAAGACAACCCATAAACAAAATCAAACATTCATGTAGGAATCTCCTTTAAGCCTCGACGCGCTCTCTTCCTTACCACACTTTACACCGGGCCATTCAAGCCTACACACACAGGAAGATTACAGACTTAATATTCCCTACCATGACTTAACTCTCCACTATAATTTTTTTTCTTTCTTGTATTCCAGCCTGGGAAAATTTCCCCCCGGTTTGAGGGAGGAGGAGGAGGAGGAGGAGGAGGAGGAGGAGTTGGAGGAGGAAGAGCCTTCAAATGAAGAGGGTGGGGTTTCCTCAACGCCTTAAGATTGGACACTGCGCATATTCTCTATTTCCCCAGACACATGTAAATTCACATAAGAAGGTCCCACGGGAATCATGTGCATTAAACTTACAAAGGCGTTGGGATGGATGCATGGGGTGGAGAGAAATGTGGAAAGTCCTCCCCCTACCCATTCCCCCCTCCCCCATAAAACCCAGCAGCATTTCACAACACCAAAAAAAATTAAGAAAAAAAACAGACAAAAAAAAAAAGGAGCCAGTGTCTCGAATTTTGTGCATAACTCCCAAACTCCTATGTATGCAAATTAGAAACATATTTTTTCTAAGTCATGACGATAATGTGTCGCGTAAATGTAATGGCAGTCGGTCGATTTTTCTCCAGTATGGGTCTTCTTTGGGTTTAATCAAAACATTCTTTGGGATAAGTTATGCCATTTTTTCTATGCGTTGCAAAAAATATGGCGTGCATTTCTCTGCAAAATATAGCTATGTGTTATATTTTGACTCTCTCGTACAAGCTTTAATTATACATTCACTGCTACTGCAAAGCAATAATATAAAATAAAATGATCCATTAGATCAATAATAGAAAATAAAATGTACTTTTAATTAATAATACAAATAAAATGGCCCATTAGGAGACGATGATACAGAATAAAATTGCCTATTAAGAGACCAATAATATAAAATAAAATGATCCATTAGGAAATCTATAATACAAATAAAATGGTCCATTAGGAGACCAATAATACAAAATAAAAGGGTCCATTAGTAGATAAAAAATACAAAATAAGATAGTCCATTTGGAGACCAATAATGCAAAATAAAATGGTCCATTAGATAAAAAATGCAAAATAAAATGGTCCATTAGGAGACCAAAAATGCAAAACAAAATGGTCCACTAGATAAAAAATCCAAAATAAAATGGTCCATTAGGAGAGCAACAATGCAAAATAAAATGGTCCATTAGGAGATCAAAAATGTAAAACAAAATGGTCCATTAGGGGACCAATAATGCAAAATAAAATGGTCCATTAGGAGACCAATAATGCAAAATAAAATGGCCCATTAGGAGATCCAAAATGAAAAAATAAAATGGTCTATTAAAAGTTTGAAATAGGTATTTTTATCACACCGGTATCAGACAAAACTACAGGCATTTATAGATGAAAGTCCCTCTGAATCCCATACAGTTCAAGGTTTCCAACTTTGAATTTCATTTCAGTATTAGTTACTAAGAGAAAAATATTAACTATTCCAAATGACTCACATGAACAGATGGTGGACATCCCATACCCGCCCTTTAAACCAATTTTCCTCCACTGTCTTTCTCCGATTCATTGATAAGAGAGAGAGAGAGAGAGAGAGAGAGAGAGAGAGAGAGAGAGAGAGAGAGAGAGAGAGAGAGAGAGAGAGAGAGAGAGAGAGAGATAAGAACACATAAGAAAAGGAAGATAGAGAAGAATGTGTTAGACACATTAGGAAAGGAAGATTTGTAAAATTACGATAGGTAATAAAGATGAGAATATGAGACATAAGAAAGTAATGAGATGGAAATAAATGAATGGAATATATTTAGAGAAAATGAAAACATCGGAAAAAAATTTCTGATATCAGAATGCATGTTGGCTAAGTACCAGATTGAAAAGAATATGCATTAGGTTTCACTATGCATGAAAAGTGCATATAAAAATATCACTCCAGAAATATGATGAATATGTTTTTTTTAGAGACAGTGGAATATATTTTGTTGATATTCTTAGTATCCTCAATATTTATGAAACTGAGGATGTGAAACGAGGGAGTTGGAGTTAGAGAGCAAGATAAGAGATCAAGAGAATAAATAGAGATGAAGTACGAGGATCTAGAGGTGAAACTGGGAGGAAACTACCATAAGAAATAATCGTTAGAGAGGCTGGACAGCAAGGCTGAAGAAATGAAGAGAGAATGAAGGTAAATTAAAAGGCTAAAAAGTGGATGCAGGTGAGGTGCGCTGACAATTCTGTCCCTTTACGGGGTCGGAAAATTGAGCCAGGTTTGTCTTCTCTTGAAATTAGCACTCCCTAATAATTTCTTTTCTTTTGATGACTGACTTGTCACTTCTAGAACTTAAATAAAAACTGACCACACCCGAAAACCTACTCTTAGTCTCAGTACAGTTTAAATTCAATATTATTTTTGCATCAAAGTCAAGACCTTTTGTTTCTGTATAAACTGTACCTCAGACTCCACTAGGTAGGCCTCTAGAAACTAGTAAATTGGTCTACCTTTCCTGGCTCCACAATTTGGTAATATTCATACTATATGTTCTTTCATGCCCGCTCCCTTTGACCAGATCACAGGTTCCAGTTGCCCCTCTTGATGTCTTGGGTCACGGACAGTCACATGAGCAAGATGTACATTAATAAAATCTTCACAAGACAACTGCACTGCTCCACAATATTCTATACCCTAGCCCTTGGAGGGATTTACTTAAGTTCTGCATGGTTTATACATACCTCAAATGTTAGACAAACAAGAGCTTGGATCTTTTCTAAATACCCTCAAGGTGCATCTGTGTTAGTAAGTTCTGGGTTAGTAAATGTCTTTAACCTACGGCATTTTATTTGTGAAAATTTATATATTCTCCACCAGGAGTATTTACTGCAGTAAATCTCTATGCAATTGCACACATATTAGGAGGCAATACTCTGACCAGACGGAAAACCAGCTCTCTTCTATATAACAGGACAAAATATCCATGTTCTTGGCCCTTCAATAAATTTGTTACAGGACGCATCAGAGGCACTTCGTTCTTTGTTCTTGTCGATAACAAGCTTTACAGTTTCCACCATTTCGTTGTTACGGTGGTAGGATAAGTTCAGCCCAGATACCAAATGTCTTTACATTGCAAGTTGACACCATTCAATTAAGCCTTCAAGATCAAGTCTGCACACTCTGGAAGCATTCAAATTCATAGATAACTTAAGCACCAAAGAAGTAAAAATAAACGCTGATCTGCAACCAGCTAAAGCACTTAACTCTCGTAAACAGATGTGATATTAAGAGGCAACCAAGCAGCAACAATCCACAACACCAAATCACTCGTTAAAACATGTTGAACAGAGCGCTTCAGTGAAGCACATCGTAGATAATTCGTCAGAATTTTATAAGATCTGACCAACTTCGTTGCTTATTTAGAACACTGACTTGCCACACACACACACACAAACACGCGCGCACTACAAATTAATATGAATGAAATTACGGAATTTGTTAAAGGGCCGCGTTTGAACAACTCGGTAAATTCTGGCATACTGTAGATTCAAATCTCCTCAGATTGATCAATCTTTCCCAGTTTAACATCTTATCGTGTAAACTGAAGTTGGAAACAGACAGGACTGATGGTATGGGAACCATACCATCCTGCGTGCAGCGAGATATCTGTGGAAAATATTCATCTGGTTTACAAGAATGAAATGTAAGGATGACGGAGGAGTGGCACTAAGCAAATAAGGAAACTGTAAAACACTCTACCATTACTGACATTGCCACAGGAAAAGAAGAAAATGGTGCAAAAATAACAGCATAATTTGGGATGGGAACCTAATTGAAAAAAGGAGAAAATCTTTAAAGGTTCTCAGTGGAATGTAATGCACTAAAATGCTGACAATCAGCAAATTATGTGAATTAGGATAAAAATTATATATATATATATATATATATATATATATATATATATATATATATATATATATATATATAATATATGTGTGTGTGTGTGTGTGTACTACCAAGGAAAAACGTCAAAATAGAGCTAAAACCAGCCACAACAGAATTTGATCATTCATATCATCAGCTGGAAAGATGAAACTGTCCTGTATTAGACTGTAGTAACACCAATATTGGAGTAAGTATACCACACAGAAACAATGAGTGAAGCAGGTGTATAAAACTTACCTAAATATTCTAAAACGTACAGAATATAAAATTCTAATTTTATGGAATAAATAATGCAATAAAATAAGTATGCAGAAATACATCTTAAATCCCTGCAAAGGAGGGAATTTCATTAAAGATGAACCCGCAACGGAAAGATGGGCTCCATCTGGGTACACATACAACAAATTCATAATGCAAATCCATAAA
>NC_089757.1:31355764-31368264 GCF_040412425.1 Macrobrachium rosenbergii | reverse complement strand
GCTAATGAACATTCCAAACAATAGCCTGCTAATGGACATTCCAAACTACAACTTGCTAATGGACATTTTCCACGTCATTTTAACTAAAACCTATTTCATTTTTTTCAGGTACTGCTTATCATAGAAAATTACTATATACAACATCAGTTAAAGGAAAAAAACTTATATCCATTCCTGTCATTTCAAGGATTTATGCATCGAGTTGTTCGTGCAACTTTTCGTACATAAGGCTCAGCATAAATAATCAAGTGACATTCAGTGACAGCCCTTATTTCATTCGGAAGTTTTTATAAGTTATATGGAAAGAACAGGAATCCATGCATGATCGCATACACATCAGGGACTTTTAACAAGTGCAAAATGATATATCTAACTCTTAGTAAATTAGACGAAAAGAAAGGGACGTCCATTAGAACATCATCATTAGATCACAAAAAAAACTGCCAAAAGTGGTTAATTGATCCTCTCGTTGGGACAGCCCGAAGTAACCTATAATCTACTTGGGGAATACAAACCTATCAAACATTGCAAGAACTAAATGTCCCAGTCAAGAGTCGACAGTTCTGGAAGGTTATAGGAAACTGGGAGTACGTCCTACCAAACCCGTCCTATCAGTACCACACCCAGAGGGCCTCAGAGAAAGCATTGAAGTGATCCAAAGAACCTCCAATCACTTTAATTTCGACTCAGACGACCATCTGGCTTCTCCTTCCCCCTCCCCACCCCAAACCCCCCCAAGTGCCCCCACCCAGGGTGTTTAATCCCATTTCTGTCGGATCTTCAAAACACAAGGGACGAGTAACGTCTGCACGCCCCTGCTTCCACTCAGAGAGACAGACAGAGGGCAAGAGAAAATGGTTTGAGAGAGAGAGAGAGAGAGAGAGAGAGAGAGAGAGAGAGAGAGAGAGAATCCCTTTTAACCAACAAATGCTAAAGGGATACACAGTAGGAATGTTCTGAACCTGTACAAGGGAGAGCAATAGTAGGGTCAGCATCGGTAGCAGCCTCCCCTCTCTTCTTCAATGCTTTGGTGAGATAAGCCAGCAGTCAGTCCTCCCTAGCAGCAACCTCATTCTCCTCCTCACCCCCCTTTCCCCTCTACCACCCCCTCCCCATTCCCAAGGCCCCCCTTCCCCGCCCTTTGCTCTCTCCACATGGGGGCAAAGGCCCTTTCGAAGTGGGTGCCGCTCCGTCGAGCTGTCTTCGTATTTTACAAATGACGAGCGTGTTCAGCGTCCCGGCAAGATCAGCAACTTTTATATGCGAGGTAGAATGGAAAAGTAAATGGCAACGGAGGAGGTGAAGCCACCGCCGAGTCCTCGTTGTTGATGATGAATCCAGCACAGATGCCGACGACGACGACGACGACGCATTCCCCTTTCCAGGGTCTCGATTTACTGGAAAAAATGGTCGTCCTGGAAATCTTACGTTTATGTATGTATGTGTGTGTATATACATACATACATATATATATATATATATATATATATATATATATATATATATATATATATATATATTATATATATATATATATATATATATATTATGTATTGGATTTACTGGAAATGGTCGTCCTGGAAATCTTACTTAAATATATACATACATATATATATATATATATATATATATATATATATATATATATATATATATATATATATATATATATATATATATATATATAATATATATATATATATATATATATATATATATATATATATATATATATATATATATATATATAATATATATATATATATATATATATATATATATATATATATATTATTTATATACATATATATATATATATATATATATACACATACATTCAAACGCAACTACTTACACGACACAATACACACGTACGTACGTACATGTGTGTACGTAGCACAGACATCCACGATCGGCAGGAACCGCTTTCACGGATAATGACCTTAGAACGATTTAATGCGCAGATAATCTGGTGGAGAAAATCCCCTCGGGTAAGATACTGCGCAAATCGCATCAGAGGGGAAACTAGAAAATCCTTTCAGCAACGGATGTAATTTAATAGTAATGACACAGGAGTATCGGACTGTGGCAGGGGAGGGGGAGGAGGAGGGGGAAGGGGAGGGGAATTAGCGATCTCGTATGAAAAGACCTGCAAGAAGGGAACGGAAGAGAGATAGGAAGCATTAAAATAGGAAAAAAGGGTAAGAGCGAAGAGAAAGTGGAATGGAGCTTTGGGAAGAAGAAGGGGTGGGGCGAGAAAGAAGGGTGGGGGAAGGAGAAGAAGAAGGGGAAGAAGAAGAAGAAGAGAGGGGAGAAAGAAGGGTGGGGGGAAGAAGAAGAAGAGAAAACAAGGGGTAGCAGGGAGAGGAAAACGAAGAAGGTGGATGTTTCATAAGACGCCTTCACAGTCCCGAGAATTCCAGTAGATTTATGGATCACCCGTCCTGACTTCCAGCGACAGGAAGCGACAGAAGCCGCTGCGTCGCTCTGGAAAGCCCCTGGAAGGCTCCCGGCGTGGCGCGCGCCTTTCAGCTGGAAGCTGCGTAACTCACCGATAACGGCCCTTCGGCTCCCGGAATCTGAGACATTTGTTTGTTGTTGCCATGATAAGTTGCGGCTATTATCGAGACGTCTCGCTTCCACAAGATGGGGCGCCGCCCCTGCTGCTACCCACCACCACCGGCAGGAAGCTCCAACCGAGTTCTGTGTTGACTTCCTTAGAGAGAGAAGGAAAAGCGGGTGGGAGGAGGGGTTGCGGAAGTCACTCTACTCAGCTGTCAGAGGATGGCAGAATAAAACCTTTTGAGAGAGAGAGAGAGAGAGAGAGAGAGAGAGAGAGAGAGAGAGAGAGAGAAGAGAGAGAAAACCACTTCAGGCGCTTTCTTTACGGATCCAGAAATCAAATTTTCTTCACTGGGAGCTTCAGAGAGACAAAACCACCCCTCCTTTTTTTTCCAGATCCAAAAAAAATTCAAATTTTCTTCATCCATAGCAGCACAGAAGAGAGAGAGAGAGAGAGAGAGAGAGAGAGAGAGAGAGTGAGAGAGAGAGAAAAAAACCATTTAATATTTTTTTCCTTCGGTTCCAGAAATCAAATGTTCTTCGCTGGGAGCCATTCATGTTTTTCTTTCACATCGAAAAACAAATTTTCTTCATCTAGAGCAGCAGAGAAGAGAAGAGAGAGAGAGAGAGAGAGAGAGAGAGAGAGAGAGAGAGAGAGAGAGAGAGAGAAACAAAACCATTTCGTTTTTCTTTAAGAATCCAAAATTCAAATTTTATTCATTGGGAGCAGCAGATAAATGAGAGAGAGAGAGAGAGAGAGAGAGAGAGAGAGAGAGAGAGAGAGAGAGAGAGAGAGAAACAAAATCATTTCAGCTTTTTCTTTCCGGATCCAGAAATAAAATTTTCAAATTCTCTCCATTCGGAGCAGCAAAGAAATGAGAGAGAGAGAGAGAGAGAGAGAGAGAGAGAGAGAGAGAGAGAGAGACGTACGGGCAAATCTCAAAGCTTCATCGTCAGTCCTTTCGTTTGCATTTCCAACCGCCGCCTGGGTCGGCGCGATGGGAAATTAAAAGCCAGAGGGGCTGATGGCTGCCGTTTGAAGCGGAACGTTGTCGGCCCATTACCGCCGACAAAACACGAACTAGTTAACGCTAATTTCTGCGACTGCAGCAGCACCTTCACTCTCCCTAAAAAAAAAAAAAAAAAAAAAAAAGTTTCGGCAGGAATTTCGTCCGAGTTTAAGGGACCCAGTCACGGCGGGGCAGAAAATAGCAAGGTCGGAAGCTAGTAGCAGCCTAGCTGGAAGGGGTAGGAGGAGGAGGAGGAGGAGGAGGAGGAGGAGGAGGAGGACCAAGGTAGAGGCCCAAGAGGGTAATGGGCTGGAAAACCCACGCTCCACTGCGCCCTGAATGGTCCCAGGCACAGTGGCGAGGGCAGCTCCTGTAGGAGGAGGAGGGCCAAGGGTGGTCGTGGGACCCGTGAGAAAAAAAAAAAAAAATAGGGGCAGCGAGGACCAGGCTTGGTATAAATGGGGGACCTGGTATGAATGATGAAGGGAGATCTCGAAATATCTAGAGATATTTCATAATGGAGGAGGTTTATTGTAATTTACTAAGCAGAAAGAGAAAGATTTATGTACAATCGGGCAAAGGGGCACTTTACGTGCCAAATGTGGAAATTACAGGTCAGCTGCATCACTCAGTATCAGAAATATTAATTAGCTATATATATATATATATATATATATATATATGTGTGTGTGTGTGTGTGTATAATATATATATATATATATATATATATATACATAATTTATAAAATCTAAATAAGTCATTAGATAATAATATCCAGTATTCATCCAGCTAAATTCTTAAAAAGGAATAAGTTGTAGAATGTATGGATAACTTACCTCCCAGTCATCACTGAACAGGAAATTGAAAATGCAATTACAAGAAAATAGTAAAAAAATCAACAAAAATGACAAAACACTTCTGGAATAATTAGTAAATTAATAACCAATCTCGGGTATGATATACCGAGTGTCTATGCCTGGGTATAAAATTAAGCCTCACGACCAAGGAGAATAGTGTTATACTGCATGCAATACGGTCATGAGCGAATCACTAATCAATTAAAAGTGTGATGTACTGAATAACTGTGACTGTAAATCTGACGTATAAAGAGCCCAAATTGTAAAATGTGATAAGTAAGCAGTTATCCGCTTCAGAATAATTCATACAACCAAACACCACTGAAGATCAAGTGGAATATTTCACTGAGAACTAACAACAATGATGTTACTACTACTACTACTACTACTACTACTACTACTACTACTACTACTACTACTATTCCCAATAACGATGATAATAATAATAACAGTCACTCAAAACGAAACCGAGAGAGTAAATCTATCCCACAACCCTTTAAACATTACCACAACCAATCATAACTTAAAAATAATAAACGTATCTGCTTCCTTTCCTCTCTCTCTCTCTCTCTCTCTCTCTCTCTCTCTCTCTCTCTCTCTCTCTCTCTCTCTCTCTCTCTCTCAACTCGTACACAACGTACCAAGCGCAATCAACTGTAAAAACCAGTCAAGTGTTCGTACTGAAGAGCTGCCAAAAACAAAATATAATATATATAAATAAAAAAAAAAAGAGAGAACTAGATGGACCTCACAGAAGAACTAACCCCATGTTCTCAACCACGAAAGCTCTCGAGAGGGCGGTAGGGCCGTGAACGCCATATATCCTACGTTGAGGCGATAATATGTTTACTTTTGACTCACGAATACTGAAATAAAAGTTGGGATTGCATCAAGGCGGGATCGTTGGCACTCGGTTCAACGAGTCTTATTGGAGAGTGCCAATGAGTCTACTGGGATTCCGATGAGAGGGGGTCTGAATTCTTCCTTCGCCTAAGAGCTAAAGCTGCTGCTCTGGTCCGTGAATTTGAACATTTCTCTTCAGGAATGATAAAGGTTTGGGGATATATTGAAACATGGCGCTGATGTTGTTTGATGGCTTTTGATATATATTATTATTATTTTTATTGGTGAAGAAATCCACAATGATGTCAGCGCACATATATACACATATAATAAATACATATATATGTGTGTATGTATATAAAATATATATATATATATATATATATAATATATATATATATATATATATATATATATATATTATATATATATATATAAATATATATATTTTTTAAATATATATTTACACTGAATTAGTATCGATTTCTTCACCATTTTAGTGGCTTGCGATAATGAGAGTTTTATATATTATTATTATTATTATTATTATTATTATTATTATTATTATTATTATTATTATTATTATTATTATTATTATTATTAGAAACAAATCCACAGTTATGTATTGGGTACAAATATATTAAAAATAAATCTTTACAGAGAGCTTTCAATCTGATTTGCAATTTCTTAAATGAAAAGTGGAATCGAACAGATTCCCGAAATCTCTCGGAAACCATGGATTTCTTTTTAATATATTTGTACCAATACATAATTGTGGATTTGTTTCTCCATTTCAAGACTTATGCTACTATGTGTAATTTTATTATTATTACTATTATTATTATTATTATTATTATTATTATTATTATTATTATTATTCAGAAGATAACCCTATTCATATGGAACAAGCCCACAGGGGCCATTGACTTGAGATTCAGGCTTCCAAAGAATATGGAGATCATTTGAATGTCATAGAAATATAGAAAGAAGATATCAGTTATTAGAAAAATGAATAATTAATAACATAAAATCAATAAATATACATGTATAAATATATATATATATATATATATATATATATATATATAATATATATATATATATATATATATATATATATATATATATATATATATAGACAATTAATGACTCAGATAACTCAAAACTGTCTTAATAATCCATAAATTAATGAACGCTGTCAAGGAATTATCATCACCACCATCACAAAAAAATAAAAATAAATAAGCACTGTATGAAAATGCATCATCATCAACCACAGTCTGAACCCATACAAGCTAAACCTTATCGCTAAATATATCCCAAGAAAAAACAAACAAAAGTACTTGAACAAACACGAGGGGCATTTCATATCTCAAGATGAGAGAGAGAGAGAGAAAGAAAGAGAGAGAGAGAGAGAGAGAGAGGTTATATAGTGTGCATTGGTTTTCTCTTGCATCTAATCTATATGATAATGCACGATCAGAGCCGGAATGACCTCCAGGGAAATCTAATAATGAGAGAGAGAGAGAGAGAGAGAGAGAGAGAGAGAGAGTTAGTGATCCATCATCTCAGCCCCTTGTAGCAAACATGTTAAATAAAAAAAAGGGCATCTGTTGAGGTTGTATACATATTACATTCCCACCTTATGGGGAGGTCCTTATCGAGTCAGATTCATAGATGGGATAGGGGGATTGGGGGAGGAGAGAGAGAGAGAGAGAGAGAGAGAGAATATCAAGGTGGAAAGGTAGAATAATGAGAATATAATATCATGACTTTCAAAGGTGACTGCAAGGCTAAAGATAAGCCTCAAAAAAAAAAAAAAAAAAAAAAAAGCGCGCGCACTCAGATATTAGTAACCACGTTATGAGAGTCCGAACACAAGAGACATAAACAACGTTACAATTAGGCTCTAGCTTAAAAATCAACTATTTCGTGACTTTAAATGATCTGCTTGCGATCTCTATGACAGCTTAAATTTGGGTAATTATCAGTAAGCAAAGTTTTTCCTCCAATAATAATAATAATAATAATAATAATAATAATAATAATAATAATAATAATAATAATAATAATAATAATAATTGAGCTCGTGAAACACTAATACACATGTTACTGCGGTTTCAGAATGGTTTTTCAATGCTTTATACAGGGGGTCCCATTTGCAGCATCTGTATAATCAGTAGTAAGGCAAGGGAAAACTGCAATATCTACCACTTTTCTTAGTCTTGTATTTTTGCAGATACTGCAGTCTTCCATTTCAGGACAGAACAGCCATTTTACCACATCTACATATCTCCACATACCTTACCCTTTAAGATCTTCCTACGCCTCATGTGCATCCCAACAGCTTCAGGCTTTGTTCTTTCATTTGCATTTAATCCCCACTTTTTTACGGTTATTAAACGGAATTGGCAGAAGTATCCCCTAAATATTCCCACCTTGGTTTTTTGCACACACCCTGCTGCCTTTCTTTCTTCATCTATTGTGCCTCTCGCCTCTTCATCTTCTCACCATCTAATATATTTACCCCAAAATACTATATGAATCAGCTGATTCGATTCTCCCATCAACTATTTAAACAATAATTGTTCCATCTTTCCGGTTTCCAGTTACCCTCATGTTCACGTTTACTAATCAATTTTCTCCTCTTGCAAACACTTCCAAACTCTCTTATTCATTTTGGAAGTTTCTCTTTACTATCCTCAAGCAGTGCCAAGCCATTTGGTAAATATCAACCATTCAACAATTCATTGACAACCCATTTTCTTAGTCGAAAACTTTTCCCGTTTCCAGTTTCCTTTCTCTGGCTTTTCACATCACCTTCCCTGGTCTGCTAAGTAATGTATGTCCCTTACAATGATCAGCCAACCCTACCACTTTTACTTTTATAATACTTAGTCACTTATAATAATACTTTATGGTACTTAGTCCTGTATATGCGGCGTGTAACCCTGCCACATAATTCCATGTAGGTAATGGAACTAAGGGTGATGAATAAAAAAGTCGCAGGTTCTTTATACTCCCACATATTAAAGAGAGACAGGCACTAACGTGAAAGCGGCAGGAATTATCACACTTCACACTTCAGCGGTTACCAAGAACAACTGGCTTCTGCATCACACATGGCGGGAAATAATAGCGGTGTTGTCATGTATAATTACGATGTTGCCACGATGCATAATCAAGCTAGTGATCTTACAATAAGAATAAATGATAACGTAAACATAATTCTTCCGTAAAACAATAATACTGTAAATGTACATGGATGCATGGAAGATGTACGTAATACCTGTACTATGCAACAGTAATGATTTTGATATCTATACAAGTTCCTATACACTTCAACATCCCGATCACCTTTAGTTTTATGTCGTGGAACAATTATTCCTCTCAACCAAGCTCTATAGAACCTCTCCTCCAGATATATCTTAGTCTGTGAGTCAATCACGGTTTCCTTGTTCGTATTCCTATTTGAATCTATGATTCTTCATGTGTTTTCATCATACACTGTTGCTAATACATGATAAAGGGGAAAAACAAAAAAATTTCTCTCTCTCTCTCTCTCTCTCTCTACTCTCTCTCTCTCTCTATATATATATATATATATATATATATATATATATATATATATATATATATATATATATATATATATATATAATAATATATATATATATATATATATATATGAGAGAGAGAGAGAGGAGAGAGAGAGAGAGAAAATGAACACTTTCCATCTGATTATGACGTTCTATTAATCATTCCAAAGATAATATGCAATATATTTTTCTGACATGCAAAGAGCAGATAAGTGATGTAAATTATACATTTCATTATTACTACTGAACACATGAAACAAAAATAAAATATCTGTATATCACGCAAGATTTACTTTTCAAAACATACATCATACAAAAACAGCTAAAACATTCTAATGGTTCTCGTAAAAGGAGCCAGAATTGAAACATAATCAGGCAAGCCCCAATTTACAAATGTCTGCCCATTCCAGCACCCATGGAAAACCGCCAGCGGCAGTTGTACTGCCCTCAGCATAATGGTCGTAAAGGGTCGAGTGTGGCATCGCACCGGAATGCGATTGGCTGCAAAAGCGACCACCCACGTCGCCCTCGCCGGAGCCATTGGCTGACAGTACAGCCCATCTGGCCAATCATTAACAAGCATATATATCCCCTTCCTATCATTAGAATTATAGGAGTCGGTTTCGCCCCGGCCCCACCGTTATCTGGCGTAATCAAGAGGTACATGTCTTGCCACTCACATGCTACACCTGGCGACATGTCTCTGTGGCCTATAGCCCCCTCCCCTCCCTTCCCTACCACAAATCACACCAGGTCGAAATGGAAAAAAAACTGGACGTCATCACCACAACGCAGCTTCACTCACTCCCAGTACCCCCATCCCTTCCAATCTCCCCCACCCTCTTCCTCATCTCCATCCCCACGCAATGGTACGAGAAGATAAACACATTGATAAGCAGTTCCAACGCCCTCTTTTTCATGGTCATTACGCGCATTAGTCATGATTTCATTCAGTCTCCCTTTCCTATACAAACGACTCCAACCGTCTTTTCCATTACAATCGACTAAGGTACAATGGTTTCTTTAGTTCATTTTACCTGACGTCAGCATTTCCTTTCTGTGCAAACCAAACACAAACGCTGATGTATTACATACGTGCTTGCATATTATTTGGGATACAGACGTGCTGTTCCATAGTAGATGAACGCCCTGTGAAGGGTGGTGTACCTTTTAATGGGGAGAATGAATAGCACCTAAATTATAGCTATTAAAATATCAAAATAGTCAGAGGCATGGGGTTTTCATTTCCAGATCCTGTATAACTGCAATAAAAACTCAGAGGAAAAACCAAAGTATTATGAATTGATGTTTTTAATGTATCCGGATGTGGTGAATGTAAGTGGGTGTGGTTGGTTTTTAAAAGAAGGAATTTATGTGAGTTAGTTGATTAATAAGGGAAAGAAAGCTAGGGCCAATGTGATGATGTTGTTTTTCATTAAGCTGGCTTTATGCCAGCACGGGCTCTTGCTCATAGAGCATCCCATAAAGCCAATGTGAGATTGGCAGCACGTTCAAGACATGGGAAAACAATAAATGTAATGGGCAGCTGAGAGGTACCAAGCAAAAGAATTTGTTAGAGATCAGGTCATAAAGACTGTGAGGATGAGGGGTTGTGGGTTTTGGGGGAACAATGCTTAGGTGTTACTCCAAAGACTGTCGTAGTCAAATATTACAAGAGAAAATGTTGCGTCAGAAAGTGTATGGATCATGAATTGAGATGAGTGAGCATGAGAGAAAAAGTTTCTGGCAGATTCTGCAATCTGTTCCTGGTCCTACTGAAGAATGAGAAAAATTGCTTGCGCTTGCTGATTTGCATACAAAGATAGGTGATACAGAGAAATGGTTTAACTGGTAAATTTTGGGTTCTAGGATGAATAAGAAAGGAGAAGATGGATGTATTTATGTTATTGGAAAAGCTGAATATACATCTGATCATTATGTACTTGAAGAAAGGTGAAAACGAAAGGTTAGTAAAGCTGGAAAGGAAGCGGTTGTAATGTTGACATAAGGCCAAGTGTGAATGATGAAAAAGAAGTAAGAACAGCAGTTAGGGTGAATAGGGATTACAACTGGACAAGAATTAAAGACAAGGAAGTGAAGGAGTTGAATGCAAAATCCAAGGATAATGTCACTCAGTCAGGAAGGGGATATTTGCACAAGAGCACATGGAAGAAGGAAAATAATAAGTATAAAATGGGATAATGGCATAAAAAGAAGATTGTTTCCGAACAGGTGCAAAACAAAATGAGTTAAAAAGAGGCAGGATATTTTGAAAGCTTAAGTGGAAATCCAAGTACCACAGGAAAAGAAAAAAAAAAGGACTTGTAGCGGAGAGAAATAAAGGCAGAGAAAGTGCCTCCTGAGTCGAGTGTCAGTGCCGTATTTTGCAGAACTGTTGAATGTGGGAGACAGACGAGACAGATGTGAATGTACAAGAGCAGAAGGAGATGATTTAAATTTAATAATGGGTGGCTGAGTAATTACTGAAGATGTAAAGAGGGTAATTAAAATGTGACTGAATGGACGAACAAGGTGTGTGAGGTTTGCCTGGATAAGGGAAACGTAACAAAGAAACCATTAAGAGGAATAATGGATCATTTGCATGAGGAGAAAGGTAATATAAGCGACTAAGAATTACAGGAAACTAACACTTCACAGCGTTTGTGGGAAGGTGTCTGGCTGAACTGTGATTGAGGGGAAGCAAGCAAGCTGTTCGTTAAGACAGGAAAGAGGGTGCGAAGATTAGATATTTTCGTGAGTTACGTAAGATATTTAAGAGTGATGATATAAGCAATGTTTGGCATAAATGGATCTAGAAAAGGTCTAGGGACGAACTTAGAGTGGTGGGATGTGCTTTAGACCAGAGGTGCAGAGAGAGGTAAAGCTACCAAGGGTGATTTTGTGCTTCACACATTTAATATGTAGATGTTTATGTACGCTTATATATATATATATATATATATATATATATATATATATATATATATATATATATATATATATATATAATATATATATATATATATATATATATATATGAGAGAGAGAGAGAGAGAGAGAGAGAGAGAGAGAGAGAGAGAGAGAGGGTTAATTTTTACCAACCTAAAACAGCTGAGGGCGCCTCCACAAATGTAGATCAAAGCAAGGTTGCATTAAAATATCCAGGTACGAGATTTGGGCGATTTGCTGTAAGATGGGGATTAGGCAAGGTATTATGTGGCTGCTTAATATTTTTGGCGGCTAGTGGAATGAGAGAAGCTAGAGAAAGGAACGACGTTGCATGTTAATGGATAAAATGGTTTATGGAGTACACAGTGGCAAATATTTCAGATGATACATTGTTGTTTGAAGAAGCACACTGGTGTATCTGTTTAGTTATCAGCAGCCAATGCCTTTCTTTCTCAGTTCCTGCGTCGGTGGAGTGCAGGTTTGAGCAACGATCATTAGTACGCATGCCCAGTCTGTACGAAATTGTGCTCAAGTGGAATGGCCCATTCCTTACTAATCACGTATGGTATAATTTCAGCACCTAGTTCTAATTAAAGATATAATTTCTTGGAAACTTCGTATTTATAATCATCTAGTTTCTCCAATGCAAAAGAGGGAAGAGGAACACTTCAAAAATATTT
>NC_089757.1:31320764-31350764 GCF_040412425.1 Macrobrachium rosenbergii | reverse complement strand
GAAGATGAAGAGAGAGAGAGAGAGAGAGAGAGAGTGTTGTGATAGAAGAAGAGAATTCAGATTACATACAAATATGTTCTTCAATGGAGGCCGCGAAAAGTAAATGCGATGGAGAGAGAGATTTGTAATAGAAAGAATTCAGATTACATATAAATATGTACCTGAATGGAGGCCATGAAAATAAATGCGATGGAGGAAGATGAAGAGAGAGAGAGAGAGAGAGAGAGAGAGAGAGAGAGAGAGGTTGTAATAGAAAGAAGAGAATTCAGATTACATATAAATATGTGTATATATGTATATAATATTATTTAAATTGAACTGGACTTTGGGTGACTCACAGGCGCCGACATAAATAAAAAAAAAAAAAAAAAAAAAGAGAAAGGGTTGAGAGTGTGGAGTAGTTTTGAGGGGGCGAAGGGGCGTTTATAAAGGGGGGGCACAACAGAGGGTGAAATGAATAATGGGGAAGTGGGGGGTGGGGAATCCGGCAGAGTGGGGGCGCCAATGGGTCTATATGCCATACTACAATCCTTCTTTCTCTCAAATATATGTATATATACAGTATATATATGTGTGTGCGTATACATATATGTATATATATAATAATATTATATATATACATATATATTATATATATATATATATATATATATATATATATATATATATATATATATATATATATATATATAACAATTAACATGAGCGAAGGGCACAAGAAAAAAAGTTGTTTAATTCATCCTTACTGAAATTACGAACAGCGAAAATATAATGAACTACTTAACAAGATACAAACTAGTTTTTTTAAAACCTTTGTTAACCCTCTAATTGGTATCTGATCTGGTATTCTACCTTAAAATGGAAAACTGCGACATCTGCAAAATTTTCGAAATTGAGACATGCCACCTATTGGGCTCGTGAAACACTAATACACGTTTCTTCGGTTTCAGAATGATTCTTCGATGCTTTCCACGAGTATTTAGGGGGTCCCATTTTCAGTATCTGCAAAATCAGTAGTAAGGCAAGGGAGTACCTTTTTTCTCTTTTGTAGTTTTGCAGATACTGCAGTCTTCCATTTTAGGGAAATATTGTGTCCTCAATGTATCGGCTAAATATAAAATCATCTTCATTTTTGTCGTCGAAAGTACAAACCCATTTGACATGGAGGAGTACTTCATTGGACCCACACAAGTAAAGTGGAGCAGGCTATTGTAAATTTAAATAAAAATCCTTAACTATTTCCAGAAGAAATGATAATATTTCAGTGAGCTCTTCGAGGATGCTTGGAAAAACTCCCTTTTGTACAATGTTAAGTATTCAGAAAAAAAAAAAACAGTTCCGTAGTACTAGAAAATTAAATCTTTTGTAATTTAGAGTATGGTAAACACTTTCGTTCAATCCTTTCCGAAATAATAAAAAAGGAAGTCCTATGAACCTATCAAAGCACTGAAAAAATCACAATTACAACTCTGACAGTTTATGATCAATCTGAAATACTATAAACGAATATATAAAAATATTATCTTAAGAATGAAGGAAATGCATTCTTCTCCTCGAAACAGAAAGAAGTATTTAAGCCCGATAAACAAACATTAAATTAGGAAAGAAATTAAGTAAATCTTATGCATACCAGACGCCACTTATTACAATAAAAAGGTATAATCTTTCAAGAAAAAAGTGTAACACAGAGCTCATAAATTTGTGAATGCAATAAAACCGTCCTTATTAAAATATATGATAAATCAATACCTGACAGACGGACTAATTATTAAAAGCTTACGAGTATTACCGTAGCAAAGTGGACAATGCGTGAATTTCCATTTTGCTAACGTACGAAAAAAATGAGGAGAAATAATGTCAAGATGTATGTGACATCACACTGACATCCTTAAAACGGTTATAAGAAAACGGACTAGAGAGAATTAACGCTCACGCTGAGTCAACGACAGAATTAAGCAGACATTAAAGGGGGGAGGGGTGAAAAAGGGAGGGGAAGAACCAAAGGGTGATCTGCCGTTGCAGGTATCAAAAAACGGTCTCAGCTGAGTCATAGAAAAGGGATGGGGGGGGGAGGGGAGGGGAGGAGAAAGGGGTTATAATGGGGTGGGACATGGCCAGGAATAAGGTGGTGGTGGCCCGGGTCTGGAAAATGGCGAAATCCTGTTTTATGGCCCGATCGTATTTTATTGTAATTTCAACTAATAATTGGAAGGGGGTAGAGAGAGAGAGAGAGAGAGAGAGAGAGAGAGAGCGAGCAGGGCAGAGAATAATTATATCTGGCGCTCTGGACGAGAGGAGGGGCGATTTCTTTTCTCGCTACGGGCTTCAGGGCGAGGTATTACGAAAGGGAGAGGATGAGGGAGAGCTAGAGAGGGGGAGGGAGAGGAAGGGCAGGAGGAGGAAGGAGGAAGAAGGGGCCCTCGTGGTGAAAATGGGAGGGGTTGGAATTTTTGAAAATTATATATGTAATTGAGGGCTTTGCGAGGTTTGGGGATAGAATACAGAAAATTACATGTCAAATATATTACGAGCATCTATTATTAGCTGTATGAAAGCAGCTGCCCTCGACCGAAACATTACATGAGTATTTTTTGAGATTTCCGAAGGCTAAATTATCCTTAATGGCCGCAGCGTTGTATTTATGCTTCTGGTGAACCTAAAACCACACAGCATGATACAACGGATACGACGAGGTACAACGAAGAGCATAAATAATTATATGAACCCAATTTTGAAAGAATGGAAGCACGAGCATCTCTTAATTTGTTTGTGACATCAATGCTGTTCTGTATTTCAGAATTATTTTATCACAAGACCCCCAAAAAAATACACAGGTGTAAAGTCTCCTGGTCCTTTCCCAAATGATTCTGTAACTACCAAATAACAAGTAAAAAGAAATGAATATATATGAAAAACTCGTCTTTTCTCTTTAGTATCATCAGCCATAACATTATCCAATAAAAAATGCCCTAGAATAGGTCAAAGGGAAAGCACTGGAACCTATGAGGTCAATCAGCGCCGAAACGGAAATTGACAGTAAGAAGGTCTGTAAGGTGTAACAGGAGTAAAACCTCGCAGTTGCACTATGAATCAGTTATTAGAGAGGGTGGAAAGTCAGTTGAAAGAAAGATAATATTCATGGAGGTACAGTAAAAGGAAAGAAATAGATTGCAACTAGGGACCGAAGGGACGCTGCAAAGGCCCTTAAGTAATGCCTACAGTACATCACGTGAGGTGCACTGTCCTCTTCCGGGGATTAAAACTGCCCTGGAAGGAGGGTTTTAGTCACAGCAAAGAAAAAATAACGAAAAATAAATAAATGAATAATACATATGGCTATGCAAAATTTTCCAAGGCTCTGATAATTGAAACAAAGTAAAGCTAATTTCATTACCATGGTATATAAAATATATTCCAGTCCGAATATATAAAATTTGCGCTAATTATTTTCTGGTCAGGATGCTACTATGCTATCACAAACTCACTCAACTGACGCGGCGTATATGAAAATCTAAATATATCGTTTTCTAAACATCGTCTTGCAAAAAACTGGAAAAGATTATTTCTTTTTCATTCGAATCAGTTTATTTTAGTTTTTCTGTAAAAAAACTATTGTGCCGGTTTATCTGTCCGTCCGCACTTTTTCTGTCGCCCTCAGATCTTAAAAACTACTGAGGCTAGGGCTGCAAATTGGTATGTTGATCATCCACCCTCCTAATCATCAAACATACCAAACTGCAGCCCTCTAGCCTCAATGAATTTATTTATTAAGGTTAAAAATTAGCCATAATCGTGCTTCTGGCAACGATATAGGATGAGCCACCACCGGGCCGTGGTTAAGTTTCATGGGCCGCAGCTCATACAGCATTATACCGAGACCACCGAAAGATAGGCTAGATCTGTTTTCGGTGGCCTTGACTATACGCTGTGGAGGCTGTACAGAAAACTTGATTGCGCCGAAGAAACTTCGACGCATTTTTTCATTCGAATCAGTTTATCTTTATTACTTATTCTTAGTTAACGTACTCTTATTATTTTCTTGTAAATTCTACGTCAACTCAAAATTATTCTTAACCTATATAAGGAAATGTTTGTCTTGTAACAAGAATGTTTAGGAGAGATCATTTTGAAATGGGTAATTAAAACCAGTTATTTTACTTGGTTCACACTTCATGTAGCACTGAAATACATAAATATATATATAAATCTAATAAATGCTTAATAATGGCGACTGATATGTATATTTTTGTGACGATCCTCATTCTTTCATAAAGCAAAAACTAGATAAATTAAAGGCATTTGAAAAAGACATTAACAGATTCAAGTAATGCATACACATTAATGTATATATCTATGTACATATATATATATATATAAATAAATATATATATATATATATATATATATATATATATATATATATATATATATATATATATATATATATATATATATATATATATAAAATATATAATATATATACATATAATATATATATGTATATGTGTATTATATACACATATATAAAATAAATGTATATATATATAATCCGTTTGTACTTATATACTAGTTTCACTTATATCTGGACTAGTGATTCTCAACAAGAACCACTCCAGCAGGAACCAATAGGCCTGGAAAGACCAAACCAATTTCCCACAATGAGGCCTAAGACGGTTCCGGAAAGTGTGCTTAACGGGGAGGGGGGAAGGTGCAGAAACAGCATTTTTCCAGCACCCTTCCAGGCGGTCTGGGAGCAATTAAAGCGCCTGGAGTCCTCTTCCAGATCCCCTCCAATTACTTCAAGGGAAACTTTTAATGAGTTCTCCGGTCGGGGGTCATCCTAATTTTTATGGCGGAGGCCGCAATCGAAGGCACCTCCGGAGCAACGCGCCACGACCGAGTTTTCGATTTATACCCATCTCGCAGGTATTTCCACGACAGTCGGAGCGGTTGATTGCGATATTATTAGCCGGTAACGCGTCCTCCCAGAAGGGCCTTCGGCCAGGGGCTCGATGAGAATTCCTCCGGAAACCACAGCATTCTTCCCCCATCCACGACCTAATCAAGTGCCGAAGTTGAAGTCAGGGCCGAGCATCGGAGTGCCATAAAGGGGGCGATCGCCCGGGCTATCAGGCTCCAGTTCAGCTGGCGAGGCGATTCCATATCCGAGAATTTGAAAAGAAACTCCATTACCCGGCGACTAGAAAATCGAAGCAAAATAAAACTTTCCTTGATTACCCAAATTCAATTTTCGGCCGAGGGGGGCGGGAGGCCCTCCACGGCATACGAATGACATGTTTCTCACGCCCTATCCAAATCCCCCCGGTCCTGACAATCTCCAACTTCCACCCCCCTTATCCCAACACCTTCCCCCCTCCCCCTTCCAACAATCCCCCTGCTGAAAGTGCCTCTCGGCCCCTGCCTTCTATAATACCAAACGCTTACATACGCACGCATTCATCATGTCTCCTGCGGCTATTGGAAAATGGATATGAAAAGCCACGCAGCATGGGGTCGATAACGGGTGAGACAGGGATGGAAAAAATTAAGACAGAGATGGAGAAGAAGAAAAAGATGAAAAAAAGAGAGATCCCAAAGGTTAAAGCGGGAAGGAGGTTGAGGGAGGAAAGAAGCGGGGGCGAGTTGAATTTAAATAAGGCCCGCACGCAATGAATTATTGCACGCTCAGCGCCATTGTGGAAAAGGGTTGGGCCTGATTCTAGTTTCGCCCGGGATGAGTTATGGCACGCGTACACGAGGCACTAATGAGATAAGACTTCAACCCTAAAATGGGGGACGGGTAATTTATAGAGGGGTCTTGCAAAAGCTTGGTTACTTCTACCCCCCAACAACCTCCCCCTCCCCGCCGCCAAAAAAGAACAGTGGGGTGGGGGGAAACATGACAGCAAGGAGCCTTTGTTGAAGCATGTGGCCGGTCATTTCTACTGACTAAGACATCCACAAAGTCATTTAGACTCATACTTAGAATAACAAGTCATTCGGCCTAAAATGAAATAATTTTCTTCGGGGCGAAGGAAGGCAGGAAGGAAGAAAGAGGAATAAGGTAAGACGAAACAACTGGAAATCTACCATGCAAAAATAACACATACACATATATGTACATTCATGCATCCATATATATATATATATATATATATATATATATATATATATATATATATATATATATATATATATATAGAAAGATAAATATATGTATATATATGTGTGTATATATATGTATGTATATATATGTATATATAGATATATGTATATCTCACCACAAGTAAACATGGTTGTAGATCATGCCCGATGTCAGCTTTTTTGATAACTAAGCCATCTTCAGAGGATATGATGATTACTAAGTAATATTTTCCTATATTTTCTGTTGCATAATAATCGTTGCAATCCTTGAAAACTGAAATAGCTCTTAATGCTCAATACATTCAGTACATACAAAAGCTTCACTTTTAATTATAGCTACTCACATCAAATAGCACCAACCCAAAAGGAAATATTTCCCAACAACTGAGATAACAATACCATCAACACAACCACGGCAAAAACAACATAAAAGTCAATAACCAACAAACGACCTTTGTCTGAGGAGATCAGAAGAGTTGGAAGATGTTTTGACCAAAATAGCTTGCTAAATAAATATCCGAAATTCAAAAGAGGCCTTACAGGAAGTATTGTGGACTGAAATTGACGATGGTTAGAACTTGGTTATTACAGAGTAAAAAGAAAATTATATATTGTGTTAAATTTGTTAAGATTGGGACACTAAAAAGGTGCCAAATTAACTATGACTGAAATATTCAAAATAATCTATCAACTTAGGCAGAGAGAAAGAGTGACTGAAGTCCGCTATACAATACTCACTGAGGAACCAATTACAAAACATTACATAAAAATACATGATATAACAATATAACAGATTACAAGCCTGTGCACAAGCTATGTAAAAAGTGTTGGAGCGAACCATACATGAAAATACATGAAGACTCTGTTTCCTTATCTTGTACAAACTAAACCGTCTAGTTTCCTCCAGTCTCCCCTCCAGTAGTCTTCCATCTTCTTTCGACAACAACAACAACCTTCCCCTCACCTTGAATCAGTCTCCCTGGACTAAGCAGCAAGCTTCCCCTCACCTCAGGGAGGTGAAAGGGGGGAGTTTCCAGAGGCTCCCCTCCCTCATCAGCATACTCATCTCCCTTCCATAATCCTCTCTCTCTCTCTCTCTCTCTCTCTCTCTCTCTCTCTCGAAGTCAAAGGCACCTCTGTTTCTACAGGCCACGTCTGTGTACTTGTTTAAGTTATGTCTTGTTCGGCTGCTTATGTCAAGCAAATCCTTTCCCCTCTCTCTCTCTCTCTTTTGTGTGTGTGCGTGTGTGTGTGTGTGTGTGTGTGTTTGCGTGCGTTTCCTCTGCTTTCCCTCTCTCTCTCTCCCCTCTCCCGAAAACACCAGCATCCGACCAAGCAACCAACCAGCCAGCTGCGATGATGCTGCTGCTGCTGCTGCTGGCATCTACCGGGATGCCGCCATATTATCCGCTTTAAGCTCGAGTATTACTGCGTGTTTCCCAAACTTTATGGGTCTTTCTGTATGCAAATTATTTCATAAAGCAAGAGCTGGCTGGAACAAGGAGGAGGTCCGCCGGAATATTGCCGAGCTGGGACTAACTTCGGGGGAAATTCTTAAAGTAAAGCAATTACTACCCGTCTTCTTTGAACGTGTCAGAAACGTGTTCAGGGACTAAATGGTACATTCGCTGAGGAGGACGAGGACGAGGACGAGGAAGACGTTCGGGTTACCCCTTCGAAAGTGTTCTTTTTTTACCCCCTTTCCCTGTCTTTTTCTCTTTTCTTCTTGTGAAATTGGAGTAAAAGTGATGATAATGATTCTTTGGGGATGGTGGAGAATTCTTTACCCCTTTACATTATTCTTTTGAAAGTTTACATTTTTCTTTTGCAAGT
Source organism: Macrobrachium rosenbergii (assembly GCF_040412425.1). Taxonomy (NCBI): domain Eukaryota; kingdom Metazoa; phylum Arthropoda; class Malacostraca; order Decapoda; family Palaemonidae; genus Macrobrachium; species Macrobrachium rosenbergii. The sequence continues at coordinate 31,342,787 of NC_089757.1, read as the reverse complement.
CGGAACATTCTCCGAATGCTGGCTACGACAATTGGGGGTTGAACGTACGCTTTTCCGGTACTAATTTCCCTCTGCCATTACTACTTGCAACGAGGATTTCAAATAATTACAAAAACGGTGTACTTAGCAGAGATAACTGTAGGGGGGGGGGCGGTCAGCGCAGCGGAAGCGCGCCGCAAGCAGTCACTGACTGCGTGAAGTCGCCAATGAATGGAATTCCGAACGAACGCATTCACAGACACACACACACACACACGAAAAATAAATAAATAAAACATTCTCGTGGTTTTTGTACTTCCCTCCTTTCTCCAGTCACATCACGTCCTGCACACACACTGTTGCCACATTGAGGAAGCTTCTTTGGCCTCCTACGTAAGCTCTTCGCTCTTATTCGCCCTTCTCCCACTTCCCCCCTCCCCCCTCCCTTCCCCCTTCACCTTTTCTTATAGGACTCTCTCTCTCTCTCTCTCTCTCTCTCTCTCTCTCTCTCTCTCTCTCTCTCTCTCTCTCTCTCCTCTCTCTCTCCTTACCAGACCAATGTGGATTCATATCTGACCTCTGATGACCCAACTTTCCAAGACCCTGAGACCCTCATTGTAATATTACCAGGAGACGTGTCCAAGGCTGATGCTGCTGCACATCACAAAGGACTGGTAGGAGGAGGAGGAGGAGGAGGAGGAGGAGAGCAGGAGGAGGAGAGAGAGAGAGAGAGAGAGAGAGAGAGAGAGAGGAGAGAGAGTTGCCACTGCCGCTGCTGCCCGCTCCTCTCTTACCTTGCAGCTGCACGTCATAGAATAAAAGATGAGCAGCCAGGCTGCAATTGTATTACAACTCCAAAGGCATTGGGGAAAAATGTGAATAAAGAGAGGACATAAAAGAATATGGGGGGGGGGGGGTTGGGATTCATATTAGACATATGTTTCTCTTCCTTTCGCGTGCGAGAATCGCTGTCTCAGTTGTATTTATGGGGAAAGTTAGTGCGTAGCGTCACTACAGAGAATAATGATTCCATCTACAGTGAAAATAATGATGATGATGAGGATGGCAGTGGCCATATTGGAGATGATTAATAATTATATAATAGTAAGTATCGTCGTCTTCCTCAATAAATGTATTTTTTTCTCTGCCTAAATAATTTTTTTTTCTATTACATGACCATTTGTATCAACAGAAATACTAGTAATGATAGACTTTCACAATTTCTGTAATTTCATACGGAACATCACTTCCATTATCTAAGGGGATATTGGAAAATCAGCAATAATACAAATATTCACGGGACTTATTTACAGATAAAAGAATTTTTTTTTTGACTTGACTCTTGTAAATGTAAATATTTTTGCAAGCGAAAGCTGGTGCAGTTAACAAATACATGTTCTACGTCTACACCATATACGATGAATAATAAGTACATGAATAAACTACGCCAATCATTCATTCACTTCTTTCTCCAAATACTGCTAAATTTGTATTACCCTGAATGATAAAACGTTACTTAGAAAATTCTCTCTCTCTCTCTCTCTCTCTCTCTCTCTCACTCTTTAATATATCTATATATATATATATATATATATATATATATATATAGTAAATATATATATATATAAGATATATATATATATATATATGTATATATATATATATATATATATATATATATATATATATGTATATATATATATATATATATATATATATATATATATATATATATATATATATATATATATATATGTATGTATGTATATATATATATATATATATATATATATATATATATATATATATATATATTATTACAGCCAATAATATATAGTATATATATATATATATATGTATGTATGTATGTATATATATATATATATATATATATATATATATATATATATATATATATATATATATATATATATCTTATTACAGCCAACGCAACAATTGTACTAAAATAAGTCATTCTGTAAAAAAAAAAAGACAAAATAGTCTGTTTCGCCCTACCTCGATTAAAAACACTACAAGGTCAACAATACAACAACCCAGCTGGCTTTATCATCAACGTTTTTTGTCACTTTTACGTTTAAGATCTTCAAATCTTTACCTAACCCTGTTTACCTCACAGTGATTCTCAAACTGGGTGCCGTGCACAGACAGTGCCTAAGGGTGCCGCAAGGTGGTCATGAATTTTGTCTCGGCTAGATCATCTCAATGAACATTTGTGAAAAAATAAAAAGTTCGCATAAGTCGTCATATAATTATTATCGGTGTGTCTACTCTAATTATGTTTATCTAATTCTTCTGATACGCTCTCTGTTTGTACAGTATATTTCTTGCATGTACGGCGTGCTGATTTTGGTTTGAGTATGGATAATAATTCTATTCATTAAATAAGATGTTAATTCATGCGATATGGTGGGATGGTGAAGAAGAGGTGCCACTGTAATAATTACATAGTTAGGGTGCGATCACTAAAAAAAAAATTGAGAACCACTGTCCTTTGGATATTTAAACTTCCTCAGCTGCAAAATGAGACAGTCAAAGGTAAACTAGTTCACCCTTGAATTATTATGTTATTAATCTAGTTCTGAGAGTGAGATTTTTTTATTCTACTTCAAAAAAGAATAGAATATAGAGCAGAATATAGAATTTAGACCAAAGGCCAAGCGCTGGGACCTGTAAGGTCATTCAGTGCTGAAAGGGAATTTGACAGTAAGTAGTTCTGAAAGGTGTAGCAGGAGGAAACCTCGCAGCTGCACTATGAAAACTGTTAGAGAGGGTGGAAAGTCAGATGGAAGAAAGAATATGAACGGGGGTACAGTAAAAGGAATGAAAGAGGTTGCAGCTAGGGGCCGAAGGGACGCCGCAAAGACCCTTAAGTAATACGTACAGTGCACCACATGAGGTGCACTGACGGCACTAACCCCCAACGGGGACGAGCAGTTGTAGCATATCTTTTCGTAAGTATAAAGGAAAATGATGATACTGGAAATGCAGATTTTTTATCCCTCCGATTATTCATTAATATTCAATTCATATACTCTGAAGATCCACGCAACATCGACTTGACTTGGTGAGCGTTGCCTCATCGACATAAAGTACGTAAATTTATTTCTGTAAGAATAAATCTGGGTAATATAAAAACTGACGAACAAAACTTTTGCCTTTTAAAATCCAATTTAAGAACTACAAAGTTAATGCAAACATAAACAAACATATTTTTCGAGAGAAATTCCCAAATCGGAAAATAGGCTATTGACGACAACTGAGTAGAAAATATATGTAAATATGTAAATCAAGAAAGTAAATACTTTGGTATAATGATAAACACAATGAAATAATCTTGTACGAAAATCAACGGAGTTAAAAAAAATAAAAAAGAAAGTAATTTATTAAAAAAGGATAAAATGTTAACTGGAAAGTACAAAAGACAATTTTGCTTCTATACAGAAACTCACTAATCCAGAAACAGTCTACTTTCCACCAGAATTCTAAAACCGCTAAAACATACCTAGGATGCTTAATTATTCAGTAAATGCATCTTTAAAAATTAATGTAAAAGTTAAATGTCTTCCCAACAAATTCTTTGGACAAAATTTAATGTTGGATAATGAATACCCTCGTCCATAAAATAATCGATATTTGATAATAATCTTTTTCGAACGTTTGAAAAATTAGCTATTTAATAATATTTATCATGCTCGGATATCAAAAGCCGATTATAACGTAAACAATGAATAGTTTACATTGAATTTTCAGTAACAACGGCGAACATCAAACAATTTCTCTACTGTGTTTATATACGAAATAATTAAAAATAACTAATCTCTGATGTTAATCCCTTTGGAAGAAGTTACGATTTTAGTCATTTAATAATTTTCATCCTCCTCGGATACTAAATAGCAAATATAAAAGATCAACAATTTACATTGAATTCTCAGACACAAGAGTAAAATTTAAACAATTAATCTCTGTTTATATAAATAAAAAAATCATAACGACCAATAATATTTATCATCCTTAGATATAAACATTCAATAGTTTACGAAAACACACAAAACAATTTCTCGACTATATTTATACACGAAGAAAAAATCGCAACAATCAATAATAGTTATCATCCTTGGATATATACAATCAATTCTTTATAAAAAAAATCATGAGTTACAACAGCACACAAGAAACAATTTCTCGACTATATATGAATGAAAAAATTAATCAAAAAGAGTATAATTATATATGAATAAAAAAAAAAATCATAACAAGCAAGGTTAATAAAACCCAAGCATATTAAGAGCGACCTGTCTCCTTGTCATTGTTAAAACGGCTCTCCGGTGAAGGGCATCAACGAAACTCGAGGCTGGGCACCGAGTCTATACCCGGAGGAGGTCAAGGAGTCAGCCTCGCTTTCAGCACTCCTTCCATGTAAGGAATCACACTTAATAAAAACAAAACATAAAATCTCTTTTGCCTTCGACTTAATGCTTTCCAATACCCTTTTAACCTTTTTTTTTCATGCTTGCAAAAGAGTTTTGCATGTGAGAGATTTCCTTTTTTTATTTATTTATTTTTTTTTTATTTACGGGGATTCAAGACGAGTTTGTGCCCATAATAGAATCTGCTGGCGATTCCACAGTTTTAAGGGAACTAACGTGAGTAAAATACGGACTTCCTCTGTTACTCGTAAACTTTATGTGTATATAATATTATATGCAAATACATATAAAATTATATATACATATGCATATATGCATACATATATAAATTTTATATATATATATAAATAATATATATACATATATATATATATATATATATATATATATATATATATATATATATATATATATATATATCAGAGAAGAGAGAGAGAGAGAGTGAGAGAGAGAGGAGAGAGGGAGAATATGATCAAACCAACAGCAAAACCAAGAACTGGAAGTTCAACGAACCACCGCGTAACCACCACGAAAATCAATCACTAATGACAACGACAGCAGAAAAAAAAATATATAATAATGACTGTCGCGGAAACTGTCGTAAGGCATCGGGTATTAACCTCGCCATCAAGTGGCGAGTAAAAATAACAAGAGGAAGTGTAGCAGCCGCTTTAAAAACGGCTGCGGTTCACCATACATAGGGAGGCTTGAGAGAGACACTTCCAGTCGCGAATCCGGCCTAACCTCGCAATTACGAGCGTCCTGGAACAGGATGTCGAGTGCCACAAGAATCCCGGAGAAACCGAGGAACTGCCCCTGCGCACGAACTATGGCCAGCCAACCCCTTCTTAGCCGCTCGACGTTGCATGCAAATGCCGTCCCATACATTATAATTAACCAGTATGGGAACTCGACTCAATATCCCATTAGCTCTAGGCCCAACGAGTCCCCTCCACAATTACAGCCGGTCCTGGTGGGTAATCAGAAGCCATTTTCCAGGTGAGTGACCTACAAAATGGCCGTAGAACATTCTAATCACTCCCCCTTCAGTTTTGCCTTCCCGAAAACCTTCTGGATGGGGACAGGTGGTGGTGGTGGCGACGGTTCTCCTCCTCCTTTAGGCCTTCCCAAGTCGTGCCCGAGTGCAATCAGTTCGAAAAAGAACATCTGCTAATTCGCAGGTATGATTTTCGCTTTTCCCATGCGTGCTGGAGATAATTATTGTAGGCTCAGAGCGGTGTCGTCTCTTCCTACCCCCACCCCCCTCCTCTACTCGGAAACCTCAGCTCCCATAGCTTTTCTAATTGTATTTACAACGTGCTGGAGATAATTATTGTAGGCTCAGAGCGATGTCTCCTTCTCCTTCTCCTCCTCCTCCTCCTCCTGCACTTGGAAACCTCAGGTCCCATAGCTTTTCTAATTGCATTTGCAAATGTCGACTTACAACGACCGACAGGAATTTTGGGACCATTGGCCCATGCCTCATTCAGCAAGCTGCGACAGGGAAGTAGGAAGCTAGTCGACTGGAAAATTAGACCTTATGATCATCATCATAATCCGGCAATGCCTATTTTACTGTGTTCTATTATAGTTTATAAAAATCAAATGGAAGAAATAATAAAAATGCACTCAGTTCCCTGTGAAAGAAAATTATTCAATGTCCATAGCTATAAGACAGGTATGCGTTCAGTATGTTGCATGATGTTCTCACCTTTAAATAATAAAATTATGATGTCAGAGAATCTGCTCCGTTATTAAAAACAAAACACCAAAAAAAAAGACACGTATTTTAATCGAATTTCTCATTTTAAATGCGAAGCCCCCTCTCGTACACACCACATACCATTGTAGAAGAAATCCTGTTTGTATGTAGTACGGGGCGCACGATGAGGTAGAGCGCTCAAGGCTCCACAAATATCAAAAACGCGTCCATATATTATGTAAGAAGTCTCCCAAACCGCTTCATCTTCAACGCAAATGAAGCGAGGCTCCAGCCATCGGGTCGAGAGGGGGAAGAGGACCAAACAAAATTGCAGCGAAGAAAATAATATATTGGATTTCCTCACAAGGCAAAAGTGGTGTCCGACAACAGGGCCGGAGGGTCCCAATATCAGTAATTACATTTCCAAATTATACCCCTCTCCGAAAAGCCCGGCAGACGTACGAGCCTACAAAGTATGATACCGAGGCCTCTCTTGTCATTTAAATTGTAAACCGGGCATAATTCTTTCACCTCGGAATCCCACACGAGGCAAGCACGCCCCCTCCTAAATTTGCAGAACATATAATCAACGCCATCTGTGATCCTGGATGGAAATTATCTTCTGGTATCCCTCCTTTGCAGCTGCAATGAAGCAACAGCGCTGCCAGCGGAATAGAACAGCCGCGACCCTTCACAGCAAATATGAAGAAGAGACGAAGAAAGAGAAGAAGAAGAAAAAGGAGAAGAAAATCGAATGATATCGACTGGAAGCTTATTCGAAGCAAAGCAATCCTGGATGATTTGGGGGCCACGTCTCGCAGGCCTGCTTTCCGAATCAAGAGGGTTCGGCTTTTTTTTTATTTACCCAATTAACATCAGCGAATGAAATAAATGACAGTAATTCCCGCATATGATCCGGGGATAAGATAGTGCCACGGTAAAACGTAACGTCCCGGAGTATTCTTTTCTCCTGGAGAAACCGAATACACATAAAGTATTATAAATTTCAAGACGATAAGATCGCTTCGTTTACATTCATGTATGCAGAGTTATTTGGAAAAGGTTCCTCTCTGCAGGTCTTTATCTTGACTAGGTAGGGGGAAATTGGTAACCCTGACTGCAAGGAGGGAGGGAAGGAGGGAGGGGGTAAACACCAGGGTTTTAGGGAGGGAGGGGTGATGGTGATGGTGGAGGAGATGGTTCTCCTTTAGCTCAAGATAAGCCAAATGCAGCCTCGAGTGTGGGGTGGGAAATCTTAAAACTTTCTTTTTTTATTGGGGAGAATTCAAAGAAGGAAATGAAACATTCTCCCTCACCTAACAATTACACTGTCACAGCCGAGGAGGAGGAGGAGGAGGAGGAGGTTCGATTGTGCATTCTTCCACCAAAACCCGTCATTCCAGCCTTTTTATTTATTGTGATGATTATCCATTGGTTTGAGGCTTGGTTTTAAAACTAAGCAGTGGATTTGGTACCTGGTTGTCTGTGGACCGTGAAGGGCCTAGCATCCTTGTCCCAAAATAATTACTGAAATGGAGGGCGGGTAAGCTCTTATCTTCTCAAGCCATGACTTCTATGGGGGAAAAATATAGGTGAGTATGAAATCAAGAAAGGACACCTGTACAGAAAACCTCTGTATCAGCTGCTTCATACACCTGCTCATAAGGTTTTTTAATATGCATATGATACAGCGAGAAAAGATATGGATCATTTCACTAACTGGAGAGAGAGAGAGAGAGAGAGAGAGAGAGAGAGAGAGAGAGAGAGAGAGAGAGAGAGAGAGAGAGAGGCGGGGTTCTCATACTTTCTTTAACAATTTTTAGTATTTTCATATAAAACAAGGAAACTATATAATTTTTGGGCCATAAACTAAACAATCACTGTTATCGTCTCTCTTGTTATTTTCAATATAGTCTGAGAAAGTTATAGCCACAAAAACTTTATTTTGCACAGAAAATGTTGTGGGTTACAATAATAATAATAATAATAATAATAATAATAATAATAATAATAATAATAATAATTCGATATCGATACCTCTGAACTATCTCTTTAAAAATATTTTTGACAGGATAATTTAAAAGATCTGGAAATACACAAAAATAAATGCATTTTATTTAGCTGAAATAAACATAATCTGATATTACTAAGCATCGAACCTATAATGTGAAAGTCTGAAATAGATATTTGGGACACACTTAGAAATAGCAAGAACTGTAAACCTGACATTTCATTATTATTTTCTTATGCAAGTCACAAAGGAAGGGTAAAAACTTGAGCTCTTAATATATATTCCTTTTTAATGAGTTTATGGGAAGGAGTCAAAACATTCTTCCTACTGAGGAGACACCAGTCTCCCTGTTCTAGTTTTGAAAATCAACATTAAATTTAAAAAACGAGCCCAAAACCTCATTAAGCTTAATTTACACTCCACAGTTTTCAATGATGAAATAGCAGGTTCAGAAATAAAGCCAAAACTAATATCAATTTATAGAGTGTATGTAGCCATCTATTCTGCCCTAAAATGGAAAACCGCAGTATCTGCAAAATTTTCGAAATTGAGATATGCCACCTGTTGGGCTCGTGAAACACTAATACACAAGTTACTGCGGTTTCAGAATGATTCTTCAGTGCTTTATTTATGGGTCCCATTTGCAGTATCTGCAAAATCAGTAGTAAGGCAAGGGAGTATCTACCATTTTTCTCAGTTTTGTATTTTTACAGATACTGCAGTCTTCCACTTTAGGGTAATATACTCCAATGTGTGCGACAAAAAAAAAAAAAATCCTTAGCATGGAAAACTCAAATTAGATGTCGCTTATCAATTTAAAGAATCCTTAGAGGCAATACATAAAGCCAAAACCCCAGTGGCTAATAAGAGAACCTCGCATCTATTAGTCCTCTCGGGAAACTCTTTGATGGCTGATCCAAGAGAATGAAACAAGTGCTGAATTTTTCATCATACGATTTTGCCAAATGTCCTTCAAGAAAAAGACATCATATCTTAATACTTTTCCGACTTCCAGTTGTTTGTGTTTAGAAAATGATAATTGCTCATAAGAACGTAAAGCGAAGCCTGGTTCCTTCCTTGTTGAAATTCCATAGTTCGTGTCTAAAAAAACGAACAATGGGTCATGCCATGGAGATAAACAAATAAAAGTATTTCATTTTACCCAGTCTTCGCATAAAAATATCATATACCCAGATAAATATGTAATAAAAGATACGACTACTCCATACGGGTAGAATAAAACAATGTCATGATTTTGGAAAGCATAACAAACCGAAGATATGAAATAAAACAACTTGATAACCATCGTAAGCAATAACAGAAGGTTGTTTGAACTAAAAAATCATCTCATTGTTCTATTATCACTCACAAACATCGTAAGACGTCTGCAATAACAGGGAAAAGAAAGACGAATGAACTAAGAACACACTGCATCCCATTCTTCCTTAGCTAGTCCATTTTTCTGTTTTCCTTTTACTATTTTTCCTTCCTTCTTTAGCTGGCAGATTTTTCGATATTTCACTCTTCTCCAATCTCCTATCTAAGCAGGACAAGACTCCAAATTAGTCCGTAATAACAGCACATTCAGATTACCAATAAAAAGCTTTCTGTTGCTCTTCTGTCTTCGTTTATCATAATCTGTTCACCATATACATAATCGTGAAACTTTTTCTTTGGTAATTACTTAAAACTTAACTCTATTTTACATTTCTTTATCTTTTTTATTACTGTATTCAATAAACCATGTTAATCGTTATTTTCATTGCCGAGTGTTTACCTTAATACGAGGTGGCTTAAAGGAAAAGGAACCTTGAACAGAAACAAAAATAAAAATGAATGAAATTACGTTATATATATATATATATATATATATATATATATATATATATATATATATATATATATATATATATATATACATATATATATTATATATATATGTATATATATATATATATATATATATATATATATATATATATATATATATATATATATATAAACATCGAACACAATCAAACATATATGACCGTACACAAACGTGCAAAAACATTTTACCTGAGCAAACATTGTAAAGGAGTATCATTCCCCCTGGAGAATGAGGGAGAGACGGTCTCTCTTACAATAATAAGAACAGTCTTCTAGGAGCCTACTAAAGGTTTATGAAACATTGCAAGCGTTTCAGACGCTCCCCTGTTCCACGACGATACCAGGCTCTACAGTAATAGAGACCTCCTTCGCTGCCAATACAGAGCAGACGACACCCTCAGTAGCTATATTGACTAGGATATAGAGTCTGGCGGGATGCTGGCGAAAATAGCCTGCCACCACATGCCTCGGAACATTGGATGGACGGAGATGATGAAACGTCCTTTTTTTGGGATTAAAGGTGGAGAAAAAAGAAAATAAATATTGTAACTTGTGAGAAAGGGAATGCGCTCGACCGATGACATCCCTACTGTTCGTTGTGCTCACCAAAGACGTGAAAATATTGTTGTTATTATTTGTTTCTCGTTATTAAGAAGATGGTCCCTAGAAAAAAAAAATCGATCATCATTTTCCTCCCAAGTTAAACCGAGCGAGCTAGCTACTAGCTTCGCCTTTCATAGGAGAACCCTTCCCCCCCTTCCACCCCTCTCCCTACCCCCCACCTCCCCCTCCCCCTTACCATTTACAAAAGCACTCTAAGATAGCTCGGCCGAAGGGCCTTTGAAGAGTATACTTCGCAGGAGAAGAGCTGGCGTTACGAGCTCCTGCACTGAGAAGAAACTTCGAGACAGCAGCAGGCTGGGGGTTTGATAGGGAGCTCGGATGGACATTTGAGGACCTCCTGAAAGTTACTTCGCAACGGATTATGGCCGAGTTTATCTCCGGCGGAGGAGGACTTCAAGTCGTTGCTGTTCGGACATGGCTTCTAAAGAGGCAGTGGCGGCTGGTAGCGGCCACGGCGTGTGCCTCGACTACTTCGCTACTGCTGTCGTCGGGTTCCTTCATGAGGCACTTTTGACTGCGTCTTAGGCCTTCGAGGATTTGCCTTTTTTTTTTTTAATCTTGAAATATCAGATATTATGATTCACACAAATGCAATGACTATTATTATAACTGAGTTGACGTAGGAAGAAAATTGTAACAAAGGAACAGATGAAATAAATTTTCTTAAATTTATTTTATTTGATAATATGTAGATACATTAAAAGTGACTGGAAATACCTTCTCTCTCTCTCTCTCTCTCTCTCTCTCTCTCTCTCTCTCTCTCTAAAAGCAATAAGCTTGCAAAACAATCTCAATCTTAAAGCTGGCACTGAATGCAGGAGAAATTATATAAGTTTAGATACGAAAACACTTCAAAACATCACATCCTTCCCTTACGAAATGGGAGAAGGGGCTCTTTCCCCAAACAACAACAGCCGGGCCGAGCAACCAGATTTCAAAAGGGGGAAGGAATTAATATCGAGGGCAAGGAGACAAGATCAGAACCCGCCTGGAGAAGTACTGTAAGGTCGTGAGAGGGGTTGGAAGGCCCTGACAGCTCCAAGGGCCGTATATTAGGGACGGACATGGTTCAAATACGCCCTAAAACCATCCCACCACCACCACCACCACCACCACCACCACCTATTTCCCCTTCCAGGACCAAACCCAGCAAAACCTCACTCTCTCTCTCTCTCTCTTTCTCTCTCTCTCTCTGAAGCCCCTCCAACCCACGACCTCCTCCTCCCCCGGGGGCCTCCACTCCATTAAGAGTCCCCCGTCCCTCCCCATGGCGTTCGTGTATGCATTATTCAGACAACATTTATGCAATTTGGGCGGCCGTTGCAAACTTAGGCCTTTGGGTGATAGGCGCTTAGAGGGAAAGTTCAGTGCGCCGCGGCCCGGACTTCGGATATTACCTAAGGTTCCACCTCGGCCATTTATCAAATATCCAATTCTCATGTTAATTAAGGGGCGAGAGAGCCAATCGTAAACTCCGGATTTTGCTTGCGCGTTAAGTGCTATCGATGTAACAATTTGAGGGAAAAGAAATAAACAAAAATATTCCGGGAGGGATATTCGGCTCGCTCGAGCTGTAATGAGAATTTCAGAAAAAAAAAAAACAGCTCAGTTACTCCAACGTGCATTTAAGAACTAGCCTTGAAAGCTTCTCCAATATGCATTTAAGAACTGTAGCCTCGAAAGCGCCTCTTGTCATTGATATTAAATGACTTCTGATGCGTTTGCCAGAACTTCCTTCATACATGCGGTTTTGTTCGCAGTAGTTCTGGTGATGCCTGAGATCCAAGGAAAACCAGGTAATGATTTTATTACGCAGTGCAGTAAGACGAGATGAAGGAAAATGCGAATTGCATGGAAAGAGAAGTAACCACAATAAAAAAAGAAATAGATAAAATTACCTAATAACAGAGCTACAGAAATCTTCCTACAGGCCTGCATAAATAGCGGAGAACACTATTAGATTACAGTAAAAAAGAAATGCACACATACATAACATCTATCTATCTATCTATCTATCTATCTATCTATCTATCTATATATATATATATATATATATATATATATATATATATATATATATATATATATATATGTGTGTGTGTGTGTGTGTGTGTGTGTGTGTGTGTGTATGAAGATAAATTTGCCCATAAATACACTATGTACACGTTGCAACTATATATTTTGAATACTTCTGTATTCCTGATCACTGATTGATATATATATATAATATACAGTATATATATATATATATATATATATATATATATATATATATATATATATATATATATATATACTATATATATATATATATATATACTGTATATATATACATATAATATATATATAGATATACATAAAACACAACTGCGTGAACATAAACACCAAACAAAGAGAAGAATCTTAAAAACAAAGAAAAAGGCTACCAGAGAAAGAGAGAGATTCTTAGAGAGAGAGAGAGAGAGAGAGAGAGAGCTACAAATCAGAGAATCAGTGAGATTGAAATAAAAGCTCCCATAAGAAGAAAAGAAAAAAAAAAGAAAAAAGAGAAGAAGAATCTCACGACGAGTGAAATAAGTTGATGATGGCTTAGTGAGTCCTCACTGCGTCTTCTGATGATGAATATGATAATGCGGATGATGATGGTGATGATACTGGAGAGGTAAACAAAGAGGAACCACGCAATTGTCTTCAGAACGAACAAAGAAAGAGAAATAGAGGTGTGTGGAGTAAATGAATGGATCTAGCGATGATGATGATGATGATGATGAGATCTAGATGATGATGATGATGATGATGATACTGAATATGAAAACATGAAAGGAAACAAAGCAATTGTCTTAAGAACGAACAAGGAAAGAGAAATAGAGGAATATGGAATAAATAATTGGATTTAGCGATGATGATGATGATGATGATAATGATGATGATGATGACGATCATATTAGTGAATAAGATAACATAAAAGGAAACAAAGCAATATTCTTAAGAAAGAACAAAGCAGAAAAAAGGAATAGAGGTACATGGAATAAAATAATGAACGGGTCTTTGGGACTGGAAAGAGATGCTGACGGATCCGGGGAGAACGGGAAGAGACAGAGAAAACGGCAGACAGCATCAAAAGATAACACAGTAAATAGACAGAAATTACAAGATAACTTGCGATTGAAAGTGGAAAAGGATGACAAAATGGAAAAATTGAATAATTAAACATTATACAAGACACCTTAAAAAAAATAGAGAGGCAATGATTGATAATATTATAATGCTATTATAATAACGAATAGGATAAACGGGAGAAAGAAATGAAAGCATAAATGCAAATAATGATGGATTCTGCCAAACGAAAAATGAAAAAATTTACGAAGCAGTCTAAAGTTTAACATCATCAAGAAAATAATATTATATTCTGACAATACTGACGTTACCAGCTATGAAGCACTTAAACACATGCACATACAAAACTGATAAACATCTTATCCATCTTATCTAAGAAACTAAAGAAAAATAAGGTTAGAAGAAAACCTAGAAGACAAAAATAAAAAGAAAAAATAAAATCTCCTGCTCAGAAGACTGGAGGAGACGCAGAAAGGAGGTATTTAAAGTCATTCGAGTGTGAAGAGGGGAAATGGACACAACGGCGAGAGGGGATATGGCAGTCAGTCAATGAGGACACATCGATCTTGCTCAGGTTGTGTGATACAAGGGGAAAAAACATGGCGGCAAAACATGAACTAATAATAATAATAATAATAATAATAATAATAATAATAATAATAATAATAATATACGATCTGAGCCTTTATACATACATATACACAAATATATATATATATATCTATAACTATATATAACTCTATAACTATATATATATATATATATATATATATATATATATATATATATATATATATATATATATAACTATATATATATATATATATATATATATATATATATATATGTGTAATAATATATATATATATATATATATATATATATATATGTCTCATTATATACACACAATATGTATTTATATGTATGTATATATATATATCTGATATATATATATATATATATATATATATATATATATATACACATATATATGTATATATATACACACATATGTAATATATACGTGGATATAAAAAAGACCTCCAAAAAGCTACGTCATTCTTTACAGCTCAGTTAGAATGAGATCCATAAACGGGAGCATTAAACAGACTGTTGACCATCTATACGCATCTTGCCATTCAGTTCTATCCTACATGCAATCTATGGTTTCCAGCATATTAGCACTCTTCCGCTACAACAAACACCTTTAAATCTATAGAAATGACACATTGTGATCTGTCAATACAGTATGCCCACACTCATTTCACAAACATACCCTCAGACTTCCCACATCATCACATCCATTAGAACTATATCAAAGAGCCATGGAGACAGTATACACATCTCACGTCAAACCAGTCACTCTGGTGTCTGAACATTCTAATTTAGCATTGCTTTCCTCAAGCAATCCTCTGATTGCTCCCAACAAATTGCTTCCTAAACCTCACATCCTCATCACCCTCCTCAACACATCCGTTAGTTGTATATTGAAACGAAACTCCATTGCATTGCTTCAGTTTTGAATTGAATTGAATACAGAATTTAGGCCAAAGACCAAGCACTGTGACCTATGAGGTCATTCAGCAATGAACGGAAATTGACAGTAAAAGGTTTAAAAGTGTAAAATGAGGAAAACCTCGCAGTTCACTATGAATTAACTGTTAGGAGAGGGTGGAAAGTAAGATGGAAGAGAGAATATGAAAGGAGCTACAGTAAAGCGGGATCTATGAGTTTTGTAATAGAAATCAAAATAACGTTTTCTCAGTCGACGTGCACTGCTTGCAGTTTTTCCTTTACTTTCGAACGTTTTCCATATCGTCTGCATAACAAACAACCAACATACACATCTTTCTTATCTAAGAGCACACTGTTCTAACAATCTTTCTCTTAATAGTCATATACTGTCTCAAACTCTAGCATGGCATTTACTTTCTCCTGTATACCGAATGGTGTTACGTCTCTAAAACTCTTGCAGTTACCTGTATGTCCTTGCTTTAAAAAAAAATATAATGAGAATTCCTATCGCCATTTCTTTTTGGAACATTTCCGTCGGTCAGATATACCTTACAAACTGTGGTCAGCCACCCAAACTACACAATCATCACCATACTATAGGAACTCACCTGGAATCCTATAAGCTACAAATACCTTTTATTTATTACCGTCCTTGCATCCTATTTTGGCTGCCTGAAATACTTTCAAGTTTACATTAATCCTTTCCAAGTTTAAATATGCATTTCTTCCATCCCTCACATTCAACAAATTCTCGAAACGCCCATTGTATTACTACATTATTGCATTCCCTTCATTCTGAATCTTTCCATTTGAGTTAGGGTCCAATAATATTGTTAAGGATCTTACATCTTTGTAGTTACTTCCTTGCAATAGCATTCTTTTATTTTTCTTAAATTTCTTCTTCCTTATTAACTTAAGAACCTTTTAATCAACTTTCCATTTGAATTAGGGTCCATTGATATTGTACAGGATCTTATATCTTTGTAGTTACTTCCTTGCAATAACATTCTTTTATTTTTGAATAATTTTTTCCTTATTACTTGGAGCGTTTTAATCAAATTCCTATTTTTCCTAGAAATTTTCCTTGACGCCTTTATTCTGTTCTGTAATTGAGCTCCAAGCAATCTTTTCCCCTCCACTAACTCTAAAAGAGACCCTTTGATACTAATGGTTCGTGTCACAATTTCTCATTTGCTCCTTTGAAATTTTTAACCCGAGGCTTTTTTTGTTAATCAACATTAGCCTAAACACTAGTCATTTCTTTCTTATCGCCAGACTTTCCTGTCTTAATTATACCTGTCAACAATATTCTAAATAATTCCTCCTAAATTAAAACAGCTTTATTTTTTTAAGTGTTCTCTGACCAGGCAATGATGAAATATACCTCTTCCAGTTATTTCCCTCACTACTGCATTTGCTAACCTACTTGTTTATCACTTCTGTTTTGACACGATTTAACAAGGTCTTTGCATTGCCAGCCTACAGACTGCCCCATGAATATATATATATATATATATATGTATATATATATATATATATATATATATATATATATATATATATATATATATATTATATATACACACACACACACACACACACACACACACACACACACACACATATATATATATATATATATATATACATGGGGCAGCCCGTAAGGCCAACATGGTTATGTGTGTGTGTGCGTGTGTGCTTCCGTAACTGTGTAAATACTTGTGTACAAAACTGTGCATGCAGGATGCGATTACACAGACCCCTACTCCTACTCCTCCTCCTCCTCCTCCCACTCCTCCTGCGACCGACAGCCAGCCTTAATCACTGCTTTGCATGACGCTTCGGCATTACCGCTTCTGCAAGCAATTGCGCGATGCTGTATATCATCATTACCGAAATTTTACAGCACTTTGCTTCATGCACACGGCGATGCGTGCGCAATACGTAATGTCATTTGAATCTGGAACCTACCTACAGGAAACCCAACAGCGATTTCGGGGCGCTGGAAAACGCACGGTGATGGCCGCCTGGTGAAGTTTATAGGCCATCACGACAAGTTAGGTTATTTAGCCTAACTGCTTCGTCTTATGTCTAATACGACCTCACTAATTCATGAAGAATATGGCCCAGTCCTTTGAGGTCTGCTTTTATACGGCGACTAAAATAAGTTGATGGAATATGCAGTATTTGAAATGGAGAATAGGAATATACGACTAAAATAAGTTGATGGAATATGCAGTATTTGAAATGGGGAATAGGAATATACGGCTAAAATAAGTTGATGGAATATGCAGTATTTGAAATGGGGAGTAGGAATATACGACTAAAATAAGTTGATGGAATATGCAGTATTTGAAATGGGTAATAAGAATATACGGCTAAAATAAGTTGGTGGAATGCAGTATTTGGGATGGGGAATAGGAATATACGACTAAAATGAGTTGATGGAATATGCAGTATTTGAAATGGGGAGTAGGAATATACGACTAAAATAAGTTGATGGAATATGCAGTATTTGAAATGGGGAATAGGAATATACGGCTAAAATAAGTTGGTGGAATGCAGTATTTGGGATGGGGAATAGGAATATACGACTAAAATAAGTTGATGGAATATGCAGTATTTGAAATGGGGGTAAGATATACGACTAAAATAAGTTGATGGAATATGCAGTATTTGAAATGGGGAGTAGGAATATACGACTAAAATAAGTTGATGGAATATGCAGTATTTGAAATGTGGGTAAGGAATATACGACTAAAATAAGTTGATGGAATATACCAGTATTTGAAATGTGGAGTAAAATATACGACAAAATAAGTTGGTGGAATGCAGTATTTGGGATGGGAATAGGAATATACGACTAAAATAAGATGGAATATGCAGTATTTTGAAATGGAATAGGAATATACGACTAAAATAAGTTGATGGAATATGCAGTATTTGAAATGGGGAGTAGGAATATACGACTAAAATAAGTTGATGGAATATGCAGTATTTGAAATGTGGAGTAGGAATATACGACTAAAATAAGTTGGTGGAATGCAGTATTTGGGATGGGGAATAGGAATATACGACTAAAATAAGTTGATGGAATATGCAGTATTTGAAATGGGGAGTAGGAATATACGACTAAAATAAGTTGATGGAATATGCAGTATTTGAAATGGGAGTAGGAATATACGACTAAAATAAGTTGATGGAATATGCAGTATTTGGGGAAATGGGGTAGGAATATGCGACTAAAATAAGTTGGTGGAGAATGCAGTATTTGGGATGGGGAATAGGAATATACAGCTAAAATAAGTTGATGGAATATGCAGTATTTGAAATGGGAGTA
This sequence comes from Macrobrachium rosenbergii, assembly GCF_040412425.1. Taxonomy (NCBI): domain Eukaryota; kingdom Metazoa; phylum Arthropoda; class Malacostraca; order Decapoda; family Palaemonidae; genus Macrobrachium; species Macrobrachium rosenbergii. Next base: position 31,324,182 of record NC_089757.1, on the reverse strand, counting down.
GGAATATACGACTAAAATAAGTTGATGGAATATGCAGTATTTGAAATGTAGGAATATACGACTAAAAATAAGTTGATGGAATATGCAGTATTTGAAATGGGGAATAGGAATATACGGCTAAAATAAGTTGATGGAATATGCAGTATTTGAAATGGGAATAGGAATATACGACTAAAATAAGTTGATGGAATACAGTATTTGAAATGGGGAATAGGAATATACAGCTAAAATAAGTTGATGGAATATGCAGTATTTGAAATGGGGAGTAGGAATATACGACATTAAATAAGTTGATGAATATGCAGTATTTGAAAAATGGGAGTAGGAATATACGACTAAAATAAGTTGATGGAATATGCAGTATTTGAAATGTGGAGTAGGAATATACGACTAAAATAAGTTGATGGAATATGGTATTTGAAATGTGGAGTAGGAATATACGACTAAAATAAGTTGATGGAATATGCAGTATTTGAAATGTGGGTAAGATAACGACTAAAATAAGTTGATGGAATATGCAGTATTTGAAATGTGGAGTAGTATACGACTAAAATAAGTTGATGGAATATGCAGTATTTGAAATGGGGAATAGGAATATACGACTAAAATAAGTTGATGGAATATGCAGTATTTGAAATGTGGAGTAGGAATATACGACTAAAATAAGTTGATGGAATATGCAGTATTTGAAATGTGGAGTAGGAATATACGACTAAAATAAGTTGATGGAATATGCAGTATTTGAAATGTGGAGTGTAAATATACGATCAAAATAAGTTGATGGAATATGCATTTGGAATGTGAGTAGGAATATACGACTAAAATAAGTTGATGGAATATTTTTGAAATGGGGAATAGGAATATACGGCTAAAATAAGTTGGTGGAATGCAGTACTTGGGATGGGAAATAGGAATATACGACTAGAATAAGTTGATGGAATATGCACTATTTGAAATGGGGAGTAGGAATATACGACTAAAATAAGTTGATGGAATATGCATTTGAAATGGGAAGGAATATACGACTAGAATAAGTTGATGGAATATGCACTATTTGAAATGGGGAGTAGGAATATACGACTAAAATAAGTTGATGGAATATGCAGTATTTGAAATGGGAAATAGGAATATACGACTAGAATAAGTTGATGGAATATGCACTATTTGAAATGGGGAGTAGGAATATACGACTAAAATAAGTTGATGGAAAGCAGTACTTGAAGTGGGGAATAGGAATATAGAGTTTAGGCCAAAAAGGCCAAGGACTGGGACCTACGAGGTTATTCAGCGTTGGAAATTGAGAGCAGAAAGGTTTGAAAGGTGTAACAGGAGGAAAACCCCATATTTTCACTATGAATCGATTATTAGGAGAGGGTGCATAGCAAGATGGGAGAAAGATAATATGAATGGAGGTACAGTAAAAGGAATGGAAGGGGTTGCAGCTAGGGGCCGAAGGGACGCTGCAAAGAACCTTTAGTAATGTCTACAGTGCACCCCGTGAGGTGCACTGACGGCACTAACCACCTACGGGGAGCATTTGAAATGGAACGCTTCAAAACAAAACTTCCATAACCTTTCTAAAGTAGAAAATACACGGAGGATGAAGTTGCTAGCCCCATACCTTTTCACGCATGATCCAAAATGACTAAGGACGACATTAGTTAGCTCAGGTGCTCAAGAGACCTTTCTGAGATGGGGCTGCCAGTCCCATGACCTATTGCACCCTGGCTGCAACATACCAAGGTCAACTAACCATTATGTACTGTACATATGTCACGACTTTGGTCAACAGAGGTATAATGGACCTAACATAAACACACATATATATATACAGACTGTGTAATGGCTTTCACACTTTATATTCTTATATATATATATACACACACACACACACACACACACACACACATATATATATATATATATATATATATATATATATATATATATATATATATATATATATATATATATATATATATATATAAAAATGTGAGTTTATTACACAGTCTGTCCCATATATATATATATATATATATATATATATATATATATATATATATATATATATATATATATATGTTTGTGTGTATGTCAATATCTATGTTTATTCTTGCATTCCAAATGACCACTAACGTCACCTGACTCCATTTCCCACATGCATATTCATAAGACAGTTTTGAAGCGCACCGACGCTGTGGGACAAACAACTCCGAACTCCAACCTGGGAGGCTCTCGCATCAAACCTAAGAGCGAGCGAGGAGGCTCTATCAAATCATTAAGAAACCTGCAATAAACCTTCGATTTCCAAACCGCACGGTGGCTGAAGCATATGGCCACCAAGACCCCCTCTTTAACCACAGCTGCCTGGCAACTGTTCGTGGTTTTTCCATCCAGCTGTTGTTGTTGTTGCGGATTCGAAGCAGCAGCTCTTCAGTTCAGACAAGAACAATCGACTGCTGCTTTTGCTGCTGGCATTGCGCATTTCCCTTCTCATTACCGATGTTCGTTGGCCTTATTAGCCGACAGGTGAGAGGCAAGCGAGGCTGGAATGGTTATGACTACGCTAAAAGCCCTTGCTAACAACACTTACTCGAGCCTACTGCGGAAAAAAGGATTGGGTTCAATGAGGCGCGGGCTCTCTCCAGCTGACAAAGGAGGCCTACTGGACTCGACTACTACTCAAATTCTATAGAGATCCTCTTCACGAGGAATCAATCGCCATTCGACAGCTACAACGGGGAGTCAGTCAGTCACTCAATCCAACAACGACCGATAGAGATAGATGCATTGAAAACTAGCTCCGTTTCCCCATCGAGGATCGAGTGATTATAAGACCTTTCGGCCGCCATAAGAGTTAGAGGAAAGGAGGGAATCATTTTTCCCTCTCCCCCTTCCCCCCATTCCTCATTCCCCAAGGGAGGTGGGGATGCGTAGCACAATCCCTCTTTCTCTCGCAGGGCATCAATCCGTGAGTAAGATAAGGAGAGAAAATAGAGGTGCTTTCAAGTGCAAATTCTCCCCTGGAAATAATAGTATTCTTGGTGGGGCACCCCTCTCCCTCCTTCCCTCCCTTCCAGTTCCCTCTCTCTCTCTCTCTCTCTCTCTCTCTCATCCTCTTCCTCTCTTCTCTCTAAGTTATTCAGCCTGTTACCGACTCGCTCGTTCCAGCCGGGGCAATCGTATTTTGCCAACTGTCAGACTTGATGCCAGATACTTCCAGGCAACTCACTCGGCTGGAAAGCTGCAGGAGAGTGTGTGTGTGAGAGAGAGAGAGGGAGAAAGAGAGAGACCGAGCGAGCCAGGGAGGGAACGGTACGAGAGAGAGAGAGAGAGAGAGAGAGAGAGAGAGAGAGAGAGAGAGAGGAGGGTATAGCCCAGGAGTGGCCTGAATAATGTACAATGGGAGTCTTTCGCC
>NC_089757.1:31310764-31315764 GCF_040412425.1 Macrobrachium rosenbergii | reverse complement strand
CTCATCTATATATTTTATATAATTCATCTATATATTTTATATAAACGCATCTATATATTTTATGCAAACAAATCTATTTTATATAAACGCACGTATGCATATTTCACACAAACTCATCCATCTATATATTTCATATAACTCATCTAATATTTTATACAAACGCATCTATATATCTTATATAAACGCACCTATAAATTTCATATAAAATCTATTTATTTTATATAAACGCATCTATAGATTTTTTTATAAAAGCACCTATATATCTTTTATAAACGCATCTACTGCATATGTTTTATATAAATGCATCTATATATCTTATATAAACGCATCTATGCATTTTATATAAACGCATCTATATACTTTATATAAATGCATACATATGTTTAAGGATACACCAGGATGTGTGTATACACCAGTAACAACTAGGCGTTTGACGAACAAGTAAAATCCACAACGGAGATGGAGAGACGTAGAATTATTTGTAATGGATATCCTTATCAAATAGATACGACATACCAATGTAATTCAACGGAATAAATTACTTAAAAAAGCAATATATATATATATATATATATATATATATATATATATATATATATATATATATATATATATATATGAATGAATTTTATCACATCACCGTGATTCATATACAGGCATTAAGCTACAAACGTCCTTTAATAGCGAATTAAAACACCTCGGCAATAATACATTTTCATACATATTACCCGAAGGGGAATTTTTAGTTGATAATAATAAGTTCGTCGTCTCGTGGGCTCGAACCACGGAAGAACAAGAACTCAGGACTACAGTGACGCCTTATAAACCACTTATATATATATATATATATATATATATATATATATATATATATATATATATATATATATATATATATATACACATATGTATATATAATATATGTATATATGTGTATTTATAATATATATATATATATATATATATATATATATATATATATATATATATATATATATATAAATATAAATATATATATATATATACATATATATATATATATATATATATATATATATATAAATATATAAATATAAACAAACACGAAAGCTTTGGTAGTAACTGAATCGTGTTGTACGCATAATATTACAGAAGGTCCCGTAAGGTATGATGAAGCCAGACGATAAAAGGTCGCCAGAACCAGCACTTACTTAGCTTGTGTCCGTAAAACCATATGGAGAAGTAGGGACTGAACTTGGCCTTTATGAATTTCGCAATTATCGACAATCCTTTAATCGTATAGGGAATTATTCAAACCGTTCTCTTTTCGTGTTTACTGTTTTTTTATCACTTTGTCTTTGCGTTTTATCGCTAACTATATTTTTTCGATGTAAAAGCTTTCATTTTGGGATTCAGAATTTAAACATCAAATTCCTCATCTCCCACTATATATATATATATATATATATATATATATATATATATATATATATATATGTATATATATATATATATATAATATATATATATATATATATATATATATATATATATATACAGTATATATACTGTATACATATATATACAATACATGTACACATACCGGGGTCTAAGCGATGTCAGGCAGGGCAGCCGATCGGGACCGGCAAAGTCTACCCCAAAAAGCCAAATCAAAGTTTCAAAGAAGGCATCACGTGACCCCATATAAAAAAATGGGAACAAGCTGGGAAGAAGAAGTGTATATATATATATATATATATATATATATATATATATATATATATATATATATATATATATATATATATATATATATATATATATATATGCATATATATATTGTATGCGTGTGTGTGTGTGTGCGTGCACGAGCGCACGTTTGACCACACTCTGCAACCCCACACAAAAAAAAAGTAAAAAAAAACGAACAAGGTTGGCAATAGCAAATATTACCCCACCACGAAAACAAATGGAAGACGACAGGGCTTATCTGTGCCACCAATAAAAATCACGCGAATCGGCGATGATGAGGTTGTCAATCCAGTTGGCAATAACCAACCCCCTCTAACCCCGCCCCCTTTATCGACAGAGGGAAGAACGACGTCCCGACGATAAAGCGTCTTATTAGCGTTCTTAAACGTCACACTTCCTGGTTCGTATTATTACGTTAGTGACGTTGCGACAACTTGAGAGGACTGAGAACGTTTTGATTATTACGTCGGTATTTAGGAGTCGTTATTATTATTTTTATTATTATTATTATTATTATTATTATTATTATTATTATTATTATTATTATTATTATTATTATTATTATTATTATTTGTGTAATAAAAATCCACAATTATATAGTAAATATATTACTATGTAAAATAAGCGAAGACTTTCGAACACCTGAAGGGTGTTCCTCTAATCAGTGTTAACGTTAAAATATAAAATAAGAGGGTAATAATAATAATAATAATAATAATAATAATAATAATAATAATAATAATAATAATAATAATAGTAGTAGTAATAATAATAATAAAAAATCGAAGAATATTTGTTATTATTATTATTATTATTAAGATTATTATTATTATTATTATTATTATTATTATTGTTATTATTATTAGGAGAAAGAGATCCACTTGATGAAATTCGTTCTTTTGTTTTCTTATTGATATAAAAAATCTTTACAGATAAAATTTCTATTATAAGTTTCTCTGCAAAAATTTCTATATAAAACTGAAACACGGGTTTCACCTGCGGTTTTCTTTCTCTTGATAATAATAATAATAATAATAATAATAATAATAATAATAATAATAATAATAATAATAATAATAAATATTCGTCGATTTATTATTATTATTATTATTATTATTATTATTATTATTATTATTATTATTATTATTATTATTATTATTATTCAAGTTTTAACTGAGCTGAATCAATTTCAGGTAAAATTCCGAAAGTTTTGCTATTATTTAAAAAAATATATATATACATTTATCAATAATAGGAATCGGAACAAAAGGTAACTGGATAAATATTCACACAAAAAATACCTGCATGATTAAAAAGATATTGGAAATTTAAAGATGTTAAAAGCAAATTCTTAAACAGGAAAAAATATCCCAACCCAGAGTTCAAAAAATATTTCTGTCTTGTTGCGTTACAATACAGAAAAAAAAAGTCACCTTTAGCAGCGCCATCAAGCAAAAACTGAAAAACTGCTGTTAAATTTCAAATGCAGTAGCTGACGAAATAATAAATAAATGAAGTGTTGAGAAAAAAAAGTGCTCGAAAGAAAATTTAATTAAAAACCAAAATAAAGTAAACTGGATATTTGCACAATTTAAAGATAATCTTAGAAGAAATGTATAATATATATATATAAGATATATACATATATTATATATTTTATATATATATATATATATATATATATATATATATATATATATATTATTATACACACATATATATATATATATATATATATATATATATATATATATATATATATATATATATATGTATGTATGGATATAAATTATAAATTTACATCAAAAGTCACTTACAAATTCTGCTGAAGCAACAAACAAATTGGTAAAAGAAAACAGATGAACTTTGTGTTGCATTACTGAACGAAACAAACGTAAAAATGAGAAATATATATATATATATATATATATATATATATATATATATATATATATATATATATATATATACACACACATATATGTATATACATATATTTGTATGACAAATTTTCTCCGAGCCTTAGGTCGTCAAAAATTAAAAGTTTTTCGCTATTATATATTATATTTTCTGGTCGGTAAATTCTTAAATAAAAATGACCATACACCAATTAATGCTGACACCCACATACATACATTCATTCAGAAAAACAAACTAAACATTAAGCAAAGATTGTATATATATACATACATACATACATACATACATACATACATACATACATACATATACATACATACATATATATATATATATATATATATATATATATATATATATATATATATATATATATATATATATATATATACATATATATATATATATATATATATATATATATATATATATATATATATATATATATATATATTATAATGTATGTGTGAATGTATGTAAATATCACAACAAATTTCTATTACCCAAACAAGTGTGTTTATCACACGATGCCACGTTTGGTGGAACCGTCTTCGTGTTTATTTCCCTCTCGGAAATAGGCTTGTGGTGATAGGCCTATCATAAAAAAAATGTGAGGAGGCCCAGAAGTTATGACGTCACTATGGTTATTGAGGAGGCAGAGACTACAGCCAATGTAAGTTACTAAGCGCCGGGTAGATTATAAATACACAAATATATTAGATAATGAATTATTAAATAATATATTTATGCAAAATTATATATATATGTATATACATATATATATACATTATACAGTAATATATATATATATATATATATATATATATATATATATATATATATATATATATATATATATATATAATATATTGGATGCGCTAATTGTTCGTGTCTGTATTCTGATACGAAAAAGAAATCATTCAAAAAACCGAATAAAAAGTCGTTTAAAATAATAATTACCAATTTTAATGTGTACTTAAACAAAAAGACATTCTATAAACAATAAGTGTTTACGCCCAGCCCTACTAAGTGGCGAGAGAAAAAACTTAAGTTTCCCAACCTGTGTAGAAAAATTAAAATTTCAGGAAACGAAAAAGTAAACATGCTTAAAAAAATAAAGCTTCAGAAAAAAGAAGAAATTTCCTGAAACGAAACAAAAAGTATTTTAGGAAAACAAAATAAACATGCTTAAAAAATTAAAGCTTCAGAAAAAAACAAGAAATTTCTTGAAACGAAAAAAAGTATTCCATGAAACGAAAAAATAAACATGCTAAAAAAATTAAAGGTTCAAAAAAAAAAAAAGAGAAATTTCCTGAAACGAAAAAAAAAGTATTTCAGGAAACGAAAAA
>NC_089757.1:31303264-31305764 GCF_040412425.1 Macrobrachium rosenbergii | reverse complement strand
AAATAGTAAATAATGATATAAATGCTAACAATAATGAGCAAATCGTATAACAGTATAATTATAAAAAGAAATATTAAATGTATGATAAACCAAAGAATATTAAAGCTGACATTAAAATGACGATATCTATTAGATTATGAGAGAGAATCAAAATACATTTATGATCAACATTGCAAAACTAAGGTGGATGGTATAACACTTCGAGAACAACAACAAAAAAATAAATACTTTCAAAGGGCCGACCGCCAAGACAACAATAATAGCAGCAACAAACAATGACAAGAAAATAAACACCCAAAAAGGTAAACTTAAAAAAAAAAAAAACTTCCCTAACAGCTTGTGTAAGTTGCCAGTACAAGGATTTCTCGTTGGAGCGGTCGCCAAAAAAAAAGAAGAAAAAAACAAAACAGTATTTTCCCGTTCCTTTTTTTTCTTAAATTAAACAAGTAAGAACTTAAATGCTGGCACTCCCTTAAGATAATGAAATATTCCGACGGGGGGAGGCCATATCTCCTGAGCCCTTGACGTGTACGAGGGAGACACACCTTGCCTCATGCACCAATCCTTGCGGGGGGCCTCAAACCAATACATGGACCCCTTCCCAGACGTCGCGAAGGCTAAAAAAAAATAAATAAAAAATAAAATAAAATAAAAAATAAAGAAAAACCGTCGAACGGTCGTTGTGAGTTAGGCTGATAATGGCTCTGCAATTGGCCGAGCTCCTATAACCGTCCAATGACACGGTGACGTCTCAGGGGGGGCGAAAAACGAGGAGAGACCGTCGTTTCTTTGGAAACCTACATGGCGGTCTCCGGGTATCTCACCTCAGAGTATGTTGAGAGGTCGAGGCTATCACCTGGGGTGATCTGTTTCTCTGCGTTTATTAGTTTAAAAATAACAATGTAAAACTTCTGTTCTCCGTAAATTAGTTTAAATAGAGCTTTTATTGCCATAAAAATAACACGTAAATTCATATTCTGTTTTTATTAGTTTAAAAATAAGTAAATTCATGTTCTGCTTTCATTAGTTTAAAAATAACAACGTAAATTCATGTTCTGCGTTTATTAGTATAAAAATAACAACGCAAAACTTCTGTTCTCCGTAAATTAGTTTAAATAAAACGTAAAAGTTTTTCTACTTTTATTAATCTAAAAATAAAGTAAATGCATGTTCTGCTTTTATTACCTTAAAAATAACACGTAAATTCACGTTCTGCTTTTATTACCTTAAAAATAACAAGTAAATTCATGTTCTGCTTTTATTAGTTAAAAAAATAACACATAAATTCATGTTCTGCATTTATTAGTTTAAAAATAACAAGTAAATTTCTGTTCTCTGCTTACTAGTTTTTAAAAGTAACACGTAATATGTTTTTAAGAATATGAAAAATGTCGAAAATTCATTCTCTATCTCATATGTATGTGTATATGTATGTATACGTATACATACATATATAAATACACATAAATACTGTCAACGCTAAATTTTTGCATGTATAAATAATTAACGGTAAAAGATATGAAAAATAGCTTCCTAACTAACTATTAAAGACAGCTTTTAATTAACTGTCTCAAGATTTAATGTATACATACAGTATATATATATATATATATATATATATATATATATATATATATATATATATATGTATATATATATATATATATATATATATATATATATATATATATAATACATATATATATATACTGTGTACAATAAAGTTTTTTATAGGTAAAATGTATAAAGAACAATTTCTACTAAACTATGAAAGGCACCTCCTAATCAATCTTCTCTAGATTTAACACTACAATCCTGGTTTCTAAGCTCTAATATGTAGATCCTTCTCCAGTTCTTTTGAAACTCCAATATAAATTTCAGGCGCGAGAGAAGAAACCTTTATACGAATACAGAAGAAATAATCAATAAAAAAAAAACATAAGAAGTAGCACAACCAGCTATAATATGCAAATCGTTCTCCAGGTCTTTTGGAAATACAATATCAATTTCAGCAGCGAGAGAAGAAACCTTTATAGTATAAGAATACAGAAGAAATAATCAATAAAAAAACATAAGAAATAGCGCAATCATATAAAACTGAAATTTCATATGGAGACAAAATAAAATTATGGTTTGTACGAATTATTAGACTAAGTTGCTTCGACTGTTTCATGAAAGGAAAGAGATTTTAGTCATTGAAATACCAATCCTTATACTTAGAAATATAAATGGCATAATATCTTGAAGTGTTCAGATGAGCTAATATCACAATCAGTGGTATTACAACACGACCAATATCAATTCCTTACTTCAGAATAGTATTGTAAATATTGTACTGAAATCTGTCAGTTAACAAGACGCAATTAAAAGTCATGAAGCACACAGAAAGATCTAAACTATAATAATTAGACATTATTTAAAAATAACCTATTAGACGCGAGCACACACACACACTGACCTACCTTTTTATATATATATATATATATATATATATATATAT
>NC_089757.1:31290764-31298264 GCF_040412425.1 Macrobrachium rosenbergii | reverse complement strand
ATGGACAGACATACATAAAACATATTGGATCAATAGAACTGACCTGTTATATGCCATATCAATAATAAAATGAGGAAGTGCAACAATTATTTAAGAAAAATAATTACGCTGAGTGAGGCAGATGAACAGACGTACATACAGACATGTTAGATTAAACAGATGGACACAGACATACATGCAGACATATTAGATCAGTATGAATAGACTTGTTATATGCCATATTAATAATAAATTGAGGGAATACAAAAATTAATTCTAGGGGAAACTTTGAACACTGAGTGAGGTGGATGGACACAGACAGCCATATTAGTTTAATACGAATTTACCTTTTATATAACTGTCAATAATAAAATGAGGAAATACTAAAATTATCACAAAAATATTAACTGAGTGCAGCACACAGACACATTAGGTTAATACGTCTTGACCTATTATATAAACGTCAATAATAAAGTGAGAAAATACAAAAATTATTTCCAAAGAAACTTCTGAGTGAATCGTCCATTAAAAAAAAAAAAAGGCTTTTGGCCAAACTCATATCACATCTCAGATGAGATTCGAAAACGACAATGAAGGATATAAAATTCACAATACTCCTTCAACTATTTTAAATAGTAAAAGCTTAATCTGAAAATATCTTTCGTGCAAAAATACAAAAGTCAAATTTATATTAATATATAACCATTCAGTCTTTTTTTCGGTATGATGTTTAGAGGTCCCTTCATAAATCAAAGATGCAATACAAGCTCAAAATCATCTGGTTAAGGCTTGCAAGGATTTGCAAAGCTAAAGCCAAAAGTTCAGCCAAACAGGATACTGCAATCTGCGCACATTTCTGAAAGCAAGATTAAAACTAAGCTAAACATTATTTTATTGATGGAAAGTTCCAAGAGACCCAAACAGTCAACGAATCTAACCCCAATAAGAAGAGAAGTTGCTTTCCGATTACGAAATAAGATTAAGATGAAGAGTTACTCACGCCATTTTTTTGTGTTATCAAAACATTGCTGTCGAAGCAAGATCATTTATATGAATAAGTAAAAAGTAACAATAATTTATATGAGCGATTGTATTTTCCAAAATACAAAAAAAAAGGTTAAAAAAGGGAGCTTCCAATCGAAAGCTCCCTTTTTTTTTACCCTTTTTTTGTATTTTGGAAAAATACAATAGCTCATATACATTATAGTGTCTTTTTACTTATTATTTCCGGTCACATTATAGCGATGCACCATAGATAATTTATATGAAGATTCCCTTAACTACTGTTAAGAGACAAACAGAAAGGGAAATGCAATGAATAAATTTATATCTACATGGAAAGGTAACAACTTGGAAAAGACAACAATTTCCAAATAACTGGAAAAAATTATCCAGATGGAAAGGCAGTTTGGTGAAGAAAACAAATTTCCACCAAAGAGTTGGGAAACAAAGACAATTTGATTAATCATATGATAAACATACGAAAAAAATGGCTACCGTATTTACTCTCCTTCCAAGCAGCCATTGACTTAAATAACTGTGGTGTAAGAAGCCTTTAAAGTTAAGTCAACTCCAAAACTGAAGATTTAAAGAGAGCCTAACATCAATAAGAAGTTGCTAGGGCTTAAGAATATATATCAAAATAGTAAATCAACAAAGAGGGAACTAGTACAAAAAAGAACCTAGAAATCAAGTTAAATTTATATTTCACGGCAATGAATTCGAAAATACTTTAAAATTGCTAAAATAAAATGTCTATAGAATAAGCATTTTGACCCACAAACAAGCTCTTAAAAAGGAATATACTTCTAACCGAAACCTTAGATAACATCATGTACCAGTATGAAGTAGGGAAGCTAGATTGCAATGGCGGATGTGGATCTAGCTTTTAAATGAGAGAGAGAGAGAGAGAGAGAGAGAGAGAGAGAGAGAGAGAGAGAGAGAGAGAGAGAGAGAGAGAGAGAGAGAGAGAGATCAGCATGTACAAATATGAAGTAGGGAAGCTAGATTGCAATTGCGGATCTGGATATAGCTTTGACATGAGAGAGAGAGAGAGAGAGAGAGAGAGAGAGAGAGAGAGAGAGAGAGAGAGAGAGAGAGAGAGAGAGAATTATGAAAGCAGGAAAGCCAAAAGGAAAATAGAGCCATGACTTTCACATAAGTTATGATAATCACAGCCTCAAATCGGAGAACTCTGACGTAAAAACCTCGTAAATTGCGTCCTTACGGCGAGATTATCACGCAGATTAAAATAGATTCAAACTAATAATAAGAAACTTTCGGATGTTCCTTCTGAAATATGCATAATTATCCCGGGAGTGGCAGGTATCGGCGTCGCCTATCCACTGTCGAGTCGTGAATTTTTCAATGGAAAAATGCAAAACATAATGTTGCAGATTCAGACGAGTAGGAATCGACGTATTAAGATTGAATTTTTCATAAGACAAAATTACCTCCGCTTACGAATGAAATCTTTTATCGTTACGCGAGACAGAGAGGTGGCTTCTGAAAGTGTTTATCGTCTGCGAAGGGTATAACCTCTCCCTCTCTCTCTCAAACCAAGGATAATTTGAGTTCTGAAAGTCTTTGTGGCTTTGGAATTCAGTTTAGTAACTTTAATTGGTAAATTCATGTTAAAATTGTTTAATCTCTCTCTCTCTCTCTCTCTCTCTCTCTCTCTCTCTGTATATATATATATACACACACACACACATATATATACACACACACATATATATATATATATATATATATATATATATATATATATATATATATATATATATATATATATTACTAAAAATAGGACCTCATTCAAACTGGATGGTATCTAACGGATACCATCCAGTTTGAATGAGGTCCTTTTTAGTAATTTACTAATGCACAGAACAATTGTGTATGTGATAAATATATATATATATATATATATATATATATATATATATATATATATATATATATATATATATATATTCTCTCTCTCTCTCTCTCTCTCTCTCTCTCTCTCTCTCTCTCTCTCTCTCTCTCTCTTCTCTATATATATATATATATATATATATATATATATATATATATATATATATATATATATATATGAATGTATGTGTGTGTGCATGTGCACGCAATGAAGGACGTGCATGTTCTCTCTCTCTCTCATCTCCTTCCTTCTCTATTTAGCTTTGGCAGTCGTAAAAGACTTGTATTACAATGGAGACCGTGCGCCTTGTATCACAGGATATGTGATATGCGCGCATACAGAGACCCTGTTTATAACCTGTAATCACGCCAAATTAGCCTGGTGTTACTTATGTGGCTAATTACCCCCACAAAACTCTCATTAAAGCCAGAGCCATCATTCGCTTTATCTATCAGACAGCACATAGAAAATTACAGCTTTCGGAAGCATAAAGAAGCACAGGCACTACAAAGCCTTCCGACGTGTGATGGCCTCTCCGCGTGTAGTCGCTTGAGTAATGGGAAAGTCAACCGTTTGTGCTTGCAGAGAAACTCCTTGCTAGTACAGTGGGAAAGGTGGGAATCTTTCTCGTTCTCTCTCTTTGTTTGCAAAGGAATTCCTTGCTAATACAATAGTAAAGGTGAGAATCTTTCTTTCTCTCTCTCTCTCTCTCTTTCTGTTTGCAAAGATATTTCTTACTAATACAGTAGGAAAGGTAAATATCTCTCTCTCTCTCTCTCTCTCTCTGCTTGCAAAGAAATTCCTTACAAACACAGCAAGAAAGGTGAGACTCACTCTCTCTCTCTCTCTCTCTCTCTCTCTCTCTCTCTCTCTCTCTCTCTCTCTCTCTCTGAACTGCGTTATATCTCCATCTTGGTTTAGCCAGTCATCTGCAAAACTGTGATTCCAGTAAATATTACTGTAAGTAAATATTATTTTTTCTCGGCTAAGGAATGTAAATTTGAAGGATGAAGCTGCATGACTCATACCCCATCCCATGGCGGTTTGGCAGTTATATTAGGTGATTGAAGAAGGTAAGCTAAAAAGTGTTTACCACAACCACCAAATTGTGAATAAAAGAATGAGTGGTTGGCAATTAAATCATACATATATATATATATATATATATATATATATATATATATATATATATATATATATATATATATATATATATACACATTCATGTATACATACATATATATATAAATATATATATACATTTAAAATTTAAAGACTGGATTTGTACGAATCCAAGAGATGTCATTAAACTTCAAAAAAAAAAAAAAAAAAAAAAAAAAATCTAGCTCAACGCCGTCTCCAGCAGCACTCCGAAACCAAACTACAGAAGAGACTTCAAGGCAGAAATACAGAAAGCTACAAAAGTTAGATTTATAACGAAGTCGGCCCGCCCTTCTCCAAAACGTGCAGTCAGCTGGTTGGGACCACTTTAGCATGACAGGAGGGCATTACGGAGGTCCTATAGCTCGTGGCCGTGTCATGACACGGCCATAAAAAGGTGTGGCAAGGGGCCATAAAAAATGATAATAAAAAAGCAATATGAAAGAGTTAAAAAGATATGAGGTTATTTAACCTACATTCTCCTCGGGTATTTCTCAATGGGCCGACGCTTTTCTCAATGGAATTGGAGGAGGGTTGGATTTCATCATAGTGAAATAAACGCTATTGAGAGAGAGAGAGAGAGAGAGAGAGAGAGAGAGAGAGAGAGAGAGAGAGAGAGAGAGAGAGAGAGAGAGAGAGATTGGAAATAGATTGATTCGGGTCGGAGAAAACTGCGTAGAAAAAGCAAGCGACACGTACGGCACATATTGACAACGAGAGAGAGAGAGAGAGAGGGAGAGAGAGAGAGATTGGAAATCAATTGATTCAGGTCGGAGAAAATTACATAGAAAAAGTAAGTGACACGTATGGTACACATTGACAACATGTGTTCGTGTGGGTGTGTGCTTGTTTGTGTGTGTGTGTGAGAGAGAGAGAGAGAGAGAGAGAGAGAGAGAGAGAGAGAGAGAGAGAGAGAGAGAGAGAGAAGACGGCCAACGCTTTCAAATCGAACTTTCATAAGAGGAAGAAAAACTATTTTTATGAGGTGTCACCGAGTGGTGGTGAATGCCTTATAGTCATTGAGGTCGCCCCTCCTACGGCGAGGCCCAAATATCTACCAACACACACACACACAAACACACATACGCGCACACACACACACACACACACATATATATATATATATATATATATATATATATATATATATATATATATATATATATATATATATATATATATATATATATATATATATATATATATATATATATATATATATGTATATATTATAGAGAAGCTGACTATTTAGGGCTCTGCCTCCCCGAGGATGACGCAATTGGAACTTCAGAAGTTCAAGCGAAAATGCAATGCACTGCTACCCTAATACCAATCTTCTTGCATTTTATTACTTTTTTTATCTAAATTATTTATCTGTTTATTAATTTATTTATTTTTATTTTTCGATAAGGGATCTTTTCTTTCTGTATTTCACTTTACTTCCTCTTAATTCTTCCTAATGAACACCATATTCTTTTGAAACTTGCATTTCAAGTCAATAGCCCCTTTGGTGGGCTTATTCCATATAAATAGGCTTCATCTACTGAATAATAATAATAATAATAATAATAATAATAATAATAATAATAATAATAATAATAATAAATAATAATAATAATAATAATAATAATATAAAGGATATTCATCTTCTTCACAGTTAGTTCACAGTAAACGAAGTTCACAGTGAACGATTCTAAAAAAAAATTCGAAATTTCTGAATCCTTATTCTAAAGTAAAGACATGATCTCCTGTTCTATAATTCCTACGATGGTATGCAAGTTTTACGTATCATTGTAGAAATATAGTTTATGGGAATAAAGTAACAAAAATGTACTTAGTTTAACATAATTTGTTTAATGAATAAAAGAACGAAGACTATGACACATATTACAGACTTCAAGGAGAAGCCATTCCGCTTTCTAAAATGTAATAATAATAATAATAATAATAATAATAATAATAATAATAATAATAATACCTTGCTATATAAAATTATGGGAAATAGAAGAAAAAAATGTAATTTAATGTAATTTGTTTAATGGAAGTGAGAACGAAGGTTACGACTTATATATTTCAGACTTCAATGAGAAGCCATTCCGCTTTCTAAAATAATAATAATAATAATAATAATAATAATAATAATAATAATAATAATAATAATAATAATAATAATAATAATAATAATAATACCTTGCCATATAAAATTATGGGAAATAAAAGAAAAAAAGTTTAATTTGATGTTATTTATTACAGACTTCAACGAGAAGCCATTCCGTTTTCTAAAATAATAATAATAATAATAATAATAATAATAATAATAATAATAATAATAATAATAATAATAACATACAACCTACAACAACAACAACAACATTCATTCGAGATGGTTTATGACTTCCTGTCCGTGTCAAAAGGCTTATCTCGCAAAGTCCAATTTTCTTCCCCGAGAATTATTAAAGGTGTTACATATTCAACCATGGGGAAATTTAATTAGAATATTGCCAAGGTCCCCCACCTGTCCCCAAATTCCCCAAACGACTCCCACCCCATTCCCCAAAAGACCACCCCCATCCCCGAAGTGGTTCCTTACGGATGCAGGACGCCCCCTCCCTTCTAAGTCTCTCCTCCTCCACCCCAAACGACCCACACCCCCATTTCTCAAACGACCCCTACCCCTATTCCCTAAGTGGTTCCTTGCAGAAGCAGGACCCCCAACCACTGTGTCCACCTCCAAAAAAAAATAATAAAGCCCCTAACCACTCTGCCCTCCAAAAAAAAAAAAAAAAATAATAAATAAATAAGCCCAGGCAAAGACTTAAGGTTCGCGTATGAGGTAAAAGTCGATATCGCCATCATTAATCTAATATATGTGATGCATGTAATTGCAACCGTCCGCAGAGAAGGCAGTAAAAATTGTTTATTGTTGCATAAATCCGCTGCAACATAGCGCTTACACTATGTGCTACATCGCTCACCCCGACTGGCTTTCATGTTGTATTCTCGAATTGCCTTCCTCAAATAAAGTATGTGTGTGTTTGTGTGTGCGCGTGCGTGTGTGTCTGTGTGTGTGTATGTGGGTACGTAAGTAAGTACGCGTTTGCGTGTGTACGCCCATCTCAAGGACAAGACCATCAAATATAGTTTATTCGCAGTAACAGCGAGCCAATAGGAGAAGTGGGGGAATCAAAAGTAAATAAAACAGCCAATCCAAATCGCGATCAAAACATTTTATCGGCCAATCAGGTGTGTCGGGGATATGCTTACTTAACTCAGGCTTCGGCCATCGGCGGCCTCGAGTCCGGTTTAATCGGAGGGGAAAAAACACTGGCTATTTCTATGCGTCGACTCCCAGTTGTAAAATTAAATTATAATAATGGGGGGGAATCTAACTGCATGCTCTACCTAACGCTCATATATATATATATATATATATATATATATAT
>NC_089757.1:31275764-31288264 GCF_040412425.1 Macrobrachium rosenbergii | reverse complement strand
ATATCCTTTCAAATAAACTTTTTGAGCAACAAGCTATCAATTAAGGAAAATAAAGTACCTTTGTTGCAAACGTTACATAGTAATTCAATATAAGGTAAATAAGTTGTCTTCAAGTTAGTCATTAATGTAATAATACCAAATAATGAACAAAATGTTAAAATATCTAATGCCACTAATAAAAAAAGCCTCCTAGCTAATATTATCGGGTATCAGAATTCCAAAATTAATTTGATATCCGGATAACCTGGATCAAAATTAGATGCTTCGGTAGAATCGCAGCCTGGTATATAAATCCTGTATACAATAATAATAATAATAATAATAATAATAATAATAATAATAATAATAATAATAATAATAATAATAATAATAATAATAATGGAGAAACAAATCCACAGTTATGTATATGTGTACATATATTTAAAGATAAATCAGTACAGATAGCTTTCGGGAACTTGTTCGATTCCGCTTCAGATTGAAAAGGGGAACCGAACAAGTTCCCCGAAAGCTCTCTATACAGATTTATCTTTAAATATACGTACATATACATAAATGTGGTAAAACATCTTTAATTATTCAATTATCATTTGACAGATCAGGCATTTAATTTCATGACTGCAGTTACTGGACGATTAATTACTGTCAACAGCACTCAGCTGCTTGCAAATTCCTAAAGGTGTTTTGATCACAGATTCTATTCTGATAATTATAATGTGTTCCACTTACCAGGTAAGTTTACATTTTTCACAGAATAATAATCAAGAAAGCAAATTTTTTTTCATATTGTTGTACAGAACAATTATAATCTAGATACTGATAACTTGAGGAACACACACATGAGAGAGAGAGAGAGAGAGAGAGAGAGAGAGAGAGAGAGAGAGAGAGAGAGAGAGATTCTTGCACACAGCAATAATGAACAAGATACTGATAACTTGAGGAACACACACACACCCATTCGCCACAGAGAGAGAGAGAGAGAGAGAGAGAGAGAGAGAGAGAGAGAGATACGAAATGTGGAAGGCTGAAGTTAATGGGCAGTTTAAACTGCATCGGAGTTAAGCCACATCCATGTACATTAAGAAGCAATAATCTACATAAGAATTCAGAGAGAGCAACATAGTACAACCTCAAGTAATGAAAGTACTGCGTGCATGCGTGCGTGCGTTCGTGATCTCGCACGCGCGCGCGTGTCAAATGGCTAAACGCCTTAATGACGAGATAACATCAGTGACACTTAATCATGGCGAGGCAATAAAAGGCGTAGCAAGAGACCCATTCTGGACGACAATCGTGAAAATAATTCGTCCTCTGGGGCCCGATTCCTCGGTTGCATATCTGCGCGACATTTACAGAACATAAAAATGCTTTATTGCCGGTTAATGAAGATCCTTTTTCGATACGGGGGAGGGGATGGAGAAGAAGGGGGGAGAGGGGGGAATGGGCATGGGGAGATGGGGAAAGGGGCAGGGGCAGGGGGAGGGAAAACGGAAAAAAAATAACTTTGTCACTTTAAAGTGTGGCGGCGCGTGTACCATCTTCGCTTCACAACTCCGTTTCATCTTGTGAGGATCGTTTCATGTTCTGAGGATCGTTAAAACTACAAAATCGGCGCCATTACTCCTTCCTCCTCCCCGCCCCCTCCCCTTCCCCCTCTCCCCCTTGAAAAACGCTCACGGGACTATCAGGAGATCGTAAAGAGGAAATCATTGTGTTTGCCGTGTTCATTGTTCTTGACACGGTAATGTCGTTGGGCGCCATTAAACGAATCCTGTGTTCCTTGGAGTCTCGAGCTGATAAAACGGAGGATTAAGGACCGAGGGAATAAAAGAGGCGTGTGGGAGAGAAAGCGGAATTGCTTGTTTCATTCATTAACCCTGGAGGAATGCAGGAAATTCATTCATTTGTTTTTTTTTTTTTAAATATCAATGCATATGTGTTCATGTATACATACATTCACATACATCTGTAATGTGCTATGAGGAAGGGTAGTCTAGTCGAAGAAAATAATCTAGGTAAGATTAAAAGTTATTATTTTATTGATATAACTATAACTTAAGAAGAATATGAGTAACAAGGTATAACACGATTCAGATAACACTGAAAAACTGCAATACTAATGCCTATTTCCGAATAAGTGTTGAACTGGATATGTGTGTGTGTATATATACATATACATATACATATACATATACATATATATACTTTTTTTTCAAGAATAAACAAAAGTCCATTAAGTAGAGGAGACCTAGCAGCTACTTTCCTTCCTCGATGACATCCAAACTTGATGACCAACAGCAATCAGTCGGCCCCCTTCCTCTTCTCTCTCTCTCTCTCCTCCCCCCAACAACAAGACCCACAACCACAACAAAAGCAAAAGCAGAGAGAGTGAGAGAGAGACCCCATTTGGCTCCGTTCCGATAACTCCCGTTGGGACGATGGGGGGAGGAAAAGCCAGCAGGCCTCCTCCTCCTCCTCCTCCTCCTCCGAAATTGCCGCTGAGACCATAATGATTGAGGGCCCTGTATAAAGTTGCACGTGCCATTAAGGCTCCCTTGGTAAACGTTAAGTGATATTCTCATCGTACACATACAGAGAGAGAGAGAGAGAGAGAGAGAGAGAGAGAGAGAGAGAGAGAGAGAGAGAGAGGACATATAAAACTATTGGTTGAACTCTTACAAGAAACTGACTAGGAGAGGCAGTCATCAGTCTTGAAATCTATAGGAATGTATCGCCATCCATTTTCATCTCAAAAAAAGTAATTTCAGTGAAAACAAGAAACCGTATCAGAAAATGTCTAAGTTAAGCCATTTTTAACAAGTAACCTTAAACGGGAAAGTAAGATGAACAAGCAAACATAAATGCTGTAAATGACTTAAAACAATTATTACCTATTCACGCCAACACATACAAATAAAGTAAGTATATATATATATATATATATATATATATATATATATATATATATATATATATATATATATATATATATATATATAATATATATATATATATATATTGTTGTATATATATTATATATATATATATATATATATATATATATATATATATATATATATATATATATATATATATATATATATACATATATACATATATATTTGCATTTATGTATATATAATATATATTCATATATATATATATATATATATATATATATATATATATATATATATATATATATATATATATATATATATGATGCGTGTTTTTGTTTGCGCTACATATAAACAATATATATCATTCGTAAATATTTCTCCACACATATGAGATCACACTATCTCAAAAACACGCAAACAAACATAATCACGAATAAAACAAGCAAACCAGGTACGAAATCACTTAAAAAAAAAAAAAATCCTCGCAGTTCCCACGCAGGAAATGGTATCATTATGCCAAGACTGAAAGTGTCTTGTAAACAAATGAATGATTAAGAACGATACATTAAATCGAACGTCTCTTATATGACAACTGGGACAGCCAGTTGCACATTACTTGGGGGCGAAAGCAATGCTAAATGATTTCGGATGTCGCCCGGAAATGCCAAGACTTCTTGCCAGGAATCCAGAGCTAAATTTATGGGACGAATTTGGAATCTTAATTGATGCGTTCCTTCCTTTGTTCCTACTGAAGAGATCAAGATTGATATCGTTAGTGGACTGCGTAAGTGAAGACCTCTCTCTATCTCTATCTCTCTCTCTCTCTCTCTCTCTCTCTCTCTCTCTCTCTCTCTCTCTCTCTCTGTGAAAAAGAGGTATTTCTATGCAACCATTCAGATGACGTTCCGAGATAAAATACATTTTAAAATTACGTATCTGTTTGTATAATTTCCAACGCCATAACAACCAGTATTTTACCGTATTAGAATGATTTACCCTGGAATTCTACATTAACTACTCCCGCACATGTGAATTTATATGTATAATTTCCAACTCCATAACAACCAGTATTTTATTGTATTAGAATGATTTACCCTGGAATTCTACATTAACTACTTCCGCACATCTGAATTTATATATATATTGTATATATATATATATATATATATATATATATATATATATATATATATATATATATATATATATATATATATATATATATAATAATAATATATATATATATATATATATATATATATATATATATATATATACATATATATACACACACACACAATATCTATATATATTATATAATATATATATATATATATATATATATATATATATATATATATATATATATATATATATATATATATATATATATATATATATATATATATATATACATATATAGTCCCAAATTACATCATAATCTATTCATGATACTCTTTCCAAAACTCCAGCCATTATGCAATGCGCGTCTTCCTTTTTTACCCAATCAATTCCTTTTTTAGTGTACCTTTCTAACAACTGCGCCACCATCCCCGCCTCGCCATAAAAGTCTTAGCCTACTCTCTGCCCCGTCATTTTTACATGTTCTATGGAGCCCGGCCATACATTTGCCTCCTTACATATTCCCATCATCGACGTTTAAGCGAAGGATACTCCCCCTCCGGCACTCCAAAAGTACCTCGTAAATTTCCCTACGGATTCCCCACTGCCCCCTGCTCCCCTCCCAACAAAGCTCCCCAACAAAGCTCTCTTCTCTCTCTCTCTCTCTCTTTCTCTCTCATTCTTAATGGCTAGGTTTGCGGGTGTTCTATAAATATTCCTCTGAAAGTAATGAAAGTATGGATACAAGTTATGAACGTATGCATAGAAGTTATTAAGTAATGAAAGTATGGATACAGGTAATGAAAGTATGCATACAAGTTATATGAATGTATGCGTACAAATATGCACATGTATTATGAATGTATGCATACAAGGACAGATAAAGCTTACGAAATGCATTTCATGCTACACATATGGACAGCTGTCATCAGCAGTTTTCATTGAGGCATGAAAATAACGGCACATAAACATTGGAAAATGCTTTAAAATATGTACTGCACGAAATTAAGAGCTGCAATACAATACAGTTTTCGCCATATAAATAATAATAGAACTATGGGAAACAACTACATTAGCTGTCATTAAACTGTAATAGTAATCTCAATAATATTTCTAAAAAATGAACTATGTGGTCATTAAATTTTCTATGGTAATATCCCTGATAACTTGAATATAAGAAAATATAATTTTCCATAAATACTGAAACAGTACATAGATATTCGTTATCATCACCAGCAACATACTCTGAAAAAATTTTTTCTATAAAAATAACTAACTATGAGGTCATTAAACATTCAATTGTAATATCCCTATAACTTGAAAATAAGAAGAAAACATAATTTGTCTAAAATACATACGCAATAAAAAAAAAATAGTAGCTATCATCACCCGAAAATATAAGTTAATTACATTTTTCATCAAGTACTGAAAAAATAAAAAGAGAGTCGTTATCATCACCCGCAGGACATCTGTTCTTGTCATAGATTCTGACATAATACAGCCCAGGGTCTCTCCGCCTTACATTTTGTTATCACAAGTGTTTTGACAGTTGGTTAGGTCTGTCATCCCTGTGACGTTACCGTGATTCTGACTGCTGCTACCGAATTAAACACTTTCATGAGAGAGAGAGAGAGAGAGAGAGAGAGAGAGAGAGAGAGAGAGAGAGAGAGAGAGAGAGCAATGATATATTACCTTATTGTTATTTGATGAAAATATCTTTAAACGCTTTCAGGACAGAGACTTTCATGAGAGAGAGAGAGAGAGAGAGAGAGAGAGAGAGAGAGAGAGAGAGAGAGAGAGAGAGAGAGAGAGAGAGAGAGAGCAATGATATATTACCTTAGTTATTTGATGAAAATATCTTTAAACGCTTTCAGGACAGAGACTTTCATGAGAGAGAGAGAGAGAGAGAGAGAGAGAGAGAGAGAGAGAGAGAGAGAGAGAGAGAGAGAGAGAGAGAGAGCAATGATATATTACGTTAGTTATTTGATGAAAATATCTTAAAATCAAACACTTCCACGACAGAGACTTTCATGAGAGAGAGAGAGAGAGAGAGAGAGAGAGAGAGAGAGAGAGAGAGAGAGAGAGAGAGAGAGCAATGATATATTACGTGACTTTTTTTATGAAAATAGCTTTAAAGTAATTAAGTAATCAAGAGTTCATTTACAAATAAAAATAATTATAGCAGTGGCTTAATGGTTATTCTTTCTATATACTCTAAAGACAAGAATTTCCATAAGGAAAACGAACAGACTACAGACATTAACATTAACATTATCATTACACACAAACATCAGCAAAATCATTACATTAAAATATGATTTACTGAATTTTTCCTTCCCAAATTTACGAACAGAATTATACCAAGAGAGACAAGAACTTCTATAAGTAAAACGAACAGACTAAAGAGATTAAAAATATTAAATACAGAGAACAGCAGAAATCGTTAAATTAATCTATAATTCACAGAATTTTCCCTTCCCATTTTCAATATACTCAAAGACAAGCACTTCCATAAGGAAAACGAACAGACTCAAAACATTAAAATTATCATTACATACAAACATCAGCGAAAATCGTTACATGAATCAACAATTTACCATAATTTAATTAATTTTTCCTTCCCAAATCATTTCAGCGCCACTCAGAAGCCACTCGACTAGACCAGGAGGCCCACAAGACGTCCACGGACTAATCAAGATGTTCCCGACCAGAACATCCACAGCGTCTGTGTTATTGCATCTTATCGCCCTGATGGATGCAGAAGAGATGCTGTGTCACGTGATAAAAAACCGAGCATCCGAGCAACCGTATTTGCGGTCGAGATAAATAGGAGAATGATCTCCGAATCCACTCAACCGCTTGTTATTTTAGCGCTGGGACCCTATCGCCCTCATCTGCAACCTCCTCTCATGCCCTTCTCAAGGGCATTCCGGCGTCATTAAATGTGTTTGTGCTTTTTCTAAAGGAGAGATTTTCTTTAGAAGCGTTTTTTTTTTCAATGGCGTGGTGCAGAGAGAGAGAGAGAGAGAGAGAGAGTTTTAGTAACACGTACCATTAAAAATTTTTCATGATTATTTACGTATGTGTTATATATATATATAATATTATATATATATATATATATATATATATATATATATATATATGTATATATATATATATATATATATATATATATATATATATATATATATATATATATATATATATATATATATATATATATATATATATATATATATATATATATATATATATATATATATATATATATTTAAACCAACAAGTACATAATAGAATCTATAATATTGTTTCCAAAATTATTAATATTGTTTTCAATAATAATAATAATAATAATAATAATAATAATAATAATAATAATAATAATAATAATAATAATAATAATAATAATATATGAAGAAAATAGACCCTCTCTTAAACAGGTCTTATGGAAAAGGATGGCTGCATTATGAGAATTTATCTTATACAGGATCTTTTCTATTTTCCTTATCATTCGTTTTTCAGGCTCAGCGATGCTGGTCAGCAACTGGCCAATAATCATATTGGAAAAAGGATGGTGTGCGGCTTGCGGGAAGTCTTTTATTGAAATTTAGAAAAATAATAATGAAATATAACCCCTTCAACATTTATATAACAACGCCTAAGAAAACCACCTGAAAGGTCTTCATAAAAGTGAGTAGGACTTGCAAGCCCCAAAACACCCAGCTTCCATCCTCATCTCCCGAAACCTTCGCAGGAATGCTACCACCGGGAACCACCAAATGTAATTAATAAGTATGCAGATGAATACACCCCCATTACCATATTCTGAACCGGGTTAATCACACGTATGCATACGTAATTAGAGCTCGGCTGCCTGGCCTTCTCATACATATGTAAGCCGGGGGCGGGGATCGATACAGCCCTTCCCAGTGTGTAATTTTCCTAAACACATACTTTACGTGTGTATAATTAAGTTAGTGCAACTGCATGTTTGTTTTGCTTCTCCAGCAGCCTCTCTCTCTCTCTCTCTCTCTCTCTCTCTCTCTTCTTCTCTCTTCTCTCTCTCTCTCTCTCTCCACTAAAACCATTCCAGTTCGAAGTTACAAGTCTTCCATTCCAACACTTCGAGTCATCTCCATACTCTGAAATCACCCACCAAGAAAAGCTCCATACTCTCAAATCACCTACCAACAACCGAGGAGTATATATATGTAAGATTTTACGTATAAACAAACTTGTAAGAGCCGCCATCTCTCTCTCCCAAGAGCTACGGAATAACACGTAAAAACAATCAGTATTTCTCTGAATGGGAAAGGGAGAGAGAATAAAAGCACTTTCCCTACGGAAAAACAGAGAGAGAGAGAGAGAGAGAGAGAGAGAGAGAGAGAGAGAGAGAGAGAGAGAGAGAGCAGCTCGCCCACTTAATGGAAAATCCCCGCCCGAAATCTGCCATTCCCTTTCAAGCAAATATGAGTTTACATCGGATCCTCAACGAGGGGCGGCAATAAAAACAAATTGATATTTCGACAGCAGGCGCATAAAGCATACACACGCCCCTCCGCCTTCCGCACTCCGGGCGTTTCATTCTTTTGTCCTCCGCAGCGACGAATGTGTTTGAATTTCGTTACTGGGGCCATTACCTGATCGTCATTAGTGCCTGGAAGTGGGGAAGGGGAAAGGGGTGAGGGGTGGGGAGGAGGAGGAGGAAGGGGCGCCGTTCCCTCTCCTCCCCCTATACGCCTTGTGGATAATGGTCCCCCTACTTTCAACAACATCCCCAACTTCCAACTTCCCTTTTTTCTTCTCCATCTGCCCATCGAGAGAGAGAGAGAGAGAGAGAGAGAGAGAGAGAGAGAGAGAGAGAGAGAGAGAGAGAGAGGAAAAGCGGGTAAGGAGAGAGAGAGTGAGATAGAGAGAGAGAGAGGAAAAGCGAGGAAAGGAGAGAGAGAGAGAGAGAGAGAGAGAGAGAGAGAGAGAGAGAGAGAGAGAGAGAGAGAGAGAGACGAGGATAAAAGAGAGAGAAAGAGAAACATAGAGGAGGAGAGAGAGAGAGAGAGAGAGAGAGAGAGAGAGAGAGAGAGAGAGAGAGAGAGAGAGAGAGAGAGACGCCGCCTGCCCTGTGAAATGGAAATGACATGTATTAATGGAACAGGAGAGAGAGAGAGGGAGGGAGAGAGAACTGGAATGGAGTGCTGACGGAGGGAAGGGTGCGCTTAGGGCATGATGGAAGGGAGATGAGAATGGAAGGTCAAAGGGGAGAGAGAAGTGGAGAAGAAAGAAGAGGAAGAAGAAAGAGAACGGTGGAAATGAAACAGGAAGAGAGAACGATTTCCAAATGGCCAGGAAGCGTCGACCGAGGACTTGCAAAGCGAAGCCATCGCAAAACACAAACAGGGGCCGAAGCGTAGAGCCAGGCAGAAAAATCAATAAAGATAGGAAACAGCGAACGGCGCGAGAGAGATAGCACAGGGGCTGAAATAGGGAAGATGCAGAAACAAAGAGCGAAATGGCAGCGTAAAGGCCAAGAGGGGGATGAAACACTGAAATAACGATAGTCGAGGAGGGGGCCCATTAATATCATCAACAACGTATGAGAGAGAGAGAGAGAGAGAGAGAGAGAGAGAGAGAGAGAGAGAGAGAGAGAGAGAGAGAGAGAGAGCTACATACGCAATAACTGAAGTAGCTTTGTTTTGACTGTATCTTCGAATCAAAAGGAAGAGTCAGTGAATGAATGGCTATTATTGAACGATAAAACAAAGAACTTGAAACAGCTATGAAAACTCGTAAAAAAATTTTATTCAAAATAAAATAAAGGAAGGGAATATTTCTCCATTATTTCTGCAACGCAAAATACGAATTTTCCTTTAGGCTTTAGACATAATGCAATAATTGAGGTAACTTTGTTTTATCTGTATTTCCCAATCAAAAACAACAGTCAGTGAACGAATGGCAGTTTTAAAAGAATAAAAAACTTTAAAAAACTATGAAAACTAAAAAAAAAAATTGGTTTATAATAAAATAAAGGAGGCAAATATTTCTCCATTATTTCTGCAACGCATGATGCGAATTTTCCTTTGGGCTTAAGACAAAACTGTATCTCTGAATCAAAAGCAACAGTTAGTGAACAATGGCGATTATTAAAGGATAAAAATTAAAATAAAACTATGAAAACTAGAAAAAAATTGGGTTTATAATAAAATAAAGGAAGAGAATATTTCTCCCTTATTTCTGCGACGCAAAATGCGAATTTTCCTTTAGGCTTAAGACCTAATGCAATAAATGAAATAACTTTGTTTTAACTGTACTTCTAAATCAAAAGCAACAGTCAGTGAGTGAATGGTGATTATTAAAGGATAAAAACTTTAAAAAAATATGAAAACCAGGAAAAAAAATTGGGTTGATAATAAAATAAAGGAAGGGAATATTTCAGCATTACTACTGCAACGCAAAATGTGAATTTTCCTTTAGGCTTAAATAAGAAATAAAGATATAAATGAAGCAACTTTGTTGTATCGGTATCTCCCAATCAAAAGCAACAGCCAGTGAATGAATGGAAATTTTTAAATAATCAAAAAACACCATAGAACAACTATGAAAACTCGTAAACAAAATTTTTGGTTTATAATAAAATAAAGTAAGCGAATAATTCCCCATTATTTCTGCGACGCAAAATGCGAATTTTCCTTTTAGGCTTAAGACATTACGCAATAAATGAAATAATTTCAACTGTACCTCTAAATCAAAGGCAACAGTCAGTGAACGAATGGCCATTATTAAAGGATGAAGAAGACTTCAAAAAAAAAACTATGAAAACTAGAAAAAAAAAAAATTAGTTTATAATAAACGATAGGAAGGGAATATTTCTCCATTATTTCTCCGACGCAAAATGCGAATTCTCCTTTAAGTTTAAGACATAGCTGTATCTCCGGATCAAAAACAACAATCAGTGAACGAATGGCGATTATTTAAGGATAAAAAAGACCTCAAAAAACTATGAAAAATAGAAAAAAAAATCTGGTTAATAATACATTAAAAGAAGCGAATATTTCTCTATTATTTCTGCGACGCAAAACGAGAATTCTCCTTTAGGCTTAAGACATGACTGTATCTCCGGATCAAAAGCAACCACCAGTGAACGAATGGCGATTTTAGTAGAATAAAAAGACTAAAAAAAAAACTATGAAAACTAGAAAATAATTTGGTTTCTAATAAAATAAAAGAAGCGAATATTTCTCCATTATATCTGCGACGCAAAATGCGAATTCTCCTTTAGGCTTAAGACGCAGAACGCACACCGACGCAATCAAATAAAAGAGAGAACACAGCAAAACAAAAGTGACTAGAAGGGTCTCCTCCTCGATAACCCAAAGGACCATGAATACCCTAGAGAGACAGAGAGAGAGAGAGAGAGAGAGAGAGAGAGAGAGAGAGAGAGAGAGAGAGAGAGAGATAAAGCCAGACACAAAAGAGAAGCGGAGGACCCCTATGGTGCCCCCTTAACAAGCTCCCCATCGTTGCGAAGGACCCCCGGACCCCATCATTATTGTAAGGGGTCGAGTGTCAGGAATCAGGTTTCCAGCCATAAAATTATTCAGGTTTTTCTTTTTTTTCTTTTTCTTTTTTCTCTTTCTTTTTTTTTCTGGCCTACGTTCCTTTTCCAGTTTTCACTCAAAGGCATCAGGAATAATGCTGCGAGAATTCTCTTTAGGTTTTCCCATTCTTGGGACAGGCTTTTGATATCAAGATTGATTGAGAGTTAGGTTAAATGGAGTTGAAGGAAAATGTAAAGAAATGAGAGCTGTTAATTCATATATATATATATATATATATATATATATATATATATATATATATATATATATATATATATATATAATCTGGAGGATCTTATGAGATCTTATGAACAAAAAAACTTATTTACTGCTATTTACATTTTTCAATACGTCATCATAATTATGAAGAGATTTCCTTTAGATTTTGAACCCTGAATGAACAAACTCCCTTTGCACAACCACAACTGTTTGTGGAAAACCTGAACACATCGTTTTCATCATTATATTATCCCTTTCTTAACACAACGTTTTCATCATTATGTAATTCCTTTCTTAACGCAACGTTTTCATCATTATATAATTCCTTAACTTAACGTTTTCATCATTATATCATTCCTTTCTTAACGCAACGTTTTCATCATTATATAATTCCTTAACACAATGTTCTCATCATTATATCATTCCTTTCTTAACACAACGTTTTCTTCATTACATAATTCCTTTCTTAACACAACGGTTTCATCATTATATAATTCCTTTCTTAACGCAACGTTTTCATCATTATATAATTCTTTTCTTAACACAACGTTTTCATCATTATATAATTCCTTTCTTAACATGTTTTCATCATTTTACAATTCCTTAACACAACGTTTTCATCATTATATAATTCGTTTCTTAACGCAACGTTTTCATCATTATATAA
>NC_089757.1:31213264-31268264 GCF_040412425.1 Macrobrachium rosenbergii | reverse complement strand
CCTACACAAGGCTGACGGACCACGTCTATCGATGGCGCCTCTTTCGCTCTCCCCCAACCCCCTCCCACCCTTACCCTGCCTCTCTCGAGGCCCTCCAACCCCCATCCATCTCTTACCCTCTCTCTCTCTCTCTCTCTCTTTCTCTCTCTCTCTCTCTCAGCTGACGGGAATGATTATGATGACGACGCTGATGACGCGGAAGGCCTAAATCTTGCCCCCAAGACTGCAAACGGCGCGGGCGACCTTGACCCTCAGCCCGTAAAATGCACCCATAAAGCACGCATCCCAATAAAAACTAAGCTTTCAACAACACACGATCGTTAAAAATAAAATGGCTCATAAAATGTTAAAGTCCACAAGACGAGGGAGTCCAAACATAAAACTTTAATGTCATCGCCGGCGCGAGCCAGACCTATGCTACCCCCTTGCGGCACACCCAACGCCCCCACACCCTCCCCCCTCCTCCTTCCCCTCCCCACCTATCTCCACTAAGTGCAAAGAAACGGACCGACACATTCACAAAACAGGTGTCTCAAGTTAACGACCCAAACCACGTGACAATGCCATTATGCAACGGGAGTGACATCATCATGTGTGTGTGTGTGTGTGTGCGTGCGTCCGCGTGACGTCACTGTCGGAGGTTATGACGAAATGGGTAACAAAGTGACGTAAGAGGGCAGTAACCTAAGTAACGACCGTTTTACGATACATAACCGGCCTCGTAAACGTTTTATTGCACCTGGCTACCTCCCGTTTATAGAACATGGGAAGCCGAGCACAAGCGTAAATGTGACAAAAGGCGGGATTCTGTACGCAGATTTGTGATACAGCTGCCAAGTTTGAACCTCTGTCCACCTAAACTGGTCATTTCGAGAATTAGGCCAATCAAGGCACACACACGCACACACCGCACGTCGCTGGAAACTGATTGGCAAGGGGGAAGGAGGTGGTCGCGGCGTCGATGGGGGGGAAAATTGGCATGACTGGTTAATGTCTCATTAATGAGTCGTTAAGCCGCTATTTACATAGCTTCCGGCTTTACGAGCAGACGACACCTCAACAACGAAGAAGGCACATCGTAAAAACAGGTGTATTGTTATGTTGGCAACAAGAGTCTAGCCCATTTTTTTTACCCTTTTTTTTTTTGGAGCCTTTAAAGAGGGCAGGAACTTTGAGGTGGATGACCAAATCATTCTTCCAGTAATTTTGAAGATGCTGGTTCAAATTCTGGCCAATTTAGGTTTTTTCTTTTTTTTAATTTTAGGGAGTTATAACTTATGAATTTTAATATACAAACTAATCACCGAATGGAGGGTCCTATGCTTAATGTTAATAGGATTTTACTAGGCTTTTTATTTCTTTAATTAACTAAAAAAAATCCCTGATTCAAAAAGCAACCTATGATTCATTTGTCGAAAATAATGAGTGATTACCAATTAATAATCTATTTCATATGCAACAATTAAAAGGCCATCTTTTCTCACCTCAAACAATCATGCAATATAAATCCATAAAAACAATCAAAACTTCTCTGAGAATAATTGGATGCAAGGACGTAAAAACAAAACAAAAAAAAGTAAAAAAATAACCACAACTTCCTGGCACTATCGACTCAGTGCCATAATCCACTAAGCCTTAGAGATAACAAAATCATAAAAAGATGAATCGTCCAGCGGGAAAATAAGTGGGAAAATATATTTATATAAAAAAAGGGAGTCCAAGTACCGTGAAACGAGAGCAAAAGATGCTGGCAAGTTAAGGACTTATCAATTGTTTATGATCACGCAGTCTTGAAAAGGGGAATTACAATTGGTTAGGAGGTGATTTAGTGGCAGTAAGAGGTTAGTTTACGGCAGTTTGAGCGTCGGCGGCGAGGTCTTACGACCGAGTGTCTGCTCTAACTGCTGGGGGACTCCCTGGAGGAGGAGGAGGAGGAGGAGGAGGAAGAGGAGGAGTAGGAGGTGGTGGTGGTGCAGGAACAGCAACAGAAGGAAAGTCGAAAATGGGAAAATGGGCAAAAACTGTAACATCCGGGCTCCTGGAGCAGGAGGAAGAGGAGGAGGTGGTGGAGGGGGAGAAGGAGGTGGAGGTGGAGAAGGAGGAGGAGGGGGTGGTTGTGGTGAAGGAGATGGAGGTGAAGGAGCACTAACAGAAAGAAAGTTGAAAATAAAATATCCAAAAGCAATAATTCGAGAGGAAGGGAGGAGGAGGAGGAGGAGGAGGAATGGGAGGAAGAGGAGGTGGTGCAGGAGCAGCAACAGAAAGAAAGTCGAAAATGGGAAAATGGGCAAAACTGTAATAATGGACTGAGGAGGAGGGAGGAGGAGGAGGAGGAGGAGGAGGAGGAGGAGGGAGGAGGAGGAGGAGGAGGAGGTGGTGGTGGCGAAGGAAACGGAGGGGAAGGAGCACCAGCAGAAAGAAAGTCGAAAATAAGAAAACATGCAAAAGCAACAATTCCATACAGAGGCGAATTGGAAAAACCCCTTTGGTACTATTGGCTAAATACACAACTGCCTCCAAGTCGTGTCATGCGAGTAAGGAAGACGTGTAATTAACTTAGCAGAATGATCCTTTGCTCGTTCTCCCAATTCTCGCTCGGAGTTTCTATCACGTCGAGGCCAAAAGTAAATAAATACTTATTAGTGACTCCTCCGCCCCTCTAGGTCTGCTTTTACGGCTGCTAATGATAAGTGTAGAGTTTCCGGCATCTTAAAAAAACTTCCTGTCATCGAAAACAAACAAAAGGCCGTTGAGGCATACAATTACCCGTTTGTTTTTGTTCTGCGCTAATTTTCTCTCTTTCCCAAGCTGCTCTCACTATTTCTGTACGGTGCGATGTTGCAAGACGCAGCTAAGAACAATATCTTGAAAAAATAGAACTGCGCATTTACTCATCCACTAATATACCATTGCGAAACTATGAATATGAAATATCGGGGAGAGAAGATTCTTAAGAGATAATCCTGGAGCTGTAAAGTTCATTCAGTCAAAGAATAAAATTGAGTTTTAAATATTATGTGTCATCGAAGGTCTTCAGGACATCGAGTGATTCATCAGAAATGAATACTGAATAGCTGTCGTAAAAATCATTGACAGATACATTAAGCATTTAAGTTTTATGTAAATTAACCTTCAGTCTATTCAGATACGGCTGTCACGAGGTGGAAACCACTTAAGCCCAGATTAATTCTGGAGATATAAAATAAGGTGGGGAAAAATCGTATGTGACAATAACGACAGTAGAGAAATTAAGACGTAGATAAAAAAACAGGCAATACTGATTCGGTGATAAAATATTACCAGATTGGAAGCGGGAAAGTTTATTGATTAATTTGCACAGTTAATTCTAGAAATATAATATAATGTAGAAAAAATCGCATGTGACTACGACAATAGTAGAGAAATTAAGACGTAGATATAAACAGGCACTACTGATTTGGTGATGAAATCAACGGCCATACTTCCAGATTGAAAGCAGGAAGTTTATTGATTGTTTTGCATTGTTAAACGATGATATTCCCGTCAATATTAAACATACGAGACATACCAAAAAGTTTACTTAAGGCAAGGTAAATCAGCCAATGATCAGAAGCTTGTCTGGCGTCTGTTCTACAAAAAACAGACCCAAATTAAAAAGGAGAAACACTACACCCAGGCGATGCAAAAGCGCAGTTGCAAACGTCTTGCAAAATCCTGCAGATTTCCCCCCAAAGACACCGTTCTCTTTACTTGCCCAGTCAATTTTCCATTACGCAATGGGGTTTCTTCGAGGTGGGAGGGTCGAAAAAAAGTGGGCGTGGTGGGCAGGAGGGGTCAGAAATTTTCAAGGGAGGGGCTTGTGGAGGAGGGGAGGAGCATGAGGAAATGAGAAACGGTTTTTCATAATGAGGGGTGGGTTTGAGAAACGACTGGTGGGCTCTCAAAGGAAGATGCACACAGGCCCACGAGCCAGGTTCGAAGATAGGTAACTTGCAAGCATATACTCTCTCTCTCTGCTGCAATGCCGCTATATTCTTCAAAAGATTCTTCTTCACATTCCCTCAAAAATAAATGCAACATATCTACTCTAAAGGTCTGCATTAGCAGCAGCGATCAACTGCATTACTTACCGAGAAATCCAAGAATCAATATCGCCTGGTCTGTCGTCAGGATTTGTCAAGATTGACAAGTGTTCTTAGTTTTCAGCTAACTCCGTAAGGATGGTTCCTCGATCAAATCGAATAATTACGTCGAGATTGCAACGTTTAAGTGACTAATATGACAAGTTAAAAATGCGCAATCGAGTTTTCTGTACAGCCGCTACAGCGTATAATCAAGGTCACCGAAAATA
The DNA here is from genome assembly GCF_040412425.1 of Macrobrachium rosenbergii. Lineage (NCBI taxonomy): Eukaryota > Metazoa > Arthropoda > Malacostraca > Decapoda > Palaemonidae > Macrobrachium > Macrobrachium rosenbergii. Next base: position 31,263,934 of record NC_089757.1, on the reverse strand, counting down.
GATCTATCTTTTGGCTGGTCTCGGTATAATGCTGTATGAGCCGCGGCCCATGAAATTTTAACCACTGCCCGGTAGTGGCCTATCCTATATCGCTGCCAGAAACACGATTATGGCTAACTTTAACCTTACATAAAATAAAAACTACTAAGGCTAGAGGGCTGCAATTTGGTATGTTTGATGATTGGAGGGTGGATGATCTACGTACCAATTTGCAGCCTTCTAGCCTCAGTGGTTTTCAAGATATGAGGGCGGACAGAAAAAGTGCGGATAGCAAAAAGTGCGGACGGACAGACAAAGACAGCACGATAGTTTTCTTTTCCGAAAACTAAAACTCTGTAATCAAGAATGAAAGCAAATGATCAAACTTCAATATCTTTTATGGATTTTATGCTTCCTGATTTGCACTGGACAATACAAATATAATACACGCAAGTGAGGTCTCTCAATATTCTCCCAATATTAATGACCAACATTTTAAATACCCATAAAACACTTAAGGTCTCACTTAAATCATATTTCTATTACAAATGTCAGAAAGAACATAAATTTGTGAAAGAGAAACCCTGCGAAACGTAATAAAAAAAAGGAAAAATGAAAAGAACAAATAAAAAAAAACGTAAACAGCTAAATGTGGAAACCATAAAAGATAAAGCGTCTCTGTCTATCTATCTATCTATCTGTCAATCTATAGACGTAAATAATTATTTCGAAATAAACTCATCTTTGAAACTAATCTTTGTCAAAGGACGTCATCGCCATACGCCCATAGCCTTTAGCGTTAGGACACGATCTTTGGTCGACGACTACTAGGCTGAATCATGGACAAGATCAGGACCCGTCGCTCTCAGGCTTATCGCCACCTACAGGAGGAGTAGAAGAAGGTGCTGAGGAACCCAACGCAAATTTGAGCAAAACCAGAACTAAGCACTCTTATTAAACTCCAGAGGATAATTTCAGGTGGATAAAAGTTAGTTCATGGAAGGTATTTTGAAAACCAATACTTCTGAGTCAAAAGTGTAATTAATAGCAGTTCTTTGCTTTATGGAGATATTTTTTTTATTAATATCTTCGAATAGTTCGTTCCTATGAAATTTCCTTCAGTGTCAGTGGAATGAGTCCGGAATTCTATATCCTTCCAACACATGGGATATATACATTAATGAAATGAGATTTCCTTTACTGTCATTGGAATGAGTCTGGAATTCTATATCCTTCCAACACAGGGGATATATAAATTGAAATATTTTTTACAACCCTATACACAAAAGCACCTTGTAGATACATATGTACTTAAATGCACAAGGAGAGGTACTTGTATATTTATTAGAATAAAATTTATCATGCAAGTAAAATCTATTTTTTGTCGTCCCTTTAACCCAAATATGAAATGACTATTTAACGAATACTGCCTAAGGAAACTTCAATAATCTGATAATCTGGTGATAATTTCCCATTTCTTGGCAAATAACTCTTGAAAGCAGTATGATGAAATAAGTAATATACACTGAGAATTGATTAAAGACAATAGATCGTCACCAATGATACAAATATATACATAAGTTAATAAATCTATAATTACGCATCTTTTTCTAAAAAAAAAAAAAAAAAGAGAGCAGTTCTTAGGAAATGCAATTTTGATCAAAATCGGTCTCAGAAACTACAGTTGCAAACGAAATGGGATTCTGGCTGCTATTCTTCTCTCTAAAAATCCTTATCAATAAATTAAAAATACTCAGGATTTCTCTTATTCATCAGAAATTACAAAATATATAACAATAGCTTCCTGATACTGAAAAATATTTTTGACTCTGAAACTTAAATACTCAGGATTTCTCTTAGTTATCAGAAATTACAAAATAAATAACGATAACTTCCCGATACTGAAAAATATATTTTACTCTCTGATAATAAAATATAAACTCAAATAGTCAGGATTTCTCTTAGTTATCAGAAATTACAATATAAATAACAGTAACTTCCTGATACTGGAAAAAATATATTTTGCTCTCTGATAATAAAATATAAACTCAAATAATCAAAATTTCTCTCAGTTATCGGAAATTGCAATATAAATGACAATAACTTCCTGATACTGAAAAATATATTTTACTCTCTGATAATAAAATATAAACTCAAATAGTCAGGATTTCTCTTAGTTATCAGAAATTACAATATAAATAACAGTAACTTCCTGATACGGGAAAAAATATATTTTGCTCTCTGATAATAAAATATAAACTCAAATAATCAAGATTTCTCTCAGTTATCAGAAATTGCAATATAAATGACAAAAACTTCCTGATACTGAAAAATATATTTTACTCTCTGGTAATAAAATATAAACTCAAATAGTCAGGATTTCTCTTAGTTATCAGAAATTACATAATAAATAACAATAACTTCCTGATACTGAAAAATATTTTTTACTCTCTGATATTAAAATATAAACTCAAATAATCAGGGTTTCTCTTAGTTATCAGAAATTACAAAATAAATAACAATAACTTCGAAAAATATATTTTACTCTCTGATAATAAAGTATAATCTCAAATAATCAGGATTTCTCTTAGTTATCAGAAATTACAAAATAAATAACAATAATTTCCTGATGCTGAAAAATATTTTTTTTTACTCTCTGATAATAAAATATAAACTCAAATAATCAGGATCTCTCTTAATCATCAGAAATTACAAAATAAATAACAATAACTTCCTGATACTGGAAAATATTTTTTTACTCTCGGATAATAAAATATACTGTATATATATCTTTTATCTAACGTCAAAGGCATTCCTTATTGCACACAGGAACTAACAATTTCCGCAGCCAGTTTTAGCATACTGATACATAGAGAATTTCCTAAGCAAGGGAACTATTTCATAAGAATAATCACGTTAAACATCTGTGATATTTCACATTACGAAACCTTTTGCAATTAGCAAAAGAAATTTGGGCAGGTAGCATCACCTCGTGTACCCTGTGACGTAAAATTCTAAATCATCATTGTTTACCCATGACGGATTCCTTACTATCATTGTCATTTTTTAACCAACCGAAACACAACAAACTATCTTGATTCTCTTCACTCTCCTTCTCTATTCAGCACTGAATTAACATCTTAACTAACATAAAATTATTTACCAGTCCTAATAACTAATTGCTAACTGGCTTAAACAGACCGCTCAATCAAAAGTATTTTCTCAATCACTCAAGCACGGAGTTTAATGTATAACAACTATCTCCTGGATTATAATTACAGTGCTGTATTAACTGTAAGTGACTCACATGCAATATTCATTTCCTCTCGTCCTCAAATTAATTCGTAATTTCATTCTCATTAATCGTTCAACATTGCATGTGCAATTGTGCACTTAATTATTATCAATCACGAGCAACACAGTAAGGCTGACAATAGTTATTGCTTGTTTAATCGAAGTTCACAGACAATAGCTGATACTATCAACTTTATTACCACAGTTATCAAGAGCTCTTCGTTCATTTAATATGTTTAAGATATCTCCCACTAATTCACACATAATAATAATCCTTAATACAATGATGAAATGCTCTTCAGTAAGAACTAAGCGCACTTTTATCCTCTGTGTTTTACTGAAGGTCGCAAATTGCTTATACATTTTCATTTCTAGTACATCAGAAAGTATAAAAATGATTTGAGATATACGAAAAGAACTCTTAATTACACAGACAGCTCCATCTATAAGTAGGCTATTTATCATCAGCGGCAATTATATATTTTCGAATTCTCGAAGCCCCCCACCCCCCACAAAATGTGAAGGAATAGTAGGATTTGACTTTAAAACCCTTTATATGCCTGAGAAGGCCCTACTGGTGCTCCCACTTCTACGTCTTGCTTTTCCATAAGAATAAATACGATTCATAAATTTAAGAAATGAAACTCATTATATTTATTTTATTTTTACACTGAATTAACTATTCACATTTGATAAAATATCAGCTTTTGATTTCAGAATGAAATGTTACCACTGTTATCACCAGTATTAACATAGCTCCAGTATATATTTGGAAAATTTGGGAATCTCAGTGGTCTGGTTAAACTACTTTAATAGTAAATAATATAAAACGGAACAAATGCACCGGGCACACAGAAAGGGTATTTACCCCCGTTTCAAAATTGTCGTTTGTGTTATTCTTTCTTGTACAAGTAAATACCAGTGGGATCTGAACGTTATCTTGACGCAATATCCAACCATCAAAAATTAATCAAAACTTCCCTGCTTTAGTGGATGGACAGAGCTCGAAAAGACGAGGAAACATAATGAAAAATAGCACAGAAAGACAAGAATGAAATAAAACTGTAACTGCAACGTTCGCGAATATCCCAAAATATTCAGCCTATTTCTCGCATTTAAAAAAAAAAAAAAACTTAGAACCATATTTAGCATTAGTAGAGTATTTGCTATTTAATAACTGAAAATGTAGTGAATGTATTGATAGAAAAAAAATAAAAAATTACCAACATACCAAATAAAGTCATCCAAGTGAGTGCGCACTTGCCAGAAATTCCATTATAATATTTACTCTGGCTTTTTCGTCACAGCTAAAAAACAAACCGTGTAAATATCAAGTTTCAGTAAACTAATAGCAAGGTTATTGTCACAAATGAAACATATTTTCATGGATACTAAATTCAATATAAATACAATAACTTAATCTGTTAGCATAACAAAGTAATTTGTATTTAGTTGCTGCATTACAAAGTAGCGTAATCTCTGTTAGCATAACAATGTAATTTGCTTTTAGTTATTGCATTACAGAGTAGCGTAACCTATCTGTTAGTATAACAATGTAATCTGAATTTAGTTACTGCATTACAAAGTAGCGTAATCTATCTGTTCGCATAACAATGTAATTTGTATTTAGTTACTGCATCACAAAGTTGTGTAATCTATCTATCTGTTAGTATAACAGTGTAATTTGTATTTAGTTACTGCATTACAAAGTAGCGTAATTCCATTCTGTTAGCATAAAAATGTAATTTGTATTTAGTTACTGCATCACAAAGTTGTGTAATCTATCTATCTTGTTAGTATAATATGTAATTTGTATTTAGTTACTGCATTACAAAGTAGCGTAATCTATCTGTTAGCATAAAAATGTAATTTGTATTTAGTTACTGCATCACAAAGTTGTGTAATCTATCTATCTGTTAGTATAACAGTGTAATTTGTATTTAGTTACTGCATTACAAAGTAGCGTAATCTATCTGTTAGCATAAAAATGTAATTTGTATTTAGTTACTGCATCACAAAGTAGTGTAATCTATCTATCTGTTAGTATAATAGTGTAATTTGTTACTTTGCAAAGTTAATCTATCTAAAGTTAGCATAAAAATGTAATTTGTATTTAACTGCATCACAAAAGCAGTGTAATCTATCTATCTGTTAGTATAACAGTGTAATTTGTATTTAGTTACTGCATTACAAAGTAGCGTAATCTATCTGTTAGCAGAACAATGTAATTTGTATTTAGTTACTGCACTACAATACAAAGCATAACAATGTAATTTGTATTTGGTTACTGCAATACAAAGTAGCGTAATCTATCTTTTAGCATAACAATGTAATTTTGTATTTAGTTACTGCATTACAAAGTAGCGTAATCTATCTTTTAGGATAACAATGTAATTTTGTATTTAGTTACTGCACTACAAAGTAGCGTAATCTATCTTTTAGCATAACAATGTAATTTTGTATTTAGTTACTGCACTACAAAGTAGCGTAATCTATCTTTTAGCATAACAATGTAATTTTGTATTTAGTTACTGCATTACAAAGAAGATTCCACAAACTGCGCTTAATTCCGTCTGTCCCTCTCAATCAGATTGTTTACACTACACAATCAAATGGTATGTTGATATGTTTATTGTGGTAACTATTCATTTAGCAAAATGGATATAATTTCAAGTATATTCCCTTCATTTTGAACTAAAATGTTTTTACGAGACAAATACGGTAACAGAAATAGTAACAAAAACATAATTCAAATACAATTAAATTTGTCTTTATTTACTGAATAGGTGAATAACCAAAAATAAAATAGGTAATAAATACATTACAAATGAACAGCTGCTTCTCTTATCTAATTTTTCTTGACTTACTAACTCCTAAACTCAAACGCAATGAACGGATGCGCGTATCAACAACGAAATATCTATTTCAAAAAAAAAAAAAAAAAAAAACTGTATTATCTACACAAAATACTAAAGATGTTATTACATCACAAGAAAAATGGATTAATGACAGAAAGACCCCGTCATTCGTCATATCTTTTGTTGTCCTGGTGACGTTTATTACAGAACACGAAGATATCAGAATATCAATTCTAACCACCAAGAGCCATTATATGGAGAGAGAGAGAGAGAGAGAGAGAGAGAGAGAGAGAGAGAGAGAGAGAGAGAGATAGTCGGCCTGTAATATCTGGATGATAGTGCAAACCACTGCAAGTTGTAAATATGTATATATAAATTAATTAACAAATATATAATACATAAATTAATAAATAATTAAACTAATAAATACATAAATAAATAAATGTAAAGTGAAAGAACTTTAAGATTCAAGAGAAAATTGGCAGCCAGAAATAAACATCACATCACCGTAAATACTCCAATGATGTTTGTTGTCTGCAAACAGCCTGTTGCGGAACTAAAAATAACTGTATCCTAATGCTGTTTATGGTCATCCTTACAGTTAACCAAATGCTATCGGCTTGAAGCCCGTGTATTTATAGGTGCGTGGGATACAACGAATATTCTGTGAGTAAACATCAATCTCTTGAAGCATCCGAGTACAATTGTCCAATACAATGTATATTCAAACAAATTTCTTTGAGTATAAATGAATGTTTGGGAGTATACGAGTATATTCGTCCAGATGACCTTTGAAATCTTAGCCAATAAACTGCAGGCAAAGGAGCGTATTTGCTGGAAACGAAATAGAAAATAGAAAATAAATAAAAGAAAGCCATCATGAGATATGCACGAGCATAAGGCTTTTGACATCTGATGCAACTTATCAGCTGAGCGTGACTCCAATTCAAGCTCCGTAAAGAGAGACAAACAAAGGAGAATTCGACTACGAAGGACCGTTCCAGGTTTATGCTTTGGGGAGGGGGAGGGGGAAGGGAAGAGAGGGTATGGGGAGGGGGAGGAGGAGGGGGATGAGGGATGAAGTCAGCTGGAGGTCCCCGAGGGACTGGGAGGTAGGGGACAGGTTGGGAAGGGGATACCTAACACCAGGAGAAAGAGAACGGGAAATCGCATGGAAGTGAGGAGGAGGAGGAAATGGGATGGAATGGAGGAGGAGAAAATGGAAGAGGCTGAGAAGGGGGGAAAGGAGAAAAGGGGGGGTTAGAGATGGAGGGTTGATTATGGTCTTAGAGTGAGGGAGAACGATGGCTTTCGGGGAATGGGAAGAGTATGCTAAATGGGGAGGCAGGAAGGTGGTGAATTGGGAGAAAAGGTGGGACGAGGAGATGGAAGAGGAGGAAATCTTATTATAAAGCGATGAAGAAGGCAAAGGATAAATGTCACAAAAAGAGAGAGAGAGAGAGAGAGAGAGAGAGAGAGAGAGAGAGAGAGAGAGAGAGACTCAATCGACGATCTTTTGTAACGATGGCTACAAAAACAGGAAACAGAGAATCATAAACAAGAAAAAAGAGAAAAATAGTTATATAATTTTTTTTATAAAATACCTGCTGGTAAACTGTATATGTTGCTGATTACTTCCATGCCCAATAATTCTGATAAAGACTGAGCGAAATATCGGAATGTACTGCACATCATTCCCCTACGCAGATTTTCTTCTTAAATGCCTAAAACAGAAAGGAAAAAGGTAAAGCAGAGAAATCAAACAAAAAATATACGGAAAGCGCCGGTTAATCACTTTCAAACGGGAAACCAATGACGTCACAGCAAGTATATAACCGTAGAACGCATAGAAGATTAACTAAATTGTACTTAAAAACAAACAAAACAAAAATTTCGCCAGGACACAAAACAAACAAAGTTTTCAATCTAAACATTCAGGGAGAGAGAGAGAGAGAGAGAGAGAGAGAGAGAGAGAGAGAGAGAGAGAGAGAGAGAGAGAGAGAGAGAGAGATAATTTCCAGATATGGATAAGTGATAACCCATAGAGGGTCCATATTTCATGGGAGGTAATATACTGAATTTTGTTGGCAATTGCAACTACTTTTCTTCACGTTCCAAATTAAACTGAAGAACCTAAACTTCCAATCGTAACAACTGCAATAATTCAAATTGTATTTCAATTCAAAACGCATCCAAGACGTCTGAAATCATTTCTGAACCGTGGTAAGCCATCGCAGTACCAACAGCCACGCAAATAGATTGCTTAAGACGTGGCAAAAACAAGATTTCCTTGGCAGCTAGACTACAGACGAAATGTTGTTTGGAAGACACGTATGAAAAATAATAAAGAAGCACATAATTAATTATATATGTATATATACTATGACATATGAATGAAATGTACATTATATTTAGTGCTGTTATTATATGAATATATATATATATATATATATATATATATATATATATATATATATATATATATATATATACATACATACATATCTATAATATATAATATATATATATATAATATATATATATATATATATATATATATATATATATATATATATATATATATATATATATTCTATATATATAATAACGAAGCACGCCTAAAATATACTATACATTTCATCCATACATACATAAGTATATATTATTATTATATATACATATATATATATATATATATATATATATATATTGTATATACTGTATACATATACATTATATATATGCATACATATATACACATATATATATATTAAACACAGAGTGCGTGTGGTTCACGTTGTGGGTATCTGAACGAGTGAATGTAGTTTATACTGATATGTAGGTATCAATAAATATACACATGCATGTAATGTACACAGAATGCCCTAAATATGAATGCTCTGTTGAAGCAGAAGAAAAGTAATATTTTAATTACAGATTCACCGAAGACGGTTGATATAAAACAACAATACTAGAAGAAAAATTGACTGGTTATGACGCTAGAAAAGTACGAACTACGAAGATGGTGTAGAAAGGAGGGTTAACGAACCAAAGAATTCCTGAAGGACAGTTTCAGATGAATATGTCTTCAAAAAAATGCTAATTTGTGGAATAAATTGAGGGCTTCTGCTGAATGGTGATGATCAATGAAAGAAATATCGGAATAGCAGAACAGAGAGAGAGAGAGAGAGAGAGAGAGAGAGAGAGAGAGAGAGAGAGAGAGAGAGAGAGAGAGAGAGAGAAATTTTGTTCAGTTGTGATGATCGACGGAAGCACTAACGGCATAGTAGGAGAGAGAGAGAGAGAGAGAGAGAGAGAGAGAGAGAGAGAGAGAGAGAGAGAGAGAGAGGAGAATTTTGGCTGAATTCGTGATGATCAATGAAGGATTAACGGAACAGTGGAACACACACACACACTGAGAGAGAGAGAGAGAGAGAGAGAGAGAGAGAGAGAGAGAGAGTAGAGAGAGAGAGCAGAGAGAGCGAGAAAGCAACTCCTGACATCTTTCAGGACAAGAAAGAACGAGGGAGAGAAAGGTGAAAAAGGAAAAATGAGAGAAAGAAGTTCCTTCTCGGCGTATTTCCTCTTCCTCCCCTTCAGAAACCAACATGAGACGGCGTCGACGACGACGACTCTATTTAGCGCGAGGCCTAAACCGTAGTAGGTTTTCGGGGTGTCTGTAGGAACCTAACTTTACCCGTTGTTGTGTCTCCTCCAGCGTCTACCGAATTTCTCGGACCACTTCCCCTTTTCTCATTTCCTTTTCTTTATTCATCTCCGCTTCGGACGCCTCCTCCGATTGTGTCCACATACGGAAAGAAAGGAAGATTTAAAACTAAACTGGAACCAAACATAGCGGATGTTCAGATGTTGCGCAAGCAGGCAGAAGAAGGTATTCCCGAAGAGATGTCTTTTTCCTCTTCTATTATTATTCTTAACAATTCGCAAACGTGTTCTTATTAAAAATGCCATTAGGAAGCGCTAATCAATACCTGTAGCAAGAGGAGTTTTGAAGAGGAACCCGTTCCGAAATCACCGCCTCATATATTAAGTGTGGTGGAATACACACAAAGAAAATAAGCAAGCTCATTCTTATTGATTACATTTACGACTATTCCACCAGTCAGAAAGCGGCTCTTCATAATGGGGTTTGGTGGGGTGGGGGGAAGGGTTAGGGAAGGGCCTCTGGTGGGGGAGGGGGAATGGGGAGATGGGGTTATCTTCAAGGGTACTGGTACTTTGGGAGTTCAGGATACAGGGGTTTAGGGGGGGGTCTTGGTCCTCCGTGGGAGAGTGAGATGGTACGTCCACTGGAGGAGAGATGTTACTAGAGAAAGCGAACGAGAGAGAGAGAGAGAGAGAGAGAGAGAGAGAGAGAGAGAGAGAGAGAGAGAGAGAGAGAGTCTCAGGACCACAGCTAAGACCTAAGACGTAGTAGAAAATACATAAATGTTCCACTGAGTATCATGTTTCATTTTATCTTGTACCATCCATATTATTATAAAAAATGTATTTCAAACCAGTGGTCATATAAACATGCAAAGAATTTCTTTTGAAACTTTCATACCAGTGATCATATAAACAAGCAAAGAATTTCTTTTGAAACTTTCAAACCAGTGGTCATAATATAAACAAGCAAAGAATTTCTTTTGAAACTTTTAAACCAGTGGTCATATAAAAAAGCAAAGAATTTCTTTTGAAACTTTCAAACCAATGGTCATATAAACAAGCGAAGAATTTCTTTTGAAACTTTCTAACCAGTGGTCAAATCAACATGCAAAAAGAATTTCTTATGAAACTTAACAGAATAAAGAAAAAAAAATTTAATTTAAACTGAAAAATAAAGCAAAACAGGTGACTGTTCGAGACTTATTTCCCAAAAGCATTCATTATCTTGAGGTTGCAAACGGATGCAGAGTTCATTAATGGAGTAAGTACTAAGAGACACACACAATCAGCTTTTAGTTACTCTTACGAGGCAAAGATGACCATCTGCTCAAACTTGAGAACCCACTGGTAAATATTTATGACGAGAGAGAGAGAGAGAGAGAGAGAGAGAGAGAGAGAGAGAATCTACCATAGTTGGTAGTTCTGACCAACGCACGTTGACCCGCCATGTAGGAGAGGAGGGTTTTGTGAATAAATAAATGAATTTTGCAAAATAACTTACTTTTATGTAGTTTCTGAGATTAATAAGAGATAAGGGAAAGAATTACTTAATGAGCGCATCTTTTTGCATTATAAATAGTATATATATTATATATATATATATATATATATATATATATATATATATTATATATATATATATATATATATTATATATATATATATATATATATATATATATATATATATATATATATATATATACATTAATTATATCTATATGTATACATATACATACAGGAAACGAACGCACACACATATGAGTGTGAGGAGTTGTGTGTGTGTGTGTGTGTGTGTGTGTGAGGAGAGAGAGAGAGAGAGAGGAGAGAGGATTATAAGAGAGAGAGAGAGAGAGAGAGAGAGAGAGAGAGAGAAACGGGACTTTTCTGTCCTTTCCAAAACACCTGCCCGCAGCCTCTCATTTTTTTAAGCATATCCTATGTCCAGGTGCATTCATTTTTTTTTTAACCCTTTTTTTTGCTTTCTTTTTTTGCGAACCTTCTGCCCACATGGTTTCCCAAAAGTGAATAATATGGGGTTATAAACAATTTCATGGACGCTGGCTCCTTCCTTGCCCAGGAGAGCGCAGTCAAACGTAGGCCTATACAGCCTAGGCCGACTGAGCCTATCCTTCCTTAGCCTTCCACCTTTCCTCTTCATGCATAATAAAACGACATTTCATAGCAAGAGAGAGAGAGAGAGAGAGAGAGAGAGAGAGAGAGAGAGAGAGAGAGAGAGAGAGAGAGAGAGAGAGAGAGAGTAGGCAAAACAGAGGTGGAATTTTTTTCCATTTTTTTGCATCTTTGAATAATAGGCGCCTGTTTTTTGTATATATATAAATAAAACCTTAGGTTAAAATAAAAATATTACGTTACTCTCCCAGGCCGGGTGATTTTCCAAAGTCAGTTTTCCTACAGCAGTGGCAGTGATACGAGCTATTCCCAAAAAGTGATATCCAAGCTAAGTATCTGATATTAATGTATAACCTACTAATTTTTTGAAGCGATTATCTATTAGTTGATTACGGATTTTAATCGGAAATATTTATCGAAGTCTTGAAAAGCCTTTCGTGCAAAAGTGTAAAATGTATAACCTTAACGAATTAAATTCTGATAAGTAATAAAAATTGTTAATTCTATTAAATAAAAAAAAGGGGGGGAGGGGGAGAAAGATTATAAACATGCATGAAAAAGGCGCCCCGTGTAGCTACCACGAAAATAAGGCCGCACCGCACGAAAAACAGGCGAGCCTAATATATTATGCATGGGCCCAACTTTTTGCATACTTAAGTAGATGCAAACGAGTTTTTTTTTTCTCTCTCTCTCTTTCTTTCTTCTTCTGCCCAGGCCCAGCATGGCCGTCGGTTTGGGTAAGAGGAGGAGGAGGAGGAGGAGGAGGAGGAGGAGAGGACGAGAAGAAGGGATAATTTAAATAAGTTGTCTTATTTTTACTTATTTTCACTTCGAAGTGATGGAGAAGAATCATACTCGACTTGATAAGATTTTTTTTCCCTTCATCCTTGTCTTAGAGATTTACTGAATTTTTATCTTTTTCCCCTTAATTTGATTTTGCTCGATGTGTGAGCGAACAGCCAAAGGCAGGCGTAATAAATACGTAGAAAATACAAGGATACGCGGAAGCCGCTACGATGTTACAAAGATTTTTGGCCGCTTCCAAAGAAAACAGAATATGAGACGAAGAGATAATCGTGAGGATATGGACAAAATAAAGTAAATTATAGCCCTCAATTCAATACTAACTTACTACATCGGAGTTATATCTTATAAGTGACATCCTTTGCATTGTTACTAGATCAAGAACGTGAACACAGAAGTTATAAGAAAAAGATAAATAAACAACAAGAAAAACGCAAAACTTTAAATGATTTAGTTTTTCGTAACATCTGATAAACTCAAATTATTCACTGTAACATAAGAAATCGAATATAATAAAAACAATCTATTAATTTCGTTCTAAAGCCTTGTACCCAACAGAGAGAGAGAGAGAGAGAGAGAGAGAGAGAGAGAGAGAGACTAGTCTGGTCTGAGAGAGAGGAGAGAGAGAGACTAGTCTGCCCAAAGGTCAGGGATCTTGGCTATTTTTGCCAGTACACCTCTGTTCACTATTGTTAATCCTAAAAAAAAGAATATGTGGAATCTGCTTTTATACTAAACGCTGTATGCATGCATGCACACACATGTATGTATACACATATATATATTTATAGGATAGATAGATAAATAGATTATATTCATATATATATATATATACACACACACATAATCATATGAGCCAACTAACATCTGTTGAAACTGAACACTTGTACTGGCGCATATGTATTAGGATATAATTATGGTCGCATTCAAATTCATACAGGGTCCGCAAAACCAACTATTCTAGAGAAAAAGTTTACATTTTGTTTTTTATGAGCCAAACAAGCATTTCCTATTGCCAGATTACATTTTTATAATATTTATCATGAGAATTCTCTCTTATTACATCTAATTCTTTCATTTGATAAAAAATTCAGTATGTTTTCCTGTTTTTAACATGCACGTTACAAAATATGATATATGCAATGTGTAGCCCCACAATTATTTCCAGTCTCTTCAAGAATACGTGCTAACTGACTTGTAGTTAGTGCACAGACACACACACATACATATACATATATATATATATATACATACATACAAACATAATACATACATACATACATACATACGTTTGTATATACATATTTAGATATATATATATACATATATATATATATATATATATATATATATATATATATATATATATATATATACATATATACATATATATATATATACATATATATATATATATATTTGTATATATATATATTTAGATATTATATATAGATATATATACATATATATATATATATATATATATATATATATATATATATATATATATATATATATATACTATTTTTCTTTCTATATATATATATATATATATATCTACACACACACACACACATATATATATATATATATATATATATATATATATATATATATATATATATATATATATATATATATATATATATATATATATATATATATATGTGTGTGTGTGTGTGTAAAAATGTGTGTGTGTAGGCATCTGTATATGTATTATGTTCTAAAGTATATTCTTGATTCTGTATTTATCAATTCACTTATACCTCGATCTCTAAATACTCGTATATAACCCACATACTTTCACAAACCAAGCCTTTATATACACAAGCAACAGGACGCCATAATTCAGAAAAGAAAACGACGAGAAGAACAAAGTAACAACAACAAAACAAATTGCTAGAACAACCAAAAAATAAAAAAAAGAAGCAAAGGAAGGAAAAAGCTGAGGTTGAGAAGGGGAAGAAGGAGGGCATCTTGAAAGTTGGAGGAAGGGGGGCCCAAAAAACTTTTTCTTAGAGGGGCCCCCTCCCCACAACACCAGCCCCCGCCCAGAAACAGCAGCCACCGCCGCCGCCCCCCATAGAAAGAAAACTTGCATTGACGGCGCGCGCCACAAAAGAGAATGGGTCAGGCATACTGAACTACAGCCGCCATGAAGCATTGGACGAGACTCTTTTTCAAAATGGATTCCTTTGGAAACCGACAGGTATTCCATGAGCGTTTCACTAGTACTTTTTCCTTCCAGTCAAGAATAACAGACGGTTAAGAGAATATGATGATATCGGGGAGGCGCGCATGCGCGTCCTCGACAACCCTAACTCCTCTTTCTCTCTCTCTCTCACCCACAGGATGTATTGATCCAGGAACCGCTAAGGCTTGTGTGCGTGTGTTCGGACGGTTCGTGAAGTCACGAGCTCCGAACACGAGCGCTGTTCTTGCGTTTTTATTCGGCGTAATTATACCGGATTAGCTAATCGTAACGTTTTAGGTGTTCCTTCATCTGACACTCCAAGTACTTTACGAGAGTTAGGAGTTATTAGAACGCCGAGGCCGCTTCCAGCCCTCGGGATGCGAACGCTGGGAAATGGGAAGGCGAGTGTCGAAAGAAAATGAGTCTGCCAGGGAAGCCTCAACTCCTGCCAGACTTTCTTATTCTGGCGAAAATCTTTCGCTCGAGAAATAGACTCGTATCAAGCACCTTGACCTTTTTGATGATGCTCAGATCGATGCGTGACTATGGTCTCTACTCATTGCGAGGCCAATTACCCGAATTAAACGCGTCTATGACGGTCAAAATCCTAATTTGAAGAGTTAAGAAGTGGCCCCGATGCTTTTGACATCCAGAAATGGCCTATTTAACACTGCTCGAGAATTCAAAGAAGCTCTCCCTAATATCTTTCCATGCTCGGTCGATTAAAGAATACGGGAAGACGAGGCTGCAGAAGGTCCTAGGGGCGAGAATGCCCCGAAGACGCCCGACGTTCTCGTCCTTACGCGTGGCCCACGCCGTTTTCGGAGGTCCCATCCTTGCTAATAGAATGGCTCCTGGCCGTGCCGAGGGCTGGAGGAGGCCCCAGGGCGTGGAGATACGGCGTTATGTGTAAGAAACACGTCAGCAGAGCAACGCCTGTGCCAGCCCCGAGGCCATCCAATGCCACAGCTGTTGGCAAAGAGTACAAACTTGGCGGCTAAAAAAGTGGCACTGGGCCAGCGCTAGTAAAGCAAAATTCTCTCAACAGATGGCGGTAGCGTGCACATGGCTCTCTCTGATGCACGTGCAACATGGAGAGAGAGAGAGAGAGAGAGAGAGAGAGAGAGAGAGAGAGAGCTTTTTGAGGTTTAACAGTGATATTACACTGGTATCAATGATTTCTCTCGGTTTCCAAGGAAACCAAATTGGAATTCCTTGGAAACAGAAAAATCATCCATAAGAATAAATATATTTTATTTACTGATAATTTAAAATAAGCAATATATCAAACAGATAATTCACTGAAACTGTCTGAAATAACTGAAATAACTACTTGTTTATTAATGCAGCATCCAGCATCATCATCTCTACTAATACCAAACTTACAAAAAATAAAATAAGAACTTTCTATCAAAGCTTATCGAGCAAATCTACGGACGTGAACCTCACAATTACACTGGAGAGAGAGAGAGAGAGAGAGAGAGAGAGAGAGAGAGAGAGAGAACTTCGCTAACCACGGCCCGAAATGAAAGTTCCATAAATATGAACAAAGGCGCGCATCTACATGCACGTAGCCGAAATGGCCGGCGCTAAGCAAGGAGAGGAAACATAAGCCGACAGAGGATCCCTATGTCTACGAGCATATCTAATACATGGGGCATTTATTTGGGTTTCACGGACGCTTGGAGTGAATTTCTCTCTCTCTCTCTCTCTCTCTCTCTCTCTCTCTCTCTCTCTGCCATTTGTTTGTCTGGGCCGACGCTGTTTGGCGCACATCGCCTGAGTTGGGTGGCAAGTAATTGGTCGTAAATAATGATAGGGGAGGAGCCTCTCTGACGCGCATGTCCGTCCGGCCAATCGGCGTCCATATCCGACGTCATAAACTACGAGTCCCTTGACTGCGGCCAATGAGGCGGCCTCACCCTTAGGCCGAGACAATTTATTGGGCTGTTCAAAATAGCAGCCCTTCACTGGCGGTTGAGCTTTCAGCCAAACTGTGCAATTGAAGATTTATGGCTGCAACTTGGTTCTTGCATCCTCTGTATGGGGACTGATGAGAGCCAGTGCACTGCCTCAAAGGGCCCTTGTTAACGCTCTATGACCAGGGGGCGTGGTCACCTTCAAGAATGAGTGGGAGGAGCCTCTAAAGGCCTAACTACAAGAATGGGGAGACTCAAACTACTTCTACATAGGCTTAGCATACACTAAATTTCTAACACAGAAGTGCAGACTGGTGCAAAAATACTGGAAACTACAATTAACTGACAAATCACGGGGCTATATGCAAATGAACAGGGAGATTATTATAATTTAGGCATCAAAATCAAGGAGGGGGGTGAGGGGGGGGAAACTTAAAGGACACAGTAATGAGAGATGAAAATTAAACTTTTTCTGCTTAAATAATGATACCTAACAAACTTAAAACTCACCACTTAACAGGGTTATTTTACACCAAAGATCAAGACGACCTTCTGAGGGAACCGTGGACACTTATCGTCAAAAAATCTACAAACACACTCGAAGTCAGTCTCTCAGTAGACACAACTCCCTACTCCTCGACCCATCCACACCCCATACGAAAAATCGCGCCCGTCAGGTGATTGTGACACTGTTAAATGGTGTTGTTGGGATGAAGAAAACCTCCTCGGAGGGGGGCACACGGGGGCCTCCCCTCCAGTCATGTTAACGAGCTAAAATGGGATCGCTTCTCCTGGCGATGACATTTGCTGTATAAACGTTTTCCTGTAAATGTTTTTCAATGGTTCCCCTCCTCCAATATACCTCAGCATACGAGTATACGACAGGTTGTTTTCGTTCTCTTTTTTTTTTTGGAGGGGGGTCGTGGGGGGCGTCGTCGTTCCTGCCTGCGTGCGCCTCTTGATTAAGTGTCTTTGGGTCCTCCGAAATAACTTTCTCCGATCTTATTTTCTCCGCTCGCGTACATATACCCATCAGCACTACCTCGCCCAACACTCGGCAGCCATATATTTTCATGGGTGATAACGGCTGATAGGGGCAGGGGGGGTGGGAGAGCGAGGGGAAGGGGAGGAGGAGGATGAAGGGGTCGCTTCTCCTTCTTCAGGATGCTGTAGTAAGCAACTTTGATTTTTGACGAGTCTTAGCCAACACGGAGGGGAGTGGGACGGGGAGCTACGACTTCCGCAAATAATATGATACGACGACGATTCTTTTCTTTTCTTTTCCTTTTTTTTTTCAAGTCTTAAAGGGGGCTCGGCCTTAGTAGCAACTACCGTAGACGAAGAAGAAGAAGGCTCGAGGGATAAGCGGTGTCATCGCACGCCAAGAAAACCGAAAGCTGAGGGAGATAGAGACGATGAAGGGCGCCCTTGTTGGCCCTTGGCCTCGTGTCACTTCCACCCCTCCCCCCCTCCTCAAGCAGTGTGATTGGTCACCAGAGCATAATGTACCACGACCGATCGTAGACGCGGGAAAATCAAACTATGCACAAAACCCCTCCCTTAAACCCCCCACCCCCATCCCCAACCCCTTTTTCCCTTTTACTAACATCCATGTAAAGAAAAAACTGACAAGCCGCATTGGTCAGTTCCTCCTATAATTCGTCACGCTGTCACCGTAATTGCGGGGGTGGCATCACTTCCAGAAGCTCCCATCGGGCCAGACTTTCGCTTAACTCTGCTTGGAACTTTCTCGAGGAACTTCGTAGCTCTTCGCCCCTTCTCGTCCGCACGGCCAGCACAATGCAATGTAACGTACAAGTACAGAAATATCCAGCGGTAGCTCTTTTATCCGCCGAAAATGACAGGAGATTGGAAAACAAACGACCCCGCTCATCCCTTCTTCTCCTCCTCCTCCGTCTTCTTTTCCTCCCGGGGACAAAACAGACTTGGCACCAGACACAGTTATGAGGGGGTGGGGGGTGGAGAGAGGAACCATGCACAGGGGGCAGGAAGGGATTGGCAGGCAAATCGCCCCCAGGGACACGGGGGATGGAAGGGTGGTCAAGCATGCCTGGGTGGTGGGGAAGCAGGAGGGTGAGAGGAGGGTTGGGGGGAGGTTGTTTGGAATCGGGTCAAACCAGGAAGTCTGACAGACGTTTAAATGAAAATAAGCTGGAAAAAAATTCGATAATTTCTGATTTTTGTTTAAGGGATAAAGCATGCGATAACAAACAGTTCATATTCATATTTAAAGATTAAGGGACCTGTCACCCATATATGTTTAAAAATGCTGTATCACTTTGCTAAGCAAAAAACAGGCAGGAAAATTGGTTTGCAAAAACAACTAATTTATGCAACAGAATATGATAAAAAGTATTTCTTAAATAAAATATGTGCAATCGCGTATATAAAAAATCCTTTTAACCTAACAGGTACAATAACAAACACGTATATAAAAAATTATTTTAACCTAACAGGTACAATAACAAACACGTATATAAAAAATCATTTTAATCTAACAGGTACAATAACAAACACGAATATAAAAAATCACTTTAACCTAACAAGTACAATAGAGTTTGGAAAAAATCATTAAGCAGCATTCACTAAAATAATAACTATCATTCAGATATAAATCTAAAATCACATCACGCAAAGTGTCTAGGATTAGCTTAGTTCTGTAAATACGTCTCTTGAGAAACTGGTTTCATAAATGAAAAAGAAACAATAATTTATGCAATGAGAAAAAGTATAAAAAAGAAACAATAATTTATGCAGTGATAAAAAGTATAAAAAAGAAACAATAATTTATGTAGTGAGAAAAAGTATATAAAAGAAACAATAATTTATACAATGAGAAAAAGTAGGAAAAATTTTTCCCTTCTTCCACAAACCATCCGTGTAAGGAATAATCACAAAAAATGTTTGTGGCATAAGAGTCCTACAAACACAAATAACACAAGTACATACTGTATCTGGAAGATAAAATAATAATGAAGCATAAACAAAGAAACTAAGGACAGAAAAGAACAAATTAACAATAGTAAGAATTAAAACTAAGTTAAACATCAGCCATGCAACCTTAGCCTCAGATGTAATGAAAACAAAACAAAACAAATTATTTACAAGCATCAATAAATTTTGAAAACTTGACATTTACAACAGATGGAAGGGAATAAACAATACTCACAGGTCAAAAAATCTATACTGACTAAAACTTTCTAACAGAAATAAATATTACACTCTAATTTTTTTTTTTATAAAACATTAAGCTAAAGTACATATATATATATATATATATATATATATATATATATATATATATATATATATATATATATATATATATATATATATATACATATCCTCCCCTACACACACTCTACAATGATAGTAGGAATACACATATGTGTAAATATTTTTACCATGCTATAAGTTATATAGCAGAATTCATCAAATGAACTTACTGACCATTAAACTGCATTGGTTCACTCTGTTTACATAACATCACATAGTTAGGTCTACAATTTCAAAAGCTGGAAATTAAAACTTTCAGCATACTCATTTTACCAGTAAAGTACTGGATATATAATACTATACCAGAAATATCAGTCAACATTATAATGATCAAGTAACTGTGAATCAGCGAGTAACATAAAAAATTAAAGAGTACTTTGTGCAATCTTCCGTATCGACTCACTGATGCAGAGACTTAACAAGCATAACTGGAAATCTTATCTTTGCTAAATTTCTTATCTTGAGTACAGGAGTCAAATAATGCTCAGTTGATTGGGAGGGCAAAAAGCAATGTTAATCAAAAAGGTATATCTCAAAATTTGGTGGTTATTGAGATTATATATATCAAACTTCAAAGGGACGCTTTTAGGCCACTTGACAGAATTTCACAAAAGTTCTCAGGAAAATTATTCACTAAGATATAATGACATCATCTCTGATATGAATATATGTCAAGGTGATAAGACTACTCACTCTCTCTCTCTCTCTCTCTCTCTCTCTCTCTCTCTCTCTCTCTCTCTCTCTCTCTCTCTCTCTCTCTCTCTCTCTCTCTCAGGTGAACTAATATTCGAAAAATTGAAATAACTTTCATATACTTTATATTTAGAAATATAACTTTTATATCTTTGAAGTTAATCTGTTCTCTGTTAATTTCATCCATCTACTGTTCAGTTCAATGGGAAATTTTGAGTTTCGTGTATTGAAAATGTATAATACTGATAATACCTTTTATACTGAAAGTATCAAAATCTAGCTCACAAAAGCAAATGGACAAATAAATGTATTAGTTTCTGTGATTAAGTTTAAAGGAATTAAAAAAGTAGCATTTTTTTATTATATTAGGATTCATCCAATCATTTCAGACATACACCTCTACTGGTGTTGCCTTTTTTCATTCTATAATAAAGTAACAGAAAAATTTTGGGCAAAAAAAAAAAAAATGTTTCCATGAAAAAGACATGCGATCCTGAAGTGACTTTAAGTAAATATGGGAGCACTCTCTCTCTCTCTATCTCTCTCTCTCTCTCTCTCTCTCTCTCTCTCTCTCTCAGTAGCTCTCCAGCCTGGAGGCCATATTTGCATGGCATCTGGACGACCATAATTTGATTAAAGTAAAAGGCTGGCTGGCGTACTAACGAGTCCGCGAACAGGTGAAACTAGGCTGTATATTCGCGGGTGAGGAAGGAAGTGCATATGGCTTTTAAGGGGAGGGGGAGGGGGTGGGGAAGAATACAGCTCGCCCCTTGGGATCACACTGCATCAAGTCAGTTTCCAGGATCAAAAGGGGGGAAATTGCTTAATTAATTTACCGCGTACAGGGGATGGCGACGGAGGCGGCGGCGAGAGGTTCCTGTAGCCTTCCGATGGCATAAAGCGAACCACGCCTTAATTAAAGGCCCCCTCGTGAAATGCGTTTTGTTCTTCTTCTTCTTCTTCTTCTTCTTCTTCTTCTTCTTCTTCTTCTTCTTCTTCTTCTTCTTCTTCTTTCTCGTTTCATATTTCGGCTGACACAATTGGGAAGGTGCACGAGACCTCAACTCAAGTCGTAAACCGCCAGAACAGGAACTGAATATGTTTTAACATATTCAGTTCTCCGAGCAACTGCTGTACCGTAGGTATTACAGTAACAGCACCGGAAAACAAAATACTCCTGTAACTTCCCATAACATATTTTCAATTAAAGAGTATGTTTAACATATTCAGTTCTCAAGAGTAACTGCTGTTGGTATTACAGTAACAGAAGCGAAGAAAAAAAAACAAATACTTTTACAACTTCCCATAACATATTTTCAATTAATGGTTACAGTAACTTCATACAATGTTTAACCAAATGTGGCTTCAAGTGAGCAATTAATCAAGTATAAAAGCTGGCAAATTACGTCAGAATAATCTGATCTCATTAAATAAAAATTCTGTAACTATACAAGCGAGATGTACGACTATAAACTGCTAAAATGCCAACTTATATTGGTCTGACGAATGGAGATTGTATACTTCAAACTCTACGGGACCCATACATAACTTTTCAGTACTCTATCTTTGGCATTATCATTATCAAAAACTCAAAAACATCTTTTCTATATAAAGTACCCCGTAGGGGGTAGTTTGCATCGTAGGCATTACTAAAGGCTCTTTGCAGCGTCCCTTCGGCCCCTAGCTGCAACCCCTTTCATTCCTTTTGCTGTACCACCATTCATACTATCTTTATTCCATTTTCCTATCCACCCTCTCCTAATAATTATTTCAAAGTGCAACTGCAAGGTTCTCCTCCTGTTACACCTTTCAAAACTCTTGCTCTCAATTTCCTTTCCAGCGCTGAATGACCTCATAAGTTACAGTGCTTGGGCCTAAACTTTATATTCCATTCTATATAAAGTAGAATGAATAACTCAGCTAAAACTAGTTCGTTCCTCTGAATATGACACACACTGAAGAACCCCTTTTTCGCACAATAATAATGTGCAAAGCTGTCCTTTCAATGATTAGTAAACATACACTGCAGTAGAGCCATTTTATTTGATTTATCAAAACAAAACTTTCTTCTTGAATAACCAGCAGAAAAACTCACGTTATATTATAACAAGTAAAGAATGCGCCGAAGTTTCTTCGACGCAATCAAGTTTTCTGTACAGCCGCTACGGAGTATAATCTCGGCCACCGAAAACAGGTCTCGGTATAATGCTGTATGAGCCGCGACCCATGAAACTTTAACTAAGGCCCGTTGGTGGCCTATCTTATTTCGTTGCCAGAAGCACGATTACTGGTAATTTTAACCATAAATAAAATCAAAACTACTGAGGCTAGAGGAGTGCAATTTAGTATGTTTGATGATTGGAGGTGGATGATCAACATACCAATTTGCAGTCCTCTAGCCTCAGTAGTTTTTAAGATCTGAGG
The DNA here is from genome assembly GCF_040412425.1 of Macrobrachium rosenbergii. Taxonomy (NCBI): domain Eukaryota; kingdom Metazoa; phylum Arthropoda; class Malacostraca; order Decapoda; family Palaemonidae; genus Macrobrachium; species Macrobrachium rosenbergii. The sequence goes on along the minus strand of NC_089757.1, from coordinate 31,240,671 downwards.
GCAGACAGAATTAAGTACGAACAGAAAAAAGTGCGGACAGACAGACAAAGCCGTCACAATAGTTTTCTTTTCAGAAAACTAAAAATGACTGAAGTCTCACTTTGGGCAAGACTACAGGACTGGTTTCAGTCGCCGCATCTTCCTTACTCAGTAATAACGCCTCATTCACCTCAAGTTGCTTAATCGGAAAAAAAAATCTGTCAATCATTCATCCGTCACTCTCAGGCCTCACTCCGGTCAAAGGACTTCGTTACAGGACATGGAACTTCCTATAGAAAACAAGGTCTTGGGGTCGTTCTATATCATGTATAAGATATAGGCACAGATATACTCTAGCCGTACAAGAGATTTAGCCGAGCTTTCTAGGTCAAGAATTTAGCCTAGCTTTCTAGGTCAAGAGCTGTAAAGGTTTTAATAATCCATATTTTCAATTATATACTTTTTTTTCCTCGGATTTCTTTTCAGGAGTAGCCCATAAAGGGTATAATCACACTGAAGTACCCTCGATTTCAAAAGCATTTTTCAATCCAATATTATTCTTCTTTTTGAGTATCGCACAGTATTAAAATATTTTTATAATGCTAAAAAATTCAAAACGCTGTTTATGGAAGACATGAAACTGTATATCAAACAAAAAGAAAATAACAGAATTTAAGTTTACAAATATGTGTATAATCAACATGCCTCTTAAGAAATGATTTTTTTTTATTTTTAAAGAATTTTTGTAATATCAATAAAGGTAACAATGGAGAGCTTTGTCAGACCAAACACCCCACCAACACCTCTCTCTCTCTCTCTCTCTCTCTCTCTCTCTCTCTCTCTCTCTCTCTCTCTCTCTCTCTCTCTCTCTCTCTCTCATTAAGCCAATGTTTGCCTCCCCATGTTGTTCAAGACGCCCCTCAGCTATTGTACAAGTTCTGGCCTTCTTCCTTGGGAAGAGGAGGAGGAGGAGGAGGAGGCGGAAGAGGAGGTGGAGGAGGAGGAGGCGGAAAGGGAAGAGGAGGAGGAGGAGGAGGAGGAGGAGGAGGAAGAGGGGGAGGAGGAGGAGAGAACGCCTTTATTTTCAATTTCGGCCAAGGTGTCTACCCTAAGTGGGCCTAACGCCATTGGATAAACATCATAAGACGCGCCCGTCCCTCCAGATTGGAGGATGAAAACACGCCGGCACGGCGTCGTTTGAAGCATCTTGGTCATTCTTCTACGGTTTTGTCCTCTCACTCTCTCTCTCTCTCTCTCTCTCTCTCTCTCTCTCTCTCTCTCTCTCTCTCTCTCTGTCACGAAGCTGTATGTAAGTGTTTAATACAATTTCAGTCTAAAACCTCGAGTTGCAGACGAAAAGATTCTCTCTCTCTCTCTCTCTCTCTCTCTCTCTCTCTCTCTCTCTCTCTCTCTCTCTCTCTCTCTCTCTCTCTCTCGAAGCTGTATGTGAGGTTTAATACAATTTCAGTCTAAAACCTCGAGCTGCAGACGAAGAGTCTCTCTCTCTCTCTCTCTCTCTCTGTCTGTCACGAAGCTGTATGTAAGTGTTTAATACAATTTCAGTCTGAAACCTCGGGCTTCAGACGAAGAAATCTCTCTCTCGTCACGAAACAGTAAGTGTTTAATACAATATCAATCTTAAACCTCGAGATTCAGACGAAGAAATATCTCTCTCTCTCTCTCTCTCTCTCTCTCTCTCTCTCTCTCTCTCTCTCTCTCTCTCTCACTCTCAATTCTTCCAAATAAACGAAAATAAAGGAGCCATCGGCCGCCTCCCCACTGACAATCGTTCAAAAGTTAAACTCAAAGGGTGTCTCCAGTCTTGTTTTCCTTGTAACCGTCTAATAAATTTTCACGGATGAAGGGTTTTACATACCATGTAAATCTGTAGAAAATTTGTACCAAAAACAAAATTTCCTAGACGTACATGTATCCACTGCATTTTGTAATACACCTCTTCGACTTAAGTTATATAATTATATTTAGAATACACGAGCTCTCTCTCTGATATATGTATATATATATATATATATATATATATATATATATATATATATATATATATATATATATATATATATATATATATATATATATATATATATATATATATATATATATAAAATATATATATAATAATATATATATATATATATATATATATATATATATATATATATATATATATATATATAAACACTTCAACAAAAAGTTGGCTGCTAAAAATATTATATACACACACATACACACACACACACACACACACACACATATATATATATATATATATATATATATATATATATATATATATATATATATATATATATATATATATATATATATATATATATCTCTCTCTCAAAATATCCACATAAGTAGGTGAGTGAAAACAGGGACTTTGAACAAGTAGTTTATACATATGTATATATATATATATATATATATATATATATATATATATATATATATATATATATATATAAATTACATACATACATACATACATATATATATATATATACATATAATATATGTTTCGAAAAGTTGGCTGTTAAATCATTTTGGTATTCTTTTTAACCTAATAAGCAATACGATCATTGTTCAAATATGTTAGGCCTGACGATGAGTGGTCATCCAGTATTACTTACTAATAATTAATAGTTATGAAAGGCAATTTGAGTTATAATAATGTCTATCAATCTACCTACCAATCTATCCATCCATATGCAAATATATACGAATGAAAATTTTGGTCAATTTAGCTTACAACACATCGGCCTTTGAGTTCCATCTAGTTCGGAAAGGAGAGAGAGAGAGAGAGAGAGAGAGAGAGAGAGAGAGAGAGAGAGAGAGAGAGAGAGAGAGAGAGAATTAGGCCTAAGGCGAGTTCCTGGAAAATAACAAGCTGTTCTAACAAAGGGATCCCCTCCGCATACGCGCCTACTCTAAATATTTATATATATATATATATATATATATATATATATATATATATATATATATATATATATATATATATATATATATACATACTATATATATTATATAAATATATATATATATATATATATATATATATATATATATATATATATAATTTATATTATATAACTAAATAATAAGGATATACATACATACATACATACATATATGCGTATCTGTACACATACACACACATACACACACACACATATATATATATATATATATATATATATATATATATATATATATATATATATATATATATATATATATATATATATATATGTTTGTTTGTGTGCGTGTTTAACAAATGTGTAAGTCTTTACAATAAAATAATACCATCCGGCACCAAACGATGATGAAGAACTTATCAACCGCAACACGAGTTTTGTCTACACTAAAAAAAAAAAAAAAAAAAAAAAAAAAAAAAAAGGACATGTGCAAAATACCTCCAGTCTTGACCCTTATCGGGGATACAATAAAACAGTTACGACTAATAAACTCACAACCACCTCCATTAATGGGCGATTCCCGCTAGCATCATTCACTTAACAGTCTCGTGATCAGGATCATCAACATAAAAATGAACACCTTTGATGAATTTCCTGCATCTCATTTGACCAAATCGAGTACTGGATAGTTCTGCTGTTTGCCCAACTGAACGCGCTTAATTTTTTCATGCTCTCTACTTGATTTTTTTTTCTTGACTTTAAAATATATATTTTATTCTCAGTATGTAAACATTGACGCGACAGGTAATATATATATATGTATATATATATATATATATATATATATATATATATATATATATATATATATATATATATATATATATATATATATATATATACATACATACATACATACATATATATATGAATAAAATGATATTATATATATATATATATATATATATATATATATATATATATATATAAAATTATCTATACATATATATATAAATATATATATATATATATATATGTAATTTTACTTTTATTTAGACAAAAGGCCCTAATTAAGTCAAATGCACTACTTTTTTTCATATTTTGGGCTTAAAACTTTTTCTAACTCAGAAATACATTTTTTATTCTCAATATGTAAACATTTACTTGATAGACAAAGTATTCTTCCATAAATACTTTTTTTTTTAATGTAGACAAAGCCCCCAATTTAGTTGAATGCATTAATTTTTTTATACTTTGAACTTAAATTTTTTTCTTGACTGGGAAATATATATTTTATTCTCAGTATGTATATAAACATTGGCGTGATAGGGAAAGTATTCTGACCTAAATACATTTTTTGGATTTAGACAAAGACCCTAATTAAGTTAAATACCTTACTTTTTTCTGTTTAGGAATTATTTTTTTCCCTGACTCGAAAATACATTTTTATTCTCAATATATTTAAAAACTGAAGCGATACGTAGGCCTAAAGTATTCCGGTATACATATTTTATGAATAAAATTCTTCTTGCATTTTCAGTTTTCATATCATAAATGAAATTTTTATTTCACTTACAGTTTTCATTTTTTGAATAAAATTCTTATTACATTCTAGTTTTCACTTTGAATGAAATTCTTAGTATACTTACAGTTTCCATTTTATGAATGAAATTCTTAGTACACTTACGGTTTCCATTTTATGAATGAAATTCCCACGCAGACAATTAATTGCTATGTCAAGGAAATAATCGTGATCAAAATACAGTAACAAAGTGTGGAAAACAAACTCGCTCGTTGGTTGGAGATATCTCTTGTTATTTATAATGGTTAACCAAGGAGAATAACCAGAATTCTTACGTTTTATAGAGATACTTCATTCTGATAGTAGGAAACTTCCAGATTAAGAAGACCATCTGTTGTCTATAGACAGAAAGCGATACCTAAACAGCATTTGTCTTATGAAACTTGATACAGTACAACAAATCTACAAATTCTACAGCACTGAACGTTGGTTTACCTGAATAAGACAAAGAGTGCAATCTTTTACTTAAAGTATACTGCATCATTTCTAATTATACGGACATAAAATTATATCATTTCTAGATACCACATCTACTTGTGAAGAAATATGTCATATTTAAAATAACTACATCTACTTACGAAGAAATGCACCATGTCTAAAATCCTACACCTAGCTGGGAGCAAAATATCAACGAAACATATTATAGTATAAATACAATTTCCATGTTCAATTTGCAATAACTGGGGCTGAAGTATATGCCGGTCACAAACTGAAAATTTTAGTAATGCAATAATATATTCTTGTGAAGTCTGTTCATGTTCAAATGTTCAATATCGTAGCAAAACAATCAAACGCAATAATTGAAGCCATTCCCGGAACACGAACTGAACAAAGAAAGACGTACAGAGAAAAGAAACATCTGTAATTTAGAAATGTAACTTTCTTCCGTGAGATCATTTCCAAAGTACAGTCTCGCTTGTTAACCAGGAAAGTATACCTGTAATGTAATTCCGTTACAAGGCTTTATTACTGCTCTAGCTTGACGTATTTCATTAACAAGAAAATTTTAATTAAGTTAAAAGACATTGTTATTGCTTTACCGTCACGTACCTGATACAATAAATTACACACGTGAGTACGGGATATGTTTTAGCGTCGTTTGTCATCATCGCTATCGCTGTAATAATTGGTTTTCAAGTGATAACATCCTGACACTAAGTTACTACAATTAAGCTTAGAGCGCACGACTCCGATCCCCCACCCCCGACCCCCAAACCTTCCAACCACTCCCTTGATGACACTGTTTTATCATATGTGCTTACTGCACGCGATGGCTGGTCACCCATCCATGTAATGACCACCCATGTTACTCCATACTTTCGCTAATCGAACGTCGGGTTTCTACCAAAGCGTTATTTAGATATAATGGCTGTTGTTGTTGGTTTTATTTGCTTGCTTCAAACAACAGATTGCTTCAGCAATTTAGCAATTTCCCATTTATGATGACGTACAATCAAATATAATTTTTTAAATGATAAATTCTAATGAAAACTTTAAAATTTTTGTAAGGTGTTAAAATCGAGGGTTAAATATGATTATTATCTTCCACATTTAGAAAATCTCTCAGTTCACACCTGTAATGTTAACTGATGAAGCACTTTGTTCTTCCATATAATTTCATGAAAATATATAAAATATTTCAATACCTTAATGGTACCAGGATAAACATTTTCGGACTGAGATTGAAATGTATTTTACTGAAAAATAAAAAAAAACTGTTTTTATGTCCCAAATGATACGCCACAGTTTCAATTCACCTTTGATGACAACCTGTAATTACAGCTTCTAAAACCGATTGTTTACACGAACATATTTATTGATGTGGTACCTTCCATTCGGTTCAGGTTTTGTGATTACCTGCCAATTACATTGCTATACAAATTATTATTATCATATTATTCTCTCATTATTAAGTAGTTTAACAAGACCTATGATCCACGCTTTTATAACTAGCCAAAAATCCTTATCATTTAAAACAAATACTATAGGTATTAAGCAATTATAAACATTGACAGTCAAGTCTCATTTTTTATATATGGGTTATACAATCATTTGACGTCTTTGATAAAAGTAATCATGAAGCGCTAATCTAAAAAAAAAATACGATTTTTTAATATTTGTAATTTATGCAAAAGCATCAAGCGCTTCCCAGTATATTCTTTCTGGAGTGAACTGAGGGATTATCTTTCAACTTGGAGGAAAATTCGTACCTAACTTTGTTTAAACATTAAAAAAATTTCCAGTAGAGTAAGTAGTAAATATAACATTGAAATATCTTATCTTGTATGAAAACCCTACAATATATAGAAATAATCTTCTCACCTTTTATTTCTTTCTTCAGAAGGGTACTGTAGCTGGGATTACTTGGGACCATTTACCTCTTTCTTAATTATATTCCGTATACAGAATGCATTCTGTTAAGAATAACTTTTACCTTTTAATTACACAGGCTTCAAAACGTGTTGCCAAAGAAACGTGAATATGTGGGAGTGTGTGGGATCAAGTGCATCACCTTTTTCTAAAATACAATCTTTATGAAAAAGGCATTCTATATGTTATTAAATTTTATCCTATAACTACACAGACTTCCGAACGCGTTGCCAAAGACGCATGGTATTTTAAGAAATAGTTACTAGAATATCTAACAAAACAGAAAATGGGTTTTGGATCAAGTGCAACCATCATAATTTTAGATGATCTGTACATTACCCCATTAATTAATTTAGTCCAGTCTTCGGGTGAATCATACTGAAATATAATATCGAGGTAAACGCTGAGACTTTCTTATATATAGTGAGCAAAAGAAATGGAAATGAACACGAAGAAATACATGACAGTGTTTAAATTAAATATAAAAAATTAATTAATCGCACTTATATTAATTTGTGGCATTAAAGTTCAATACAAACTAAATGACAAAACTAGATATAGACCCTTTTGCAATTAATTATTAATCTGGAGAAAATATGCACATTGGGATATGTCATCAGGCAATTAAAAAAGAGCAAGTTATAATTAAATATTAATTCGCAACTGTGCTTTATTTTAGCAATAAGGATACTTAGTCTGATAATGTGGCGACAAAACGAACAACAACAATCCCAGCATCATTATCATCATAATCAACAAGAAGAAGAACCACAATAATAGTCAAAATAATATCTTCCTTATATTTACAATATCACACTTAGGCAGGAAAGCTTAGGAAATCAGAAACACGTGTCTCCCAAGGCCCCCATTAACTCAAGTTTCAAAAGCCTGGTCATAAAACTTACATTTCTCAATTCCAAATACACACACATACACACACACACACACACACACACACACACACACACACTTAAAAGCCTTATCGAGAGAAAACTTCAGAACCCGGCTGGCTTTTAAATCTCGCCCCAAGATAAACAAAGAATTTGTCTACGCTAATTCACACATCAACAGAGTTTCAGTCGTAAGAGTTTTTTTTTAACACTCTCTTATAATATGACTCTCTCTCTCTCTCTCTCTCTCTCTCTCTCTCTCTCTCTCTCTCTCTCTCTCTCTCTCTCTCTCTCTCTCTCTCGGTCGTAAGAATTTTTTCCAACTCTCTTATAGTAAGACTCTCTCTCTCTCTTTCTCGGTCATGTTTTTTTTTCTAAGACTCTCTTACAATAAGAAACTCTCTCTCTCTCTCTCTCTCTCTCTCTCTCTCTCTCTCTCTCTCTCTCTCTCTCTCTCTAATAAGCACCATCATCACCTCTTCTTCCTCCTCCTCCGACTTCTCCCTTACTCCTCCCCTCTCCCTCCCCCCCAAAATAATGATCTCCATAATCTGAGATTATCAATGGACTTTCTCGGCCGGTGCCATTTATTCCGGACGGTAATGACTGGGAGGAACCATAATCAGACATTACGGACACCTCAAGCCATTCTTTACAGTATCTTCGGATATATGGGAATGGTCATAAAAACATATAGCCCCTAAGGTCCCCTCCATCTCTCTCTCTCTCTCTCTCTCTCTCTCTCTCTCTCTCGCTGTACACCGGATGTAATACAATATTAACTAATATAAACAAATATAAACATGTAGGATATATTTTCACAGGACAATGTCCATATCAGCTTAAGTGCTTCATTTCTAAAAGCTAAATGCGTGTACCTGGGCATATTCATTTCTCTAAATATATGGAACAAAGGAAGAATATATTGTTAAGCATACATGAAAACTATGCTTTATGTAAACAGATGTTTATGTGTAAACAGAAGCACATATATATATATATATATGTATATATTATATATATATATATATATACATATATATATATATATATATATATATATATATATATATATATATATATATATATATATATATATATATATATATATATATATATATATATATATATATATATATGTATATATATATATATATATATATATATATATATATATATATATAATATATATATATATATATAATATATATATAGAATATATAATATATATATATATAGAAAGTTAGTTACAGGCAATAATTTGAGTAAAGGAAAAGCCACCCTTATTATAGAAATATATACATATTAGTTCAGATTAATTTAGCAGGAATATAACCTTGAATGAAAAAGTTTAAATAAATGAATGAATAAAATTTAATATTTTTGCGTGTATATGTGAAAGATACTAAGGGTGTTTCAAGACAAAGAGGAGAAGGACGGAAGAGAGAGAGAGAGAGAAGAGAGAGAGAGAGAGAGAGAGAGAGAGAGAGAGAGAGAGAGAGAGAGAGAGAGAACATATTCTTATCAAAACTTTGCTGCTTTTCACCTAATTCCACTTGCGAGTCATCATCATTCCGGGGCAATCATGGGGTCGCAAAGGCTGAGGGGGCCAGGAAAAGAAAAAAAAAAAAGAAAAAAAGCAAAAGAAAAAGAAGAGCGAAAAAAAAACAAGAAAGATTTCCGAGGCGGAAAAAATATGGCTGCAGCTCCTACCTAAGAAAAGGCCGGGCTCCCGAAAAAGAGCCTAAAAACTTGGGCCCAGTGTACCCGGAGTAAATATGCTAAGATAGGAGCAGTATCTTGATTACATTGAAGCTTTATTCACGTGAGGACGAGGCAAGTTGCGTCTGGGAAGGAACAACGGCAGCAAATGTAAGCCGCAGCGAAGGATATGTCTCAACTTCTGCCTGTGAAACCCCACATTCATGTAAATCAACATCCTTTTCGGATGGTCACTATCACCGCCTCCCTCCCCTAACCCTCTTCCCATTTCCCTCTCACCTCCCAACCCCCTAAACCCATCTCTCCATCCTCCTGGCCTCATCTCATCTCCCTCTTTCACTCCTTCCTTCCCCCTCCCCAACCAAATACTATCATCCTCCAGAGGACTCCCATCCTCCTCCCTACCCTTCCCTCCTCCCCTGGTCCCCTACACCATCCCCCTTTCCCCTTCCCGTCATCACACTCCTTCAGCCAAGAAATATCTCATCGAGGCGAAGAAACGTCGGCCAGAAAAAAAAGTATATAATCTGCACAGGTTTTTTTTTCTCTCTCTCTGGCTTCCTATTGCTAAAAGAAAAAGTGAAGATGAAAAGATATGAAGAATGGTATTCTCGCCATGATAAGGTGTGTGTGTGTGTGTGTGTGTGTGTGTGTGTGTAGGCGTTTCAAGAATATATCTTTTTCGAAAATATTACTTTATTTACAAAATATAAATATTAGTTATGTCTGCGCTCACGAGTATGTATACATCTGCATATCCCTACTTGTTTGCGTTGCCAGAATGATAGTTTTCTTTGTATTCATAAATGGTATTTTGTTTATTCATTCAGGTGCTTGCTTAATACACTGCATCATATATTCATCGAGACTAGACTCAAAATAAATCGAAGAAAAAAAAAAAAAAAGAAATTTGGACAGTTTGCAGAAAGGTACGAGATGGCGATTATTAGAGAACAGAAAAAGCGCAATCATTTTTTAAAAAGAGCTATATCTCAACTATAAATAAAATAAAACACAACAACAACACTATTAATAAAATGAAAGAAAACTTCAAGGAAATAAAACAATTTACACAATTAAAAAATGAAGATAAAACTGTAAGCACAATCTATCGATGAAAGGCAACTTTAGACGAAAAACCCATGACATAAATTTAGCACCAGGCACAAATACAGTATAAGTAAACTTTAATAATTTAATGGATATAATTAACTTCAATAATTTAATAAACGATCATTTTTACAGAAACGCAACAAAAACTAAACAAACAAGCAAAAGCACCTAGCAAAAGGTAACTGAATAGTAACAAATAAATTCGTTATACGCAAGTGCTTGCGTTGATGACTTTTAAAACTTAAAACTCTAAGGTGCTGTAAGTCCTGGTTTCGTTTGTCCAGAGTCTAAATAAATAAATAAATAAATAAGTAAATAAAATAAAGAATTCAATAAATACAATAAAAATAAATAAATAAATAAAATGGGAGCTATGGTTTGCGCTGCGATTCTTTCCTAAACGTCATCACAACTTCGTTTGGGAGGTACCACCAACATACCGAATATTCCGCAAAGGCTAAATCCATACGACATCTTTGTTTTTCCTCTATCTCATTTTCTTGAGTATCACAATCTAAACAAAAATGTCTCAAAAACATATTAACTAATGCTTGAGAAATTCTGAGAAAACATTAACAGAAAAATTATAATGTATCAAAATCTAAACAAAAATGTCTCAAAAACATATTAACTAATGCCTGAGAAATCCTGAGAAAACATTAACAGAAAAATTATAATGTTTCAAAATTTAGACAAAAATGTCTCAAAAACATTTTAACTAATGCTTTAGAAATTCTGAGAAAACATTATCTAACTGATAAATTATCATAACTGGAAAATTTTGGGTGGATATCAATGAAGATTCGTATGTATTTCTAAAAAAAAATCGTCAGATCTTCATCGTTATCCACCAAAAGCTGATAATTTAGGAGGGATCACCAAATGAATTTTTTTCGTAAAAATCGCTCAACTACGTTCATCCTTTTTTCAGGTATTTAGTGACAAACAGACATCGGCAAAAGCGTAATCTCTCTTCATCTTAATTGACGATGGTAATAATAATAATAATAATAATAATAATAATAATAATAATAATAATAATAATAATAATAATAATAATAATAATAATTTTAACGTGAACACTGATGAGGAACACCGTTCACGTGTTCGAAAGTCTTTGTTTATTTTACATAGTAATATATTTGCTATATAATTGTGGATTTTTATTACACAATAATAATAATAATAATAATAATAATAATAATAATAATAATAATAATAATATAATAATAATAATAATAATAATAATAATAATAATAATAATAATAATAATAATAATAATAATAATATCGAATTTTCTGCCAGAGAAGATTGAACGTTTGTGCAATATAAATGATTGTGGAAAACTGCTTTTGCTTGAATGTAACTTAACATACCGGACACAAATTCGATCCACAGGAAGCATACTGCATTGAACTGGCTATTAAAAAGACTGGTATCGTGCCAGTTTAGAGAACAGGGCCAATGTGCTGTACCAAAAATTTGCCATTAGGATAAAAATCTTGTCAGTTTTCATTTTCATTAAAATATTATTCCAATAGTAATACCTAACCTCAGCTGCTTTTTTGGTCGGTATAATAAGTGAAGCTATCGATAAATAATGTCATTCTTCTTAATATAAAGGTGGCATGTTTCGAATGTATTAAGTAACCTGACGTTGTGTGACGCTTGATATTAGCACTGGGTTTTTATTCATATGAAAAGAAAAAGATATGCCCCAAAAAATCTGTTTCCAGAGTGCAAATTCTCTTCCAAACTTGTTTTTACAGGAGGTCCAAAAATATTAACTAACTAGGAACTTACCAAGTATTGAGTGGTCAAAATCAGCCCACAGGAACTTTTGGCTATAATGTGCTCTTAACTTATAAATAATACCCAATTTAAAATTATACGACATGCACAATTAACCATACATACTATAAAAATGTTCGACACACCATAAATAGCCAAAAAATATAGTTATTCTCCAATAAAGAAAAATATGATAAACATAACTTTAATTAGAAAATACCAGTGTACACTTAAATATTAAGAATTCCAGACCGTTCCCTGTAATCCAACAATACTTTTATTTTGACAGCTAAAAATAATGTATGTCACAAAACAAAAAACGGCCCCTAAATTCTCACAGATGAACGAAAATCTGAATTTTCGTTTTAGTTTATTCCCATGAACAAGTCTTTATTATCGTGTTTCAACGTTATTTACACATCTAAGTATCATCAAACACCAAGGAAAAATAGGCCAAATCTCTTAAATATATAGCTAAACATTCATATGTAATGTCCTAAAATGTGGCTACACCAACAACCGTCACAGAGCACAGGTTTCGCAGATTTTTGGAATAATTTTTTTCCCATATATTTTTAATCCCTGACACAATGGTTTTTCCCCTGGAGATCTGCTGCCCATGCTACACAAGGCCCTTTTTTTTTTTTTTTTTGAGGACCCACTTTTTTTTTTTTTTTTTTTTTTTTTTTTTTTTTTTTTAGAGGACCCATCTCTGTGGTTTTTTGCTTTACCCTTTCTTCAAGAGCGTTTCCCACAATCGGTTCTTTCTACGTGACTCTTTCCACGTCTTTGAATTCGGAGGCCGCATCATCCATTTTGAAGATATGCTTTCGTATACAATCGTTAACATTTAAAAAAACTCCTCTTCAAATAGTTATTTTCCCAAGATCTGTTCGTTTTTTAATCTTATTGTTATTCAGTACGTACAGATTAAGTATTCTATAATGTTCTATGAGAATTAAAAGCACTTTCCTGCATTTAACTAACATCTGATTAAGTATTCTATAATGTTCTATGAGAATTGGAAGCACTTTCCTGCGTTTAAATAAGATTTGATTAAGTATTCTATGATGCTCTATAAGAATTGTAAGCACTTTTCTGCCAAACACAAACAGGAAAAGGTTGAATTTTTCACTAAAGAATCATTACTGTCTACCTGCCTCAGATAAGAAATATATACAGTATATTGCTACAATTATTTCAACAACTTCAACATCAATTTTAGCAAGATTTAATCTTAGCCAGTTTTGTATTTGAACATTTTCAATTCCTCATATTAAATGCTTGGTCTTATTAAACCAATTCATTGGGAAGTTAATGACTTAAACTTCAGAAACAAATCTGCCCTAAATTGGAAGACAGCAGTATATACAAAAATACAAAACTGAGAAAAATGGTAGATACTCCCTTGCCTTACTTCTGATTTTGCAGATGCTGCAAATAGGATCCCTTAAATACTCGCGGAAACTAAACTCTCAATATTTCTAGGGGGGATTTTCAAAAACAGGGGTGTGCAGAGAGAGAGAGAGAGAGAGAGAGAGAGAGAGAGAGAGAGAGAGAGAGAGAGAGAGAGAGAGAGAGAGAGACTCTTAACTAGAACCGAAAACTAAACGTTCAATATTTCTAGGAGGATTTTGAAAAACAGGGGTGTGCAGAGAGAGAGAGAGAGAGAGAGAGAGAGAGAGAGAGAGAGAGAGAGAGAGAGAATCTTAACTAGAACTGAAAACTAAACGTTCAATATTTCTAGGAGAGATTTGAAAAACACGCAGTGTGCAGGAGAGAGAGAGAGAGAGAGAGAGAGAGAGAGAGAGAGAGAGAGAGAGAGAGAGAGAGAGGACCGACAACGTCCCCTTCAAATCCTAAATCCCCCATATCGCAGATAGCATTTCATTTTTATTTTTACCCCTGTCAGCAATATTTTTATTGGTCCCCGTAAACAAAAACCTTTTCCTGGACCCCTTGAGCCAACCTGGGCTCCATAAGGGGGGAAGGGTACCAAAAGAAACTGACCTTTTCCCTGCTGCCTTTTCCAGTACCCCTTTCCTACCCCTCTAAGCCATCCTTTTGACCTTTCCGACAGTACTTAGTAAAGAGTTTTACTGTTGTAAAGAGAGATACATCGTCTCTTAAAAGATTTATTTCCTTTGTCGATTTATTCACGGAATGTATATCTATGTATTGCATTACTCTTGTTTATAAAATTATATCTTGCTTTGATTTAGATAGCACATCTATGCAGCTTAGATTCTTATACGTGCAAGCTCATCTGTAATTATTTAGCTGTGGAACCTTCGACCTTTCACATGAACTTATACCTTAAAAAGTCACTTATTTTTGTTGTTTAGACTTTTAAGTTGATTTGATAGAGTATTCGTGAATTTCGTGTTCTGTGAAATTAAACTTCCGTAAATATCCTTTGTAAGTTCTTCAAATATTTTACTATCCAATTTTGAAATTCTTCAAATATCTACCACTTTTTTTTTATATTTAGACTTGTAATTATCTTTCACATACGTTCGTTTTTCTTTCCTGTTTCAAGTAATACTCACATTTGTATGTAACGTAAATAAAAATACACTTGGTATTGTAACAAGATTTGTATTACTAATACTTCTGTAGGAAGGTAATACAACTTTTTCCAAAAGAAATCAATGCTTCGTCACCAAATCTGTCGGTAGGCCTACCTTTAGGCCTTTGCAGATGAATTTGCACCGATTACTCGCACACTCTTCAAGAACACTTTATCTCTCTCTCCACACTATTGACTGATTGAATTATGACTACTAAAACTGGCGTCACAACAACTACTGTAGGTTATTGACGCCTTGTCCATCCACAGATATGCCTACTTGTGATGAATAATTTCTCTTGTTATTTTTTTGAGATTTTCACTGCATTTACTGCAATTACTTAAAGGGATGGAAAATTCTGTAAAGTAGGATTCAAACATTCTGCAAGCCTCATCAATCATGCATTGAATCAAAGAGTACAGATTGATCTCGTTCTCGAATCAAAGACTACGGATCGATCTCATTCTCGAATCAAAGAGTACGGATCGATCTCATTCTCGAATCAAAGAGTACGGATCGATCTCATTCTCGAACCAAAGAGTACGGATCGATCTCATTCTCGAACCAAAGGGTACGGATCGATCTCATTCAGTTGTTTGTTTGTATAATATAGAACGCGTTGACATAGCATGACTAAGCTTGCACAGCTTTCCATGAAGGTCTCGAAAGCGGCAAACTACCCGAGTCTTTGATATTTATTTTATTATTTACTTGAGGAATGTTATCACTCTCGGCATTAGTTGGTAAAGGGTATAAAGTACATTCTATATCTTCAATGTTCGTAAATTCCAGTTTGCATGTAGAGATTATCTGCATGTACATATTCATGCATACATACATACAGATAATACATATATACACAAATACGCACACACATATAATATTATATATATATATATATATATATATATATATATATATATATATATATAATATATATATATATATATATATATATATATATATATATATATATATATATATCCATATATATAAATATAAAGTGAAAAAAAATATTTTCTTGTAGTTAGCATTATCCATCTTGAAAATATATATATATATATATATATATATATATATATATATATATATATATATATATATATATATATATATATATATATGACAAGGAAAAAATGTTTTTGTGGTTCATGTACCCATCTTGAAACATCCGGAGACAGCAGATTCTGGGAGAATAACATCCAACACTGAAAAAAAACATGCACAAATAACACGGAACAAATATATTATAATCATCGTGGCTTCTGTAAACATTAATGTTAATTCCAATCTTTCCGAGAGAATTGCCCCAATAATAGTCCTTGACATTAGAACATCTATAAAAATCTATACACACGTAGTTTACTCTTGTAATCCATAATTTATAATAGCCATTCGACAGGGTTACAGCTATGGAGTTCGTGGTTCCTCGGGTTATTACATAATCATTTCACGTCATCAATATACCACTTAAAAAATTGATTGAATTCTCGCATACCTAATACAGTTTGCTCATCTCCATTAATGAGATTCCTTTGCCAAAAATACCCACTGCATACCAGCCTCCAGGGATACGCTTTGTATACGCATAATATTGTATAATGATTATTCACATACCCTTTAATACCTACATTCATGCACGAACGCACACATATTACACACGCATATACAAACACACACACACACACACACACACACACACATATATATATATATATATATATATATAAAATATATATATATATACATATATATGCACATTATATAGAAAAATATGTTTTTATATGCACATATAAATATATATGTGTGTGTATAAAGCAGTTAACTTCCGGCCCTATGAAACTCCTTACAATAAAACGAACGCAGTATCAAAATTCCTAAGTAACTCGCATATGATGCAATTCGAACTGAATGAACCTCCTCCATCAAAAAAAAAGAGAAAAGAAAAAGAAAAAAGGGGTATTTTAAAAATGAGACGACGTCGACCGAGCAATCATTTGTTTGGAAGGAAGGAAGGAAGGAAAGACTCGACCAATTAGATCCAAGCTTTTCGGATTGCTGGTCTGAGCAGATGCTGGAAGGGAGAAGAGTTGAATGTCTCGTAAATTAATAAGCTTATATGAGGAGGGACCCCACCACGTCCCTCCTACAGAGAGAGAGAGAGTGAGAGAGACTAGAGACAGAGACAAGAAGAAAGAAAGAAACCAGAGCCACGAGGGAAAGAATGAAGAAATAAAGAGATAGTCATCGCCAGCAACTCGGAGTGTATGTGCCAATAGCTGTCATTACGGCCATCTTACCGAGGCCGCCATTTCTTAATCTAGCATCTAAATACGCATGCCGGCATGATGGACTTGACGTCAGATACCAATCTTGCTTTCCCGCAACTAACTTACGACTCATAAGGATTTGGCGAAGCAGCATCCAGCCAGCCCCTAGATGCTACGACGCCGCTGGCTCGGCGCGGCTTCTACATATTAATGCAAGGACCGGCGGGAATGGGATGTGGCTGGTTGGGGGTACTGGTGGATGGGGGTGGGGAGGGGATTAGTGGCTGGTAGGGGTAGGGGTTAATAGGTCGATGGTGGGGGGACAGAAGTGGTAAGAGGAGGATAGGAGTAGGGGGGGGATAACGTGAGGATAGGGGTGGTGGAAGGGGAGCGGGGGAAGGGGTTTCCAGGGAAGAGAGTGTGAGGGAGAGGATACCTCCAGTTAGACCACTTCCAACTTTTCTTATTCCCCTCCTCCTCCTCCTCCTCCTCCCCACACCCTCATTCCTAAACAATCCGTGGGCTGCACAACACCTGGGTTCTAAAAATTTCGGATGGGTGGGTGGGTGGGTGGGCGGGCGGGCGTGGGAGGGAACTGCGTCCGTCTTTCTTTGCGCAATGCATTTTCTTCATTATTTTTTTTTTTTCGTTTGTAAGATTCATGCGAAAGATAAGGAAGCCTAAACTGGAGTTGCTGGAATGTTAATTTTTTCCATGATATGCAGATCTCAGCAACAACAACAACAACAAAAAAATAACATATTTCCATAAATTCTATTTAGATTGGTGTTGCAGCAATACGATAAAAAACAACCAACATTCATCAATACCAACAAAAGCAAAACCCTTCTAAAACAAAAGCCTTCGCAAGACCGCTCAACAAAAGAAGTCAGGTTTATAAATGATCGTCATACCTGGACACCAAATATTTAAATATATTTCCCTTATCTCTATCTTCTAAAGTAATCGCATAAATTTCTAAAAAAAAAAAGGGGGGATATATATCATTAAAATATTTGCTGAACTGCTCTTGAGGATTCATAAAACTGATTTACGATCGTCTGTCGATCTGCAGCGATACTTGGTATTTGTTTTACAAGAATCCTAAAGTGTGCGTTTGCATGCAATGTTCACAAGCACGTGCTTACATAAGAGAAATTATATACTGTATATATATGTATGTATGTATGTATATTTTATATATATATATATATATATATATATATATATATATATATATATATGTATATGTATATGTATATGTATATGTATATGTATATGTATATGTATATATCAACAGGCCATTTCCCCCAATGACGGGTAGCTAGCCAGAAGTGAGACGACAGTTACTGATACATTTTGAATGCAAGACGATCCCCCTATGCAGAGAAGCGATAACATTAGACACTTCAAAATAATATCTACGCTGAAGGCACATAATAGTACACTAAACACCAGAATATGATACATCATTGTTCACTCCTGGTTGTTAAGGACCTACAGTATACTGTTCCAATACTCTTCCATCGTTCTTTCCAGGACTTTCCAGATCTTCCTCTGGAAAGTCCTCCATTTTCTCAGTGACTGAAGGCTCTGAAACGCTTTGGTTAATTTCTTCAACTATGTTAAACTTTCTACCCCTCACTTCTAGGCCTTCCTCTCCTCCTCACTTCTGACAATACTTACGATCAACCTATCTTATCTTACTCCATTTTCTCTACGTGATTAAACATATCCAGCATGTTCATGTCCATTTTCTACCCAATCTTCGTACATCAACATTTCTCACCTCTTTCAATCCTTCTAACTATATATGTTGATGTTGTATCCCATCTCATCACAACATCAACAGCCTGTCTTATTTTTTTATTTATTATTTTTTTTTTTGGATACATCATCCAAACTTCTCTTCTATGAAGATATCAACAATTTCTTCAGACACTCCGTCTTTAGCTTCCATAGACGATACTCTTCCAGGTTTTGGGCATATACCCTACTGCCTTTAAAGCTTCGCCTATCCTGTGACCTAACGCCTTTCTTATCCTACCATCTTAAAATTTAAAATGTTCAATTCATTATGAATTTTTATTTTTTTTTTCATTTTTTTATGTATGGAAACGAGCAAATGTATTTAAAGTGTACTTGTGTTCCAGTGTAAAAGCATATAGCTTATGCAGGTTTATTCTTTTAAATCTCATTTTCATTCCTTCATCATCGCGCGAATGACCTATTTGATCCCTGTTCTAGGCCTCAGGCCTAAACCTGACATTTCATCCTAATCCTTCGGACCAGCCCTATGAGAGCTGATAGTCAGCTCAGTGGTCTGGGTAAACTATTTAATAATAATAATAATAATAATAATAATAATAATAATAATAATAATAATAATAATAATAATAATAATAATAATAATAATAATAGTAATAATAATAATAATATCCTACCATCTTCTGTTGTAATTGCTCCTAAATACCTAAAAGAATCAATTTCTTCCATCTGCCCACCCACCAGGTCTCCCTGCATGTCACTTGTCATCATATCTTTACTGTTGATCGTGTTGACTTCAAACTTTTTCCTTCAACAAACACTTACATAATGATTTCATACGACTGCAATTCCAAATCTTTATACCCAATCAACACTATCATTAGTCATCTACTCTAACTCGATTCGCGACACCTTTTTTCTTCTGGAACCACCTCCTATTTGAGGAAAGAGTATCATATTGACAGTAAATATTTACATACTCATATATGAAATAAAAAAATATATTATAAATATATATATATCATATAAACATACAATGAGGACTGCTAGTCCTAGGAAGCTTGTAACTTTTCTTGAATAAATATCTCAGCTAGATATCATCCAGTTTTAAGGAGGTCCTGTTAGTAATTGTATTAATACACAGAACAACTGTGTAAGATATTTTGATATATATTATATATATATATATATATATATATATATATATATATATATATATATATATATATATATATATATATATATATAATCAAACCAGAATTATTAAATATAATAAAGCTGATGCATGTAAGGTTAACAACTTACGAAAGAAATTACTTGACAAAAAGTTAAGAAATTTCCGTCTGGCTCGAACCCTCAAGAGAGAAAACCAATCTGATTCGCGGAACTAGCAAAAAGTAAATAAAAAAAACTTCCATTTGCCAACAAGGTGAAATATAAACTGAATTTTGATAAGCTTGGCTTATGTTTAAATAGATCAAGTCATGTAATATCAATACAGAACAGCAAGAAAACTAACAATTATGGTTATAATCACAACAAAACACAAAAATCGCCTGACCTCTTTGAAGTTCTTTTTAGAAGTTGAATATGCACTCTGATACTTTTAATGGTCAACTGAAATTAGTGTAATGTAATACTCTAACCATACGTCTTCCTTATATAATTTCCATAACCTTTGTTGAAAAAGTCTCATGAAGCAAAGCAATAACATACGCAACTTAGATAAAAGTCTCTCTCTCAGAAAGAGCAAGCAGAGGTAGATTAATAGTACCCAAAACTATACCAGGAAAACTAAGGAAAGCACACAGGACATTAATCCACCACGCACCAGCATCGATAATGCAGCGTCTATTCAATGCGCTACCAGCTCATCTGAGAAACATATCAGGAGTGAGCGTAGATGTGTTTAAAAATAAGCTCGACAAATATCTAAGATGCATCCCAGACCATCCAAGACTGGAAGATGCAAAATATACCGAAAGATGCATTAGCAATTCTCTGGTAGACATCAGAGGTGCCTCACACTGAGGACCTGGGGCAAACCTGAACGAACTGTAAGGTCTGTAAGGTAAGAAAGTCCCTCTCTCTCTCTCTCTCTCTCTCTCTCTCTCTCTCTCTCTCTCTCTCTCTAAAAGATGAAGGACAAAGGGCATTTTTACAAGTACGAGAATTCAATTAAATCTAACTTGGTATTATTCCAGTAGATCATTAACTTAAGCTAAACACCATACAACGACCTCTATAGTCAGGAAGAATCCGAATTGTTTACTTTTATTACTCTCAGTTCTATACGCAAAAAATATAGAGACGACGCCGAGCGCAAATATAAAATAAAAACAAAGGAATTAACTTTGAATTTAAACACAAGTATACAATAAACAAAGCACCTCACTTGTAAAAAAGAAGCTAAATAAATCTGGGTGAATAAAAAAAAAAACTACACTGAGTTGAGAGATCCATCACACGAACCGGAAAAAAAAAATTCAAGCTTCTAGGAGATATCGGTGAATTATCACGCCTCCCCATAGGAAAACCTCTGGGAAGGCGAAAAACCCACTCTCAAAGTGTCTCCAAATCTCCACAAAGGCCACAGGGAGATCCCCCCGAATCCCTTCGTAAAGATCTAAGGGTTAATGGACGACAAATGCACCGAGAACTCCCTTCGGAAGGGAGGTTGTTTGTATTGGCCTTCGCTGGGGAACAAACGTCAGTCCTTCGAGGAATCGCAGATCCGCCCAAACGACCCGGAGATAAAATTGGAGGGACCTTCCAAAAGAGAGAGAGAGAGAGAGAGAGAGAGAGAGAGAGAGAGAGAGAGAGAGAGAGAGAGAGAGAGAGAGAGAGAGAGATGCTTTTTGAAGGATTTAAGATGACGTAGTTATGGCCGACACAGTGTGATGCTACGACAGACAAAGGAAAAAAAAAAGACAGAAGCTACCCAAGCAAAATTCTGAGAGAGAGAGAGAGAGAGAGAGAGAGAGAGAGAGAGAGAGAGAGACAAAAACCACCAGGGGGTACCCAAAAGAAAAGTTCTGAAAGCGTGACGAGAGAGAGAGAGAGAGAGAGAGAGAGAGAGAGAGAGAGAGAGAGAGAGAGAGAGAACACCAGGGGCTACCGAAAGCAAGGTTTTGAAAGAAGAGAGAGAGAGAGAGAGAGAGAGAGAGAGAGAGAGAGAGAGAGAGACAAAAGCACCAGGGGCTACCCAAAGCAAAATTCTGAAAACGAGGAGAGAGAGAGAGAGAGAGAGAGAGAGAGAGAGAGAGAGAGAGAGAGAGAGAGAGACCAAAGGCTACCCAAGCAAAGTTTTGAGAGAGAGAGAGAGAACACCAGGGTCTAACCAAAGCAAGGTTTGAAAGAGAGAGAGAGAGAGAGAGAGAGAGAGAGAGAGAGAGAGAAGAGAGAGAGAGAGAGAGAGAGAAACCTCGACATAACACAACTGCTACGTAAATCTTTGCAGTGCACGTGTGCCATTAAAACAATTGAACTCTATCACTTGAAAGTAACCGACGCGAATCCTGCAATAGACATAATTGCGCCACACCATTCATAAGACAAGGATTACTACTATTACTCACCGAGCTGTGAAATAATCCGAAATAATCTCCGCCGAGGCATCCGGGCTAAAGGAACCACGGTGTGAATGGCGAAACGCAGAAGAAGAATTAGAATACCGAAGAAAAAAATATGCACATGTTACAAAAAGGGGTTGGGTAACTCGAGCATTTGAGTAATTGTGCGACAGTTGTAGCGCTTGTCGTTAAGGGGGTCAGAGAGAGAGAGAGAGAGAGAGAGAGAGAGAGAGAGAGAGAGAGAGAGAGAGAGAGAGAGAGAGAATAAAGCCGGGGGTAGGGACGGGGTAAAATTTGAAACTAAGAAATTTCACAATATGAAAGGAAAGAGGAAGAAGAAGGGAAGAAAGAGAGAGAGAGAGAGAGAGAGAGAGAGAGAGAGAGAGAGAGAGAGAGAGAGAGAGAGAGAGAGAGAGAGAGAGAGAGAGAGAAGGGCATGCCGTAAGCGATGACAATGGTATTACTGAAGTGATAAACGGAAAAGGTCAGATTGCCATATGGCTTAGCTGCTCTGCGGTCGAAAGTATCGATTTCTCCGACACAAGACGACAAACAATTCATAGACAGAATCACAAAATGGCCTTCGCCATCATTCAGACTTTATTTCATAAGTATATAAAATAAAATCAGACTTGTTTCTTTTTCAGTTCTACCAATGTCTCCTTGAGGATACTGTGCAACTGGAACCTCAAAAGTCTCCTTGTATTTTGATAAATCACTTAAATTTTTATTTATTTATTTATTATCTTTTAACTTAGTTTTTCCTTTTAAATAACTGAACTCCTCTTCCTGTATTTCTTAATACCTTCTGCTATTTCTTTCCAATGAACACCATATTCTGTGGAAGCTTGAATTTCAAGTCAGTCGCCGTTTGGGCTTGTTCCATATGAATAAGGTTCATCTCCTAAATAATAATAATAATAATAATAATAATAATAATAATAATAATAATAATAATAATAATAATAAAGTTGAGGCTAACGAATGGAAATTAATCTCAGCGCAAAGCTGTTAAGAGCCTAATTATAAGCCTCATTAGCTTACACAGTGAATTTCTTGAATCAGCTGATTAAAAGAAAAATATTCCTCAAAATATCTCATTCATAATTTATTTTCTAGACAATGGTTAGGGTAAGCCGGGCAAGGCGTTCTCATTTTTGCATTTATCTTTCCTTTTGGAAACTGCAGGAAATTGCAGCCATTTGCTGTTAAAAGCTGTAACAATAAAGCCAAAATAATACAATCGTAAAGTAGGTATTTCCTGATTGCTGCTCCTTTACCACCTGCTGATAAAGTGTCCGACGTACAAGCAACCTTTACAATTATGGACGCAATTACCTCTATCTCCCGCATCGAGGTATTGTGTGACTCTAAACTCCATTTCCTTTAGATCGGTGATCAATCTGATCTGATTATAATCTTCAGGGGCAACATCCTTTGATCGCGATTATTTCACTCCAGTGACCTTCAGGAAATGCGGGTCCTATGGCAATTAGAGGAGAGAGAATTAAGGATGCGGCGATAAGCAGGAAATGTCAAAGTACGTTAATGTACTGGAAGTGAAACAAAAAGAGTGCAATAAAAAGTATCCTTCTATCCTGCATCTAACCTCTTTTGAGATGTTTTCTCATCAATGTTATTCGGAATATAAAAAAAACATCCTATCCTGACTCTAACTTCCTTCGAGATGTTTTCCTGAATATAAGGCTCCATCTGCTTATAATCAACATTATTCAGAAGATAAACGCTTATTCATACGGAACAAGCCTGCAGGGACCACTGACTTGGTATTCAAGCTTCCAGAGAATATGGATGGTAGATAAGCACTGAACATAACTTGTAAACAATAATATTGTTTGACCAAGGATGAGGGATTAAGATACAAAATCAGTCACAAGAGAATCTCATCCAAGTTTTCCAAACTTCTGAGGAATATTCAATTCAGTTATCCCTACTCTGATACAGCTCTAAAGAGCGTATCATCTGACTCTCATTATATGTGCAATACCAAACAAGTAAAAAATGCGCCTAAGTTTCCTCGGCGCAATCGAGTTTTCTGTATGGCCGCTACGGCGTATAATCAAGGCCACCAAAAACAGATCTCTCTTTCGGTGGTCTCGGTATAATGCTGTAAGAGCCGCAGCCCATGAAACTCTCAACCGGCCGTGGTGGCCTGTGCTTTTGCGTTGACAGAAACACGTTTATGGTTAACTTTAACCTTAGATAGAATAAAAACTACTGAGGCTAGAGGGCTGCAATTTGGTATGTTTGAAGATTGGAGGGTGGATGATCAACAAACCAATTTGCAGCCCTCTAGACTCAGCAGTTTTTAAGATCTGAGGGCGGATAGAAAAAAGTGCGGACGGACAGACAAAGCAAGCGCAATAGTTTTCTTTTACAGAAAAAAGTAAAAATACAGATCATAAAGCATACAAATAAAAAACAATTATGTGGAGGTGAAATTAAACTGAAATCAATTGCAAGGCTTTCCATAATAAGAGTAAATTTTCAGCCGTATAAATATCATTATACTGCCCTACAATGGAGGACTGTAGCATCTGCAAAAATACAAAACTGGGAAAAATGGTAGATACTGCAGTTTTCCCTTGCCTAACTACTGATATTGCAGATACTGCAAATGGGACCCCCTAAATAAAGCAATGAAGAATCATTCTGAAACTGCATATCTCAATTTCGAAAATTTTGCAGATACTGCACTTTTCCATTTTAGGGCAGCATACTTCCTAACATGGCGCAAAAGTGGAGCACTGTTCCTGTTTTGTGCATCAGAACGTATTTTCCTAAGCCCATAATATATATCTGAATATTATCAATGTTGTAAGGTTCACTTCAAGATGGGAACATATAATTAGCATAATTACAGAATTTCAGCCACAAAGACTAAACATTTTTTATATCGGGGGAGGGGGGAATCATTCTCATTTTTACAAAAAAAAGGGGCCATAAATGAATATTTAAATATATTCAAATTCATGAAAAATTTTAGTGTGCCATTTCACGAGTAAAGAGTGAGACGATTTATGTTTTTTATCCCGGAACGAAAATAATTCTCATTTGTACATAGAAAGACCATACCTGAATTTTTAATATATTTGAAAGAAGAATATATAAATTTTTCTGAAATTTATACAAAATTTTAGTTTCCCAATTCATGTGTAAAGAATGAGGGCTACTGTTTAACAAACAGACTGATTTACTAACTAAAGATAAATGTGCCTAGTTATCCTGAAACTACTGTTCTCCCATAATCCCTTGTAAATCGGTTATATCATTGACAGTATATGATAATCGTGTCTCCAAAAGAGGAATTTGAGCCATATATAAGCAGATGCGCTTAAAAAATCACAGTAGATGCACGTGACTTCAGTATATAAGCGAATACCACAAGAAAATGGCGGGCAGAAGCTGGGTACCAAGCGCTTTCACGTATTGTTTATTTGTTCCCCAACGATGCGTGAATCAACACGTGAAAGCGCTTGGTAATCCGCTTCTGCCTGTCACTTTCCTGCGGTATTCGCTTATAAGCAGACATATTTACGGGAGAAACATTATAAAGGTTTCCGTGTTTTTAACATCTACTCTGCTCAAAAGAAAATGTTTACAGCAGTCATCACCCAAAGATAAAAAAATGGAGTAGGAATACTTGGAAATAATTATATTAGCATTCAAAAACAAAAGGCAGGGCTTAGAAATAAATACTATGATATTAGCAAACAAAGAAAAATAGAAATTAAGTCTCAGGAAAATATCGTGTGAAAGTAATGACATTAGAGCAATATTTAAAGATGATACTGAAAAAGCACCCATGCAAAACTATAAGCTATAAGGAAGATTAAAGCTTGATACAGTAACAAAAGCAAAAGAGAGAGAGAGAGAGAGAGAGAGAGAGAGAGAGAGAGAGAGAGAGAGAGAGAGAGAGAGAGAGAGAGAGAAAGAAACAAGTCCAAGAGTTGAGGAATACCAGTATCGGAAGGCCAGCCACACTTGGGACATTTGACAAAAACCACGTGTACACTTTGGGGGCTGCAACTAATTGGGACTTTCCATAGCATATTCATCGGAGATAAAGTTATGCGAACTAAAGCCCTGTTGCTTTTAACCACAGAACACAACATTAAAAAAAAAATGAAAAAAAAAGCGGTTGCTCAAGTACTCCTAAGGTGAAACAAATGATGTTCTGTCTCGTTCAGAATCAACCACAAGAACGCCTTTTTGTATCAAGAATTTCAGTGCTGGACACACAATCTATTATACAAAACTAACACCTTCTAAATAGCATTTTGAAATAAAATAGGAATAAAAATCGAAAGTCATTTGTTTAAATCAGAAGTATAGGATGACTTTATATACATATATTTTATTATATATATATGTTTTATATATATATATATATATATATATATATATATATATATATATATATATATATATATATATATATATATATATATATATATATATATATAGAATTTTAGTGTTGATACATGATATATTTTACAAAGCTTACACCCTGCAGAGAACATTTTGAAATAACAGAAAAAGAAAAATCGAAAGCGTCAATATATTTTAGTCAAAAATACAGCAGGAGGAAATTGTGAAATATAAGTATTCAGTGCTATTAGTAAAATAAGAAGGTATTGATATAAGTATGCTTTGTTAACAATAATACAGGAACAAATTAGTGTCACGCCTCTTGCATTACCTCAGAAATATGCTTTTTGCATCTGATTTTTAAAAGTATTTTTATGCGAGGCAAACAACAAATAAATTTTGCTGACCGAAGCCTGAAGTCTTGGCATACTTCATGGCAGACACAAGTCA